>NW_028229592.1:0-306391 GCF_053477565.2 Lygodium microphyllum | reverse complement strand
GGAATGAAGAAAAAATTGTGTAAAAACTATACATGATAAAGTATTAAATCATATAAAAAATAGCTTGCAAATAAGAAAATAATTAAATAATGTTATGTTAACATGTGACTTAAGTATTGGGGAGAGGGTCATGTATCATTTTATATGTTTGCACTCTAAGGATAAAGAAGATGCAAAGCATCCAAAGGATATTGTTTGAATTTTTTACTTTTTCCTTTTGAGAAGGCCAAATTGTATGAAATATTTAAAGTGATTGTTGGATTGGTATTCTGAAAAATGAATATTTCCCGAGCTATGGATGATAAGCTGATTGCTTGATTATGTATTTATCCAAAGTTCTTGTGTCCTCATTGGCAGATCTATAGTCACGCAGTAAACCTCCCACAAGGTTAGTGACAAGAGTCCTTCACCAAGGGGCTCTTTAATTGCATTGGGGGTTAGGATTTACCCTAGATATGAGAGGTCTCCCCATAGGAAACCCTTGGGCAAGAGGAGGTGAGGGTGTTAGGGGGCTCTAGCTAGTAAACCCCTTATGCTCCTTAGAATCACCTAACCCTTACATGATTCAAGACACAAACTTCCTAGAAGGCCCTTGATGATAGATAAGAGAAAATTGGTGGGTCATGTGCCTGAGATTGGACGCAAGTCTTGGATTAAGGGATAGAATTCTGAGTTGATATAGCACCTTGGAGAAGGTGTGAAATTAAATAACATTGTTTTGTAACTATTTTCAAAGGATTGTTTGATATTGTCTATGTATGCGACCATAATTTATGTAAAAAAACTAATGTTAATGGTTAATTAAGAAATATGTCTTTATATATCAAATGTAAATGTTTTAGGATAATTAGATAACTAAAACACACCCCTAGAAAAGCAGGAGGGTAAGATCCCTAATGAATCTATCGTATGGATGGGTGATATTAGGATGTTGAGAGTTTTCGTTCAAGATACTAGATTTACAAATTGGTTGCATGACTGACTAGTGTGTTATTAGGCTTGTTATTAGGCCTTGATCAATGTCATTTTAGAAAAATAGAGTCGAGACTATACTTTACGGGTAAAGGGGTTGACGTGTATCACTTCCTCTTATTTCTCACTCATTATGAACCAAGTGTAGCATTGGTATGCTTTGGTTTGAGTTGACTAGCCAATGCAATGGCTTAACGACCAGTATACTAGTTAAGTTATTAGGTGACCTTTGTGTCAAATTAGGAATCTAGATTTAGGTTGATCCTTATTATGAGTTATGACTGAAACTTTTTGTTTTGCAAAGAGGATTCAAGAGAGTCTAGACAACAAACCTCATGTTATTCTAAGGAATACTGAGCAATGTTGCTTAGAAAAAGTCTCTTGATGAACCAGTAAATTCTACCATTGAGGACTCCTTAATTGGCGGACACGTTACATGTGATATCAAAGTGAAAATGAAAAAGTTAGCAATAAGCTATGCATGTGTTGCCCTTAACATTTTTACTTATAAGTTCAAGAGAAAAAGAGTTGAAGTTGTCTTAAAGATAATAGCCTCAATGATATGGTTTGAATCGTCAAGCACACTCTATTAATATGGATTTTGATTTCCAATTAAAAAAATTCCTCTTGAAGCAAGTCAAGCTATCTAAGTTCATGGGAAAAGGATCCAATGTTGAGATCAATGCTGAAGTCTAGATCGAAACCCTTGAAGATTATTTTGATATAGCAGGAATAAGTGCAACTAACAAGGCTATGATTGTCAAGCTAACAGCTCGTAGGTAAGGTAAGCTTATTGGTGGAAGTAGTGATATTGAGATAACACTACTATTGAAAGGGAGGATATCAAGAAGGTTGTAAGACAAATATATTTGCTGCCTTCCTATTGCACCATCAAGATAAATGAGTTCTTTGCCTTGGGCCAACTAAGACTAAGTTTGGAAGCCTATTTTTGGATATGTGGCATTGCAAAAATAAGTAATGCTTACGGATATTACCCAATATGTAGCCAAATTCTACCATGGACTGAATCAACATCTGAACACTTGTTTAGAATTCTTAAGGCTGATTGACTTACAAGATAGCCTCTAGTACAAGTCAAAGCTTTGATTAGGCCTAGTGGAGACCAATTTCTTGAAAATGACTACTTCTTAGTGGGGGTATCGAAGAAGGAAAAGTCCGCTACGAAATATTCAAGACCCAAAATCTCATGCAAAAGCGGTTCAAAGTAATCTCCCACAACAATAAAATTTTGGGCTAAGTACTCCCTCTACGTGCACTAGCAAATTTCACCCTGCATCGTGTGTAGAAAGCTGTGGCTTGAAAACCGCGAGCCACCGTAGGACTATGCGGGAACACCCCTTCAAGAGGGGGAAAAGGGATAATGGATAAAATTTTGATTTTTAAACAAAATAATAACCTCCTCCCCTTCAGCTGATGCATGGCGGGGGAGAGGGAGTATGAGTATGAGAAGGAGTTGAGTGAGGAGGAGCATGGGGGAGGGGAGCATGCAGATTGCCACTTGTGTGGCTATCCCCCCCCCCCCCCCTTCACAACCTATAAGAACCCTCTCCTCCTAAGCTTGAGAGGAGGGGAGAGGAGAATAGTGCCATTGTGCTATTGCCCAAGACGTGGTGCTGCCCGCCATAGCTGCCCCCATCGTGCTGCTAATGCCGCCATGCCACGCTGCCTACTGCTACCACCTCCACCTTCCTCACCATCATCATCATCATCAACATCGTCGTCATCATCTTCACCTCCCTCCTCATCATCATCTCCCTCATCATTTTCTCTCTCCACATCATCTGCTATATAATCAAAGGCTTGGAAGCTTCTATTGGAAGCTTCCATTAAGGCTTCCATAAGCCTTGTTTACACGTGCCTTCCTCGAGTTTTAAAACTGCATCTTGTAAGGCTCGTTTTTGCACGCGGGGGGGGGGGGGGGGGGGGGGAGTAGGTAGTTTTCAAAAATTGGAAAAAAAGGCAAGGAGAGTTTGCTAAGTCGAGATCTACATCCTCGATGGCTCCTAAGCAAAAGTAGTGAGGCGCACACTTCCACCCCGAGTAAGCGAGTGGACAACGCCCTGATACTTAATGCCTAGATTCCGATAATATTTCCGCATGGAAAAGATGCATTAAGCATGTCTTTAATTCACATAGGCAAGCTGGAACACATTTGAAAATTCATATACTCGCATCAAATTACCAATTTAAGTTGCATGACAAGTACTTGCATGATCAAGGGTAGTTGCATTCCTGAACGCATATTGCATAAGTTAAAAGGTGGATTTGTCTAAAGGCGTCCTTGTTGTCTCGTGGAAGAACAATGCATATAACACATAATGCACTTAGGTAATAATTTCCTAGTTGTGACTCGTGTATGAGATAATCTTAGACGCCCATTGAATGATGTCCAAAGAGTCACAATGCATGGAAAGGAAATTACAAACTTTGCAAATTGCATGTGAGGATGGTTACATTTTAGACTCATGGCATTCACTCATGCATGGAGATCTCTTGTCAAAGTTTGAATGCATCTCCATTAAAAATATTAAAGCTTTGATTTTGTTGCATCAACGTAGGGTTTATACGAGTTAGCTCTGAATGTCAATCATTATAGTATAGGAATGACCTCTAAGTTGCATAAAAGCAGGAGGTCTATGATTTGAAGTTGCATACTCCCATGGAATGATGCATCTCACCTATCTTCCAGTTACTTACATCTTTTAGAGGAAAGTACTTGCAAAATTCGGAAGAATGTATTTGCATATTGGATAGCTTACATGACATAAGTGTATGACTAGATTGCATATACCGATCACCTCAAAGTGCTAGGTAGGGTTAAATTACGTTAAAATTCTGCTTAGTATCGCACTTGGGTTGTTGACCTAATATTTCCAATCTCAAAGGTCCTATCCACATACACGGAATGTTAGGGTTAGCTAAACGCCCATGAAAGAAGGATCTAGGGTTCTCACCCTAAGGATCAATTGACCAAATACTAGACTTCAGTATGAATTTAGGAACCCTAGGGCCAAAGAGTTATCAGCCTAGTAGGATTAGGGTTGGATTGGGTCAACAGGACTCCCAAACCCTACATCTTGACCAAATGATTTCTTGACCAAGAAATACTGTGTGGTGGGAGAAATAATCCCACAAGTCAGGTGCGACACCTATACAACAAGTTGCAACATCGCATGGTTTTGTGTCTAAATCACAAAATAGTATTGCCACTCCTTAGAACAAGGTTGGCAAGTTCTAAGTACAAGTCTAATTTTCTAGAGGATGAATAGTCATCCTGCTACATCACCCTTCCTTAGGGGCTGTTTTACCAAGTTAGGGAAATTATGAATTGCCTAGCAAAGCAATCGACCAATCAAGTGAGGACAATGGGGTTGTCCAGGATTTATTAACCTTAATAAAAGGAAACCTAAGGTATTGACAATTTGGGTTAATAGGGTATAAACCCTAACCCAAGGAAAAGGGGTAAACAAGAAATGAAACCCTTGGGGATTTTTCCAAGTCTCGATTGATCCTGGATCGAATGCTGGATGTATTCGGAGCCTTAACAGTTGGCCGTACAAATGACCACATGAATGATTGTGATTGTATACTTAGGAGCACTCTTTGTACTTCTTTGCTCAAGGAACTAATGCCGGAAATATAACTAATGCTTCAGGTTGAAAGCCTGGAGGGAGAGGTAGTATCAGTTACCCCCGACTATCCGCCTGACCCTATCCAAGGGGGTTAGCCACGCCGAGTATGTGGACTGAACCCGCCGCAAGAGGTCTCTTCGTGGGTGCTACTTGGAGCAAGAAGATGCTTGGGTGCGAGGAGGGGCTCTGGCCGTAAATCCCTTGCCTCCGGGTCCTGCACAAGAGGCCAATGTGACTTGAGATGGGATCTCGAGGCCCGCATACTAGTCAACGGGCGGAGCTTGGAATAGCAATCCGTGAGGATTGTTGGAATTTCCTTCGGGCGAATTATGGAATAGCCTTTGGGCTAGATTATATGATGTATTCCAAAGACTGATAAATAAATATAAAATGTTTTCTATGTCAGTGCTTAAGTTACGTGAAGGAACCAGTGATTAATTGGCTAATTAAGGAAGTTGTTTTTGCTTGTCAAACTAAATGTGGTAGGTAATTAGATAACTAAAGCAACCTGAGGAAAGTACAGTGGATGTGACCCTGGATCCATCCTACGGAAGGGTGGTCCCAGTTGGTTGGGAACTTTTCTCAAATAAATTGATAGCGAGATAACAATGGCCTAGATTCTAGAGAGTTAGAGTCCCGATTTATGCTCTTTTAGGGGAATGGAATGGGACTATGCCTTACGGGCAGAGAGGTCGAGCTTCACATCCCTCTCGTTTTCCATTTTCCTTGAGCTAAGTGCAGTATAAATCTGCTTGGACCCTGATGTTTCTGCATAAAATAGTTCATTTGGGGCTCGACACTAGCTACCTTCTAGGAACTTAACCATTAGGAAAACCCTGATTCAGGTCGGTCCTAAGTGGGAACGGCCGGAATGCTTCCGCTTCATGGCAGACTCGAGAAGACCTAGATCGCAAACTCCGTGTCATTCCTTGGGAGCGCCACATGGCACTTTCTAGACTCTCTTCCCGATGGGCTGTTAAGACGTGTCCCACAAGTGGACAAGGGGGACACGTTACAGTTGGTATCAGAGCAAACCAATGAGATCTAATATTTACAAGAAAACTTAATGAAGGGGAGTAGAGAAATGTTGCTGTTAAGAACATTTCCTTACTTACTTATCGATGCTAGCGTGTAGAGTTGCGAAGCATGGAACAAATTCTTAATGTTCCAGGTTTTGTTTATGACTACGATGTGTGCCTCGGATTATCGACGGAGGCTAGGTATGATGAATATCCTAGACCACATCTATAATCCTTCACCCTGTACATGGAACGGAGATGGATGAGTGATTCAGGAATTTATTACATAGCTGCCCACCGACTTGCGTACCTTCGGACCAACTTGAAGAGAATCAAGTGGATGGAGGACTTAAAGATTATGAAGCTGTTCATTTTTTTTGAGGCTCACACAAATGCAACCCTACATGTCGGCGGTTGAAAGGTCAAGCAGAACAAGTATGTGTACGAGGAAGTGACTCGAATAATCCCTGCCGACAAAATCAAGGTGTTGGGACGTTATGAGAAGAACGGGTTTCAAAGGAAGGGATACCCTAAGCTTCCTGTGACCTATCAATTCCTAAAAATCCATGACCCCAATCCATATTATTACTCAATTCCTGTAGCTAAATGTAACACAATCTTATTCTCCCCAAATTAATGTATCAGCTTGTTCTACCCTCCTAAATAAATGTACTCGAAAAAGGGCTATGCCCACATGAATGAATAAGATTGTTATCACTATCTGTCTTGGCTGTAAGTGTGATAAAGGAGTTAAGTGATTAGGTCACTTGGCTGAAGGCTGAATTGGGCATGTTAATGTAATGTGAGAAACGCTTAGCAAGTTTTTAACGTAAAGAATCTTATTGCCTAGGCACAACCTCAAGTGCAGATTCCTAGTCCGACCCCTACACCAAGTACAACTGTAATCCAAGAGAACAAGTTCCTTCTCAAGCAGATCAAACCACCTGAATTCGATAGTAAGGGAAGGACCGTCCAAATTGATGCCGAAGTCTGGATCGAATCCATGGAGGATTACTTCGAAGCAACAGGTACTGCACCCACTAACCAAGCAATGCTCGCCAAATTGAAACTTACTGGTGAAGCAAGACTTTGGTGGAAGCAATGGTGCAGAGACCAAGGGATCTCGGAAGGGTCAGTTACTTGGGAGAATCTTAAAAGAGCTGTGCGAGGGGGATATCTACCACCTGCCTACCGCACACAGAAGATGAACGAATTCTATGAACTGAAGTAGCTTGGACTATCTCTAGATGCATACAATTCAAAGTTCGTCTCTCTTTTAAAGTACACACCACAAATGGATATGACACAACAAGTGTCAAAGTTTTGTGCTGGGTTAAATCCACCCATAAACACCTGCCTGGAATCAATGCGCCCAATAGATCTACAAGATGCGCTCATTTGAGCTGCACCCATAATATAGGAGGTGCAGACTAAGCCAAGAAATATCAGGACTTGGTCTTACAAGGATCAAAACAAGGGAGTGTAGAGGTCTCATGCCAAGAGAGCGCAGGGCCAAAATCAGGCACAAAGAAAGAAAGCTAGGGCAAACACTACTAACAACTTCATTCCTGCACAAGGTAATAGCCACAATCTCTGTTGCTTCCATTGCAACAAGCCCGGCCACTTTAAAAGGCAGTGTCCCAAGCTTAGTAGAGGACAATGTCAAGGGCCATCCCAAGGAGCCACCGTCATGGCCAGAGGGAGAACCTCCAGTGTTGCTAACAAGGAGCTATGTGATGAAGAAGACCCAACCATGGAAGCTGACATTGAGAGGACAACGGTTCATTCCGCTCTTCACAAGAAAGGCCTGAATCACCAATTCTTGGTGATTCAAACTCCATCGGATTATCAAGGAAAAAGTTTCAAAACCTTGATTGATTGTGGCAGTACACATTCCTTCATTTCACTAGTCTGTGCAAAAAGATTAGGAATAGCCACAACAGATGCACCTACCTTACTTGTGGAATTAGCAAATGGTCATGAGGTCTCTTATACAAGGCAAACTGCTAAGGTGAAATTTCTACTGGGAGGAATGTCGACTTCGGTCAGATTTAGGGTAATGAACCTAGGTGTCCACGAGTGTTTTCTCGGAATGGATTGGCTAATACCCAATTATGCCCACATTCACTGTGGAAAGGGCCAAGTCTCCTTTCGAAATTCTGAAGGGGAATTGATCACAACTCAAGGAGAGACTGGGAAGCCAAAAATTCAACTAGCCAAAGCAATGCGGATAATAAAAGGAGTTAGAAAGGGGCTACCTGTCTATTTGATTAAGCTACATAAGCTAAAATAGAATCAGGAATCCAGGGAAGAACCTTCATGGTTAAAGGAATACACATACATATTTCCTAAAGAGCTGACAGAACTTCCTCCTCAAAGGGAAGTCAATCATGAAATCAAGCTAGCACCAGGAGCTGCTCCAATCGCAAAGAGACCATACAGGATGTCCATCCCGGAAGCGATTGAGCTGAAGGAGCAACTCAAGCAACTGTTAGACCAAGGTTACATCCGTCCTAGCAGTTTGCCATGGGGAGCTCTAGTGCTATTCCAAAAGAAGAAAGATGAAATGCTTCGGTTGTGCATTGACTACAGAGGGTTGAATCAATCAACCATTAAAAACAAATACCCCATTCCAAGAATAGATGAACTTCTTGACCGTCTTCAAGGTGCAAAGATCTTCTCTAAGATAGATCTTAGGTCTGGATATTATCAGATAAGGATCAAGGAAGAAGATATCCCAAAGACGGCATTCAACACACAAGGTACGGACAGTTTGAATTCCTAGTCATGTCATTCGGGTTGACAAATGCTCCTACTACCTTCAACAGGCTAATGTAGGATATCTTTAGGCCCTATCTTGATGACTTCGTACTCATCTTCTTTGATGATACCATAGTCCACTCCAAACAGGGAGAAGATCATGAACCCCAGCTTTGTTTTGTTCTTGAAACAATGAGAGCACACAAGCTTTATGCCAAGAAGAAGAAGTGTGCATTTTTCAAGCGACAGATTGAATATCTGGGATTCATTGTATCAGTGGAAGGAATTTCAATGGATCCAGCCAAGGTCAGAGACATTCTGGAATGGCCAACACCAACTTTTGTCAAAGAAATACGTAGTTTTCTTGGATTGACAGGATGGTACAGGGTCTTTATAAAAACCTATGCTTTGATTGCAACGCCTTTGATGGATCTACTGAAGAAGCAAGTATCAATTGTATGGTCACCTCTACTGAACAGTCGAGCTTTGATAAACTAAAGCAAAGCTTGGTATCATCACCCATCCTGAAACTTTCGGATCTTAGTAAGAAGTTTGAAGTGATAACTGATGCTAGCGCACTTGCCTTAGGATGCGTGCTCATGCAAGAAGGTCATCCCATAGCATACTCTTCAAGGAAACTAAAGAGCCATGAAAGGAACTATGCTACCCACGATCTGGAGCTGTTAGCTGTCATCCATGCTCTCAAACTTTGGAGACACTACTTGCTGGGTAACAAATTTACCTTAGTGTGACAGACCATAAAAGTCTTAAATGGATTTTTACCCAGAATGAGCTCAATATGAGGCAACGTCGATGGATTGAGGTATTGGAAGAATATGATTTTGAAATCAAATACCGGCCTAGAAAGGAGAATGTAGTTGCCGATGCACTCAGTTTGCAAGGCATTTCTGAAGTCTCTAATTTTGCAAGATCCATCAACAACCAGATCTCTAGCCACAAAGGTATCCATTCCAAACAACCCTATTCTTGAGCTATCTAGAGAAGATGCATGCCATGACCCAACCTATCAAAAATTGCTAAGGGAGATCCCCATCAAGGATCAAGACCCAAAGCTACAGGCAAAGTATCAAGAATTCTCTATCAATAGTAGACTTGTCTACTATAGGACAAGATTATGTATACCGGTAAGCAATCACTTAAGCAGAAGATACTTTGGGAAGCCCATGACTCCCCTTTCTCAGTACATCCTAGTTATGCCAAGACCCTCAATGCGGCCAGATCAAGAGCTATTATTTGGATAGGCTCAAAGGTGACATTCTCAAATATGTCACTGAATGTTTTTCTTGTCAATGCATTAAGACCGAACACGTCAAAATGCCAAGGAAATTGCAACCACTTGACATTCCCCAAATGAAATGGGAATTCATTACTATGGACTTTGTTGTTGGCCTGCCCCAAGTTCAGGGAGGATACAACTCCATTATGGTCGTGGTGGATATGCTTAAAGCATATACCAAGGTTGCACATCTTATTACTGTTAAGACAAACTATAAAGCCTTAGACATTGCAAGGTTATTCATCAAGGATATATTCAAACTACATGGGTTACCCAGAAGAATCATTAGCGATCGTGACTCTCTCTTCACATCGCACTTCTGGAGGGCTATCTTGGAAGCCATTGGGACTCAACTCTGTTTCAGTATAGTTTACCATCCCCAAACCGATGGTCAAATGGAACGAGTCAACCAAGTCACTGAAGATATGCTTAGGGGGCACACTGCTGTCGTGAACCCAAAAAGTGAATTCAATATTTGCCATTGGTTGAGTTTGCCTACAATGCCTCCTACCATCAAAGCATTTAGATGACCCCTTTTCAAGCATTGTATGGGCACGATTGTCGTAGTCCTTTAAGCTTCTCGGATCCAACCTTGAGGGTTGAGGCTTCAAAGTAGATGCTGGAAGACGTGGATGACCAAATCAAATCAATAAGATAGGACATCCAAGCCACCAAGGACAGACAAAAGGCTTATGCGGACTTGAAGCGTCAGGACAGATCCTTCGCTGAAGGTGATATGGTCTTCATTCGCGTACGTCCAAAGAAGAGTTCCCTATCCTTGGGTGAATGCAAAAAGCTAAGTCCGAGGTATTGTGGACCATATAAGATTCTCAAGTTCCTAGGTCCTAATTCTTACAGACTGCAACTCCTCGAAAACCTAAAAGTTCATAATGTATTCCATATCGGTCTATTGAAAAAGTATGTACCTAACCCTAGTCACATGCTTGATGATCAACAAGTTGTAATGCCTAGCCAAGGAGTCCTTGAGCTACGGCCTGATAGGATCTTAGATGTTAGGGAGAGGCATTTGAGATCCAAAGCCTTGAGAGAATACCTCATCCAATGGAAAGATTACCCTGAAGAGAATGCCACTTGGATGGAAGAAAGTACTCTCAACCAATAATATCCCTAGAACTTCTTGTTAGATATGATCAATGCCCCACCCTCATTAGGTGCTACCAATGATCCATGGTGCTCAAAGTTGTAACGCCCCCATTATGAGGAGAAGCCAAATGTGAGCCCGGACATTGGTTGAGTCCTGACTTGTATATCAGATGAGGTCTATGTGATCGGATGGCAAAAAGGTGGCTGTTGTGGGTCTAATCTTTGGATTAGACGGAGTGGTTAAGCTAGTAGCAACTCGAGGCGCATTGCATCAAGTTGTGGTGTAAGGGAGTTAAAAGGGGCCCCTATTGTGGGGTCCGGGGGCCGCGGAAGCGGCCCCTGGCTGGGGGGTCCCAGGGGGGCCAGCGGCCCCGTGGCGGGGGTCCGAGGGCAGCGGCCCTGGCCCGATGGTAAAGGAAATATTCCCTGGAATATTCCCTGGCCGACTAGTGGAGGCTCATATGATAGATCGGCCGACCTAACGACCTTCGCGGGCTATAAAAGCTAAACCCCTTCGCAGCCATCTCTCACTCATCTTTCACCCAGTCAGAGTTGTTGTTCCAGCTAGCCTTAAGCTCTTCACCTATCTTCTGTCTAGATCGCCATCTAAGCTTCACACAGTGAAAGCGCACGGGTGGACAAAGCCATCTTTGTATCAGTTGTTTGAAGTTAAAGAATTTACTGATTCTCCTCTTATCTGTTGTGTACTCTCTCTCTCTTTCTCAGATTCTGCTCGCTGTGCCGTGTAATATTTTACATGGTATCAGAGCCTAGGGGGCTCTAGAGATCAGAGAGTGTGCAAGAGGCAAAGGCTTCAACAGTAAAGAGAAACTATGTCGACTTTCGGATGCGGTGCAGGAGGTGGTGTTGCTGTACTGGCTATTCAAACACTGAGGATTCGTCCACCAACCTTCAGCGAAGGCAAGTTAGATGGTACAAACTACACCTTGTGGAAGTTCAAAATTACAACTATCCTTGATTGTTATGAGCTTTTGGAGACTGTGCTAGGGATTGACGCAGAACCACAGCCTACCCCCGACCCATCAAATCCTAGTGTGATAATTCCTCCGAATGCAGATCTTCTACGAGCTTGGAAACGAAGGAATGTAGATGCATTATGTGCCTTAGTTACAAGCTGTTCTGACAGTGTTTTGACTTTGATTCAGCATACAACCAAAGCGCTAGAGGCTTGGAATGTACTAAGGAGTCAGTATGAAACACAAAACCAAACAAGGATTCAAAACTTGGAGAATCAACTAGCAGCGGAGAAGTTTGCTGAAGGAGAGACGGTTGAAGCATTCATCACTCGGATTAAGAATCTGTGCGACCAGATGGCTGGCACTGGGATACAAAAGACTAGCGAAGAGCTAGCTTGGAAGTGTCTTCGGATTTGTCCACAAAAGTTTGATGGACTAGTAACTGCCCTTAATACTTAGGTGAGACCTCAATCTTTGACTTTTGAGGAGTTTTGTGCATTATTAATGGAGGAGGAGTTGAGGCTGAAAGCCCGAGAAGGAAGCAACAATCGAGATGCTGCATTCTCTGCCAATGCAAAAGACAAAGGTGTTTCCTCCACCAAAAATGATGGTGACAAAAAGAAGAAGGGCGGCAAGAAGAAGTTTCAAGGAGAGTGCTTCTACTGCAAGAAGAAAGGACATGCAATTGCAGATTGTTGTGTCAAAAAGGCAGATGAAAAGAATGGTACCCTTAAAAGTAAAGGGAAAGAGACAGCCAATACGGCTGAAGCAGAGTTGGAATTATTCATGGCGACCATTGAGGAAGTGTGCTCCTCGGTGCAAGAATAATCTACCACTGAATCATGGGTGTTGGATAGTGGGGCCTCTCGTCACATGACCAACAAGAAAGGTCTATACAGTTCTATGCAGCCTCTACAAGAATCCATCACTGTGACGGTTGGAAATGATGCTAAATGCCCTGCTGCGGGCACAGGTACTATTTCTTTTATTGCTGCAAATGGTGAAGTCAAAAAGCTTTCAAATGTGTTGTATGTTCCCGAAATCAGGAGAAATCTCTTATCAGTTGTTGCCATAACTGATCTTGGTCATTAAGTGAGGTTCAAGAAGACAGGTGCAGAAATTATTGATAGTGCTGGCACAATTGTTGGCAAAGGAGAAAGAAGGAACAACCTGTATGAGCTAAGTGCTCTTACAGCCACCGCTGGAGTGGGCACAAGTAAGCTTTGTCATGAAAGGTTTGGACACATCGGATTTGCAGTATTGAAGGAGATGCAAAAGCAAGGTATGGTTGCTCACCTACCTACAATAACTGAATTGAAGGAACCATGTGAAGCTTGTATGATGGGCAAGCAACAGAGAAAGGCATTTCCACAAGAAAGCAAGAATAGAGCACAGGCTCCTCTAGAGTTGGTGCATGCTGACTTGTGTGGTAAGATGCCTACACAGGCCTTGGGGGGATCTTCTTATTTTATGTTGATTGTCGACGACTACAGTAGGAAGATGTGGGTGTACATCCTTCGTGATAAGGCTCAAGCTTTTGGTAAGTTTAAATAATGGCTAATACTTGTTGAGAATGAAATAGGGAAAAGTGTGAAGAAATTTAGAACAGATGGTGGTGGTGAGTTCAACTCAAAGGAGTTTGAAGGCTTTTGCAAGAGCAAAGGGATCAAGCGTCAATTAACGACGCCTCACACACCTCAGCAGAACGACGTTGTGGAACGCAGGAATCGCACCATTGTGGAGATGGCAAGATGCATGCTAAAGGGAAACCATTTTTGGGCTGAAGCTGTTAATACTGCAGTCTACATTCTAAATCGGAGCTATACAAAGGCTCTCAAGGGAAAAACACCTCATGAGGCTTACACTAGTAAGAAACCATTTGTTTCACATTTCAGAATTTTTGGATGTGAATGTTATGCACATGTTCCAGATGAGAAGAGAAACAAGTTACAACCAAAAAGCAGAAAATGTATCTTCTTGGGTTATAGTTATGAGCAGAAGGCTTACAAATTATATGACCAAGAGGCAAAGAAGATCATCGCGAGTCGTGATGTGGTGTTCAAGGAGGAGCCGCATACAGTGGACGAGGAGAAGGCAAGTTCTTCCACTTTATCATCAAGCGAAGAAGTAGTCCACTATGAACCTGTCCCGAGAGCTATCCCTATCCTTAAGGAGGAGGAAGCATCATCTTCAGATGATGAGGAAAAAGTTCACCAACCTGACATCACCCCACCAGAAAAGCCATTGCTGCGCTAGGTGAAGTAGCTCTATGACCACAATAATCCTATGCCTGCATCTATTGAGGAGAAGGCAGATGGACCAAGGAGGTCTCAGAGAATAGAGGAGCAAAGGAGGGCTTCTGCTCACATAGTCAATATGGCCTTGATGGTTGAGATTATGAGAGAAGTAAAGGAGCCAACTGACTTAGAAGAAGCACTTGCAGATCCATCATGGAAGGCTGCTATGTAGGCGGAGTATGACAGCATAATGAAGAATGACACTTGGGAGCTAGTGGATCAACCAGCAAAGCGGAAGGTTATTGGCACCAAGTGGATCTGGAAGGTAAAGTACAAGGCTGATGATACCTTAGAAAAGTACAAAGCTAGACTGGTTGCCCAAGGATTTTCACAAGTTGAAGGGTTTGATTTTCAAGAGTCATTTGCCCCAACTTCCAGAATGACCACTATTCGCATGGTACTTGCAGTAGCTGCCCACAAGAAGTGGCCAGTGTACCAAATGGATGTTAAGTCAGCGTTCTTAAATGGTGACCTCAAGGAGGAGGTTTATGTGGCTCAACCACCAGGGTTTGAGGCCCCCCATTTTGAGAACAAAGTGTGTAAACTGAAGAAGGCATTGTATGGGCTGAAACAAGCCCCCAGAGCATGGTACCAGCGGATAGATAGGTTCTTTTTAAACCTAAACTTCAAAAGATGTGCCTTAGATGCTAACTTGTATGTTTACAGGGATGGTAAAAAGTCTGTAGTGATTGTCCTATATGTGGACGACCTTCTTATTACAGGTGACTATGAAGATATGATCAACCAAACTCGAAAGGCTTTGAGTTCTGAGTTTGAAATGATAGACTTGGGCTTGCTGCACTATTGTTTGGGGATTGAAGTCTGACAAGAGCCAGGAAAGATCTTCATCTCTTAGAAGAAGTATGCATGGGAGATCTTGAAGGCATTTGGCATGACTGAGTGCAAGGAGATAGCTACACCTATGGAGGTGAATGCAAAGTTATCCGTCGAGGATACATCAGCACTAGTAGACATTGGGAGGTATAGGAGGTTGGTCTTCAGTCTGATCTACTTGTGTAACACCAGACCAGATATCAGTTTTGCTGTTGGTGTTTTGAGTAGGTTCTCAAACAAACCTCATGAGAGTCATTGGAAGGCTGGGATGCGGGTGCTCAGATACTTGAAGAAAACTCTTGACTATGGTATCAGATACAGTTTCGGAACTTCTCTTGTGGGGAACTGTGACTCAGATTGGGTAGGAGACATTGATTCCATGAAGTCAGTTTCTGGTTATTGTTTCTCTTTGGGTTCAGGAATTTTCTCTTGGATTAGTAAGAAGCAACCAACAGTGGCATTGTCTTCTACCAAAGCAGAGTACAAGGCAGCTTGTTTTGCTGCATGTGAGGCCGTATGGTTGAGAAGGATTCTATGGGATATGGGAGTGCAGGATGAAGAACCAACTGTGCTGAGATGTGACAATCAGAGTTGCATCACCATTGCCAAAAATCCAGTGTTTCATGCACGCACCAAACATATAGAGATCCAGTATCACTATGTGCATGATTTGATGGAGGATGGGATAGTGGAATTGGTCTACTGTCCAACAGAGGAGAATGGAGCAGATATCTTCACCAAAGCACTTACGAAGGATCTGCTTCAAGTTCATCTTCAGAGACTCGGCATTGGGCCGAGGAGATAGTTCACCTATGGGTGGACATTGAGGGGGGGTGTTAGATATGATCAATGCCCCACCCTCATTAGGTGCTACCAATGATCCATGGTGCTCAAAGTTGTAAGGCTTCCATTATGAGGAGAAGCCAAATGTGATCTCGGACATTGGTTGAGTCATGACTTGTATATCAAATGAGGTCTATGTGACGGGATGGCAAAAAGGTGGCTGTTGTGGCTCTAATCTTTGATGGTAAAGGGAATATTCCCTAGAATATTTCCTGGCC
This sequence comes from Lygodium microphyllum, assembly GCF_053477565.2. NCBI lineage: Eukaryota > Viridiplantae > Streptophyta > Polypodiopsida > Schizaeales > Lygodiaceae > Lygodium > Lygodium microphyllum. The sequence goes on along the minus strand of NW_028229592.1, from coordinate 290,417 downwards.
GACTAGTGGAGGCTCATATGGTAGGTCCGGTCAATAGGCCGACCTAACGACCTTCACGGGCTATAAAAGCTAAACCCCTTCGCAGCCATCTCTCACTCATCTTTCACCCAGTCAGAGTTGTTGTTCCAACTAGCCTTAAGCTCTTCACCTATCTTGTGTCTAGATTGCCATCTAAGCTTCACACAATGGAAGCAGACGGGTGGATAGAGCCATCTTTGTATCAGTTGTTTGAAGTTAAAGAATTTACTGATTCTCCTCTTATCTGTTGTGTACTCTCTATCTCTTTCTCAGATTCTGTTCGCTACACCGTGTAATATTTTACACTTCTCGAGACGAGGACATCTCGATTCCTCTAAGGGGGAGAGAATGTAATATTTCCACTACGAAATATTCAAGACCCAAAATCTCGCGCAAAAACGGTTAAAAGTAATCTCCCACAACAATAAAATTTTGGGCTAAGTACTCCCTCTGCGTGCACTAGCAAACTCCACCCCGCATTGTGTGTAGAAAGCCGTGGCTTGAAAACCGCGAGCCACGATAGGCCTACGCAGAAACACCCCTTCAATGGGGGGAAAAGGGATAATGGATAAAATTTTGACAATTTTTTTTAATAATAACCCCCTCCCCTTCAGCCGATGCATCGCGCGGAGAGGGAGTATGAGTATGAGAAGGAGTTGAGTGAGGAGGAGCATGGGGGAGGGGAGCATGCAGATTGCCACTTGTGTGGCTATCCCCCCCCTTCACAACCTATAAGAACCCTCCCCTCCTAAGCTTGAGAGGAGGGGAGAGGAGAATCGTGCCATCGTGTTGATGCCCAAGACGTGGTGCTACCCACCATAGCTGCTGCCATCGTGCTGCTGACGCCACCAGGCCACGCCGCCTGCTCTTCTGCACCTCCACCTTCTTCACCATCATCATCATCAACATCATCATCATCATCTTCACCTGCCTCCTCATCATCATCTCCCTCGTCATTTTCTCTCTCCACGTCATCTGTTGTAATCAGAGGCTTGGAAGCTTCTATTGGAAGCTTCCATTAAGGCTTCCATAAGCCTTGTTTACAGTACCTTCCCCGGGTTTTAAAACCACGTCTTGTAAGGCCAATTTCTACGCAGGGGGGAGTATGCAGTTTTTGAAAATCGGAAAAAAAGGCAAGGAGAGTTTGCTGAGTCGAGATCTATGTCCTCGATGGCTCCTAAGCAAAAGTCGCAAGGCACACACTCGGGAGCTTCCACCCCGAGTAAGCGAGTGGAAAACCCCCCGATTCTTAATGCCCAGGTTTCGATAATATTTTCGCATGGAAAAGATGCATTAAGCATGTCTTTAATTCACATAGGCAATTTGGAACACATTTGAAAATTCATATACTCGCATCGAATTACCAATTTAAGTTGCATGATGAGTACTTGCATGATCAAGGGTAATTGCATTCCTGAACGCATATTGCATAATTTAAAAGGTGGATTTGTCTAAAGGCATCCTTGTTGTCTCCCGGAAGAACAACACATATAACACATAATGCACTTAGGTAATAATTTCCTAGTTGTGACTCATGTATGAGATAGTCTTAGACACCCATTGAATGATGTCCAAAGAGTCACAATGCATGGAAAGGAAATTATGAACTTTGCAAATTGCATGTGAGGATGGTTACATTTTAGGTCAGGTTAAGTGCTAAAGGAAGGATTAGTTTAATGATGGACTCATGGCATTCGCTCATGCATGGAGATCTCTTGTCAAAGTTTGAATGCATCTTCATTAAAAATATTAAAGCTTTGATTTTGTTGCATCAACGTAGGGTTCATACGAGTTGGCTCTGAATGTCAATCATTATAGTATAGGAATGACCTCTAAGTTGCATAAAAGCAAGAGGTCTATGGTTTGAAGTTGCATACTCCCATGGAATGATGCATCTCACCTATCTTCCAGTTACTTACATCTTTTAGAGGAAAGTACTTGCAAAATTCAGAAGAATGTATTTGCATCTTTAAAGAAAGATCATCTTAAATCATGGGTCGGTTGGATCAACTAAGTAATCCACATTTAATTGAATAGCTTACATGTGAATCATAAGGGCATGACTAGATTGCATATGCCGATCACCTCAAAGTGCTAGGTAGGGTTAAATTACGTTAAAATTCTGCCTAGCATCGCACTTGGGTTGGTCACCTAATATTTCCAATCTCAAAGGTCCTACCCACATTCACGGAATGTTAGGGTTAGCTAAACATCCATGCAAGAAGGATCTAGGGTTCTCACCCTAAGGATCAATTGACCAAATACTAGACTTTAGTATGAATGTAGGAACCCTAGGGCCAAAGCGTTATCGGTCTAGTAGGATTAGGGTTGGATTGGGTCAAGAGAACTCCCAAACCTACATCTTGACCAAATGTATTTTTGACCAAGGAATGCCGTGTAATGGGAGAAATAATCCCACAGGTCAGGTGCGACACCTATACACCAAGTTGCAACGTCGCATGGTTTTGTGTCTAAATCACAAAATAGTATTGCCACTCCTTAGAACAAGGTTGGCGAGTTCTAAGTACAAGTCTAATTTTCTAGAGGATGAATAGTCATCCTGCTACATCACCCTTCCTTAGGGGCTGTTTTGCCAAGTTAGGGAAATTATGAATTGCCTAGCAAGCAATCGACCAATCAAGTGAGGACAACGGGGTTTTCTATGATTTATTGACCTTAATAAAAGGAAACTAAGGTATTGACAATTTGGGTTAATAGGGTATAAACCCTAACCCAAGGAAAAGGGGTAAACAAGAAATGAAACCCTTGGGGATCTTGCCAAGTCGCGATTGATCCCGGATCGAATGCTAGATGTATTCGGAGCCTTAGCAGTTGGCCGTACAAACAACCACTGGAATGATTGTGATTGTACACTTAGGAGCACTATTTGCACTTCTTTGCTCAAGGAACTAATGTCGGAAATATAACTAATGCTTTAGGTTGAAAGCCTGGAGGGAGAGGTAGTATCAGTTACCCCCGACTGTCTGCCTGACCCTATCCAAGGGGGTTATTAGCTGCGTTGGGTACATGGACCGAACCCGCCACGAGAGATATCTTCGTGGGTGCTACTTGGAGTAGGAGGACACTTGGGTGCAAAGGGGGTCTCTGGCCATAAATCCCTTATCTCCGGGCCCTGCACAAGAGGCCAATGTGACTCGAGATGGGATCTCGAGGCCCGCATACTAGTCAACGGGTGGAACTTGGAATAGCGATCCCTGAGGATTGCTGGAATTGCCTTCGGGCAGATTATGGAATAGCCTTCGGGCTGGATTATATGATGTATTTCAAAGACTGATAAATAAAGATCAAATGTTTTTATGTCAGTGCTTAAGTTACGTGAAGGAACCAGTGATTAATTGACTAATTAAGTTGTTTTTACTTGTCAAACTAAATGTGGTAAGTAATTAGATAACTAAAGCAACCTGAGGAAAGTGTGGTGGATGTGACCCTGGGTCCGTCCTATGGAAGGGTGGTCACGGTTGGACGGGAACTTTTCTCAAAGAAATTGATCGCGAGATAATAATGACCTAGATTCTAGAGAGTTAGAGTCCCGATTTATGCTGTTTTAGGGGAATGGAATGGGACTATCCCTTACGGGCAGAGAGGTCCAGCTTCACATTCCTCTCGTTTCCCATTCTCCTTGAACCAAGTGTAGTATAAATCTGCTTCGACCTTGATTTTTCTATGTAAAGTAGTTCGTATGGGGCTCAAGGCTAGCTACCTTCTAGGAACTTGACCATTAGGGAAACCCTGATTCAGGTTGGTCCTAAAGTGGGAACAGCTGGAATGCTTCTGCTTCGTGGCAGAATCGAGAAGACCTAGATCACAAATCCCTTGTCATTCCTTGGGAGTGCCGGGTGGCGCTTTCTAGACTCTCTTCGTGATGGGCTGCTAAGATGTGTTCCACAAGTGGACAGGGGGGACACATTACAAAGTCAATGGACCAAGAAAAGAAGTGCCATGAATGTGGTGAGATAGGCACATTTCAAAGAGACACCTCAATCTTCGATGTTTTCTTTGCAATGAGCTAAAGCATATCCAAGCCGGTTACCCAAAATTAGATCAAGAATATGAAGAACCAACAACAAAACCAAGCCATGCAAGTTTAGCATTTAACTACCCGCAAGAATGAGATATTGAGAAGACTGAGAATCTACTACAATATTTGTAGATGACCTTCATGCAATGTGATAAGCTCTACATTGTCATAATCCTTACTATTGTAATAAAAATTGAGCTATAATATATTATGATAAGTTTGTCCTTGATTTCAGTAAGTTATCTTGAATTCAAACACTTGTGTGTAATCAGAGTAGTGTAGTAAAAGTGTGGTGGGTCCTAACCCACAAGTCCTACAATGCAACTTACTCCCTAAGCTTCGAGATGGGGATATCTCGATTCCTTTAAGGGGGAAAGCATGCTATATCCTCTCCCCTCACTTAAATTCATGAGGGTTTGAGAGGGGAAGGTGGGGATTTTAAACAACTATACTTTTTATAAATAAGAAAGAAAAAGAAAGAAAAAGCATATAGTTTATATCAACAAATTGAGTCTTCGTCGCTAGCCTATCTCGTTTCACTACCAAATGAACTAGCTTACCGCCACTATGCACACTCCACCTTCCTTCTTGTCACCAACACCATGATGATTGGCGCCCCTTGGCCATGCAATCTGACACTCACAAATGACCTCAAACCTAATGAGAATGAGAGAGAGAAGGTCTAGCCTACAATAATGTTGAGACAAGGAGGAGGTATTATTACCTCCACAAGTCTATATAAAGCCTTAAGATTAAGGTTTGGAAGTTGTTTTCTTTGGTCTGAGACATTGTGTGTGTGTGTGTGTGTGTGTGTGTGTGTGTGTGTGTGTGTGTGTGTGTGTGTGTGTGTGTGTGTGTGTGTGTGTGTGTGTGTGTGTGTGTGTGTGTGTGTGTGTGTGTGTGTGTGTGTGTGTGTGTGTGTGTGTGTGTGTGTGTGTGTGTGTGTGTGTGTGTGTGTGTGTGTGTGTGTGTGTGTGTGTGTGTGTGTGTGTGTGTGTGTGTGTGTGTGTGTGTGTGTGTGTGTGTGTGTGTGTGTGTAGTAGGAGGAGAATATAGTGAAGAGGAGACGAAAAAATAGGAAGAGTAGTGGGGAGAAGAGATAAGATAAAGGAAGGAGGAGAATATAGTGAAGAGGAGAGGAAAAAATAGGAAGAGTAGTGGGGAGAAGAGATAAGACAAAGGAAGGAGGAGAAGAGAAGATAGTGAAGGGGGGAGGAGAAATAAGGGAAGACTCACAGGGAGAACAAAATAGTGTGAGAAAGATGATAGAGAGAAGTAGAGGAAGAGGCAAAAGAAAAGATAAGTAGAGAAAGAGAAGAAGAAAAAGAGAGAAAAGGAAAAGAAGAGAGAAAGATAGTAATAGGGATAGAAAGAGGAGAGGATAGAGGAGAATGAGAGAGAGAGAGAGAGAGAGAGAGAGAGAGAGAGAGAGAGAGAGAGAGAGAGAGAGAGAGAGAGAGAGAGAGAGAGAGAGAGAGAGAGAGAGAGAGAGAGAGAGAGAGAGAGAGAGAGAGAGAGAGAGAGAGAGAGAGAGAGAGAGAGAGAGAGAGAGAGAGAGAGAGAGAGAGAGAGAAGAGAAGAAGATAAAAAGGAGGGGAGAAGGGATTTATGATTTAGGGGCTTGATAGCAAGTTCATCACATTGCAGGTTCTTCCGTCGGTCCTTGTGCACCAATTGGTCCAACTACTGAATCTTAGCAAGCGGAAACACCACTAAGTTGGGTAGTGCCAAGCTGGAGGGTAGTCCCTTGACCTCACTTTGTTCCCACTATATGTGCGAACATGGGAGCATGTTAAGTTCACGATTTGCAAAGGGCCCTAAGTGCTTCCCTATGCTTCTCTTTTTACTTCTCTTAAACTAACTATAATGGGCCTTATTTCATTGAATTGAGACTATGAGCAACCTATGGTGTTCTCTCAAGAATCTTTTGTCTCATTTACCTTGACTTAAGTTCATTAGCACAAAATCTTACATATCCTTGTATGGAACTGATGGGATGCGCATTCATTGAAGTAAATGTTATGCATGGTAATGAAATGAAGAAAAATTTATGCAAAGACTATGCATGATAAAGTGTTGAATCATGTAGAATAATAGCTTACAACATTAAAAAATAATTAGAGATATATTATGTCAATGTGTGACTTAACTATTGGGGAGATTGTCATGTATCACTTTAAATGTCTACACTCGGATGGGGAAGATGAAAAGCATCCAAAAGATATTATTTGGGCTGTTGAATTTGTGCTTTTGAGAAGGATGATTTCTATGAAATATTTAAAGTGATTGTTGGATTGATGTTATGAAAAAGTAATGTTTACCTAGCTATTAATGATAAGATGATTGATTAATTTTATATTTATACAAAGTTATTGTGTCCTCATGGGAAAACTTGTAGTCACACACTAAACCTCCCTCCAAGGTTAATGATAGGAGCCCTTCACCAAGGGACTATTTGACCGCATTGAGGTTAGGACTCACCCAAGAAGTGAGAGGTCTCTCTGTAGAGAACCCTTGAGTAATAGGAGGTGAGGGTGTGAAGGGAGCTCTTGACAATAAACTCCTTGTGCTCTTAAGAATTGCCCAACCCCTACGTGAACCACAATGGATTTATTGGAAGGTCCTAATGCTAGATAAGGACAGATTGGTGGATTGTGTGTTTGAGATTAAACATGAACATTAGATTAAGAGATAGAGTGTTGAGTTGGGATTGCATCTTAGAGAAGGTGCATAATAAAAATACATTGCTTTAGAATGGTTTTTAAAGGATTTTTTGATATTGTCTTTGTGTATGTGACTATAATTTACGTGAAAAAATCATTGTTAATGGTTATTTAAAGAAGTTTTCTTTAATCTTCTATTACAAAGTAGACTTGAGAAAGTCTAGGTAAAAAACCCCATGTTATTCTAAGGAGTACCGAGTGATGTTGCTTAGGAAAAGTCTCTCAATGGACCACTAAATCATATTGTTGAGGCTCCTCAGTCATGCACATTATACTTGCAAATATCCAACCAAAATACATTGCTTCACTTTAGGAAAGAAAATTTCACTTTGCATACCTTGAACCTCCTTTACACCTATATATGCAAACTTTAAATTATTTGGGGGGAGTCCTAAAGCTAATTTTAGTTCACTTTTACATAGCACAATTACGATCTCTCACCTTACCTTCTTATTCATGACTTTCATGGCTTCTCTCTCTTCTCTCTTATCTTTCTAATATTTCTCTCTCCTCATCACTCTTTCTCTCTCCTCTTTTCTCTCTCTTATGCACTCTCATTTCTCACCTCTCAGTACCCTTCTTGACAAGTGGTATCAAAGAATTGGTCATTAATCCATTTGGTCACAATCTTACCTTAGATTTCTCTCTCACACTAGTTACATTCCAGTTTCTCAAGGATAGGGTATCCAACTCTTGAAGTGGACAAGTGCATAGAACAAGGAGCTTTCAAGTGCATAGAACAATATAGTTAGAGTTAAATGGAAGACATGAAGACCAAGTTAAAGGCATGATTGAAAAAATGGTGGATTTTGGTTAAGAAATAATCCATTATAGAGGTAAAATAGTTGAAGAAAAGGAAATTTAGTCAGGGTTAGAAGTCTAGTTACTTCTTGCAACACATGCTTTCTCTCTCTTCTTCCCTTCAAGCTCTTTTAAACTTCCATGGAGAATACCAAGAAATTTATCTTCATGATCAATGTGAGCATGATCTCTCTCTCTCTGATTAAAGGGCAAATGATCTTCACATCATGCTTGATACATGGAGTATACTTGTGGCAAGTGATTGAGCAAGCTTTTGGCCAAGATAGTTAGTGCATTTTTAGGTGAAAATTGTGTGGAATATAGTAGTGGTAATCCTCTTCTATATCAAGCAATAATCTCTTCTATGCTTATCAATGGTCAAGTGAGACATCTTTGACAGGTAGAGCAATTTCTCCTTCAACCTCTAAGCTCTCTCTTTCATTTCCTTAAACCCTACCTATAGCAAAAATAAGGTAGTAGCTTCCATGGAAAAAAAACCTTGAAGATTAGTACTACTCATTTTCTTGCTCGTGAGGCTTGCTTACTTGCCATATTGGCTATCAATTGTGTCAAGATTGAGGCGTTCCCTCTCCTCCACAAGCTTTTTTCTTTTCCTAATATTCATGGATAGCAAGGTATTGCTGAATTTTCTTCAAAATCCTTCAAGATTCATTAAGAAGGCTTGCATACATAGGCAAAGGACATTGTTCAAGAGGAATTGAGAAGGAATACAATCAAGATTGAAGACATTGAAGGATATCTCAACATATTAAGCATAATGAGGCCACAGTTTCTTGCCTTCAAGCATTCAAGGAGGCTCAAGGTACTTATATTTCAAATGCATTATGGCCTTCAAGAAAGGTACAAGTTGATTCATGAGGATTATGGAGCATGGAACATTATGGATTGAATAGGACATTATTCTTCAATCAAAGGTTGAAACTTGTTTTCCTTCAACTTTTGCATCTTTTTCAAGCTTTAAAGAGGTATTTCATCTTCTTTTAATCTTTAAAATATCTCTTAATCCACTTGCTCAAGCTTATCCACTTATTGATTAGAGATAATAGTTTATTGAACTCTCTAACAAACCATAGATTAGAGAATAATATATATTTAGACTAATGAAGTATTCTAAATCTATTTTTAGTATTGATTTCATTTCATTTTCAATCATGATTTCAAATTTTCATGCTTGAATGCATAACCCTGATTTGTGCTTTTGATTCTCTTATACCAAAGAAATAAATTGTAAAGGATAAGTATTGCTATCAGTGAGTCATTGATTTGCAGTGGTAAGAGCCTCAACTAATCCTCATTTTCAATTCTCTTTTTGATTGATCAATCCATGCATATCATTAAAGACTAGAAAAATTATTTCAGTAATGCATTTCATTTGTGCTTTCATAGAGCAGAATGCTCGTGCCATGTATATATCCACTAAGGAAAAAGGTGGATGTCGAGGGAGATGGTGGGACAAAAGAGAGGTGACTCTCTCTCACTATTGAAGATCTCAAAGGAATGCAATTGATTGGACCAGGGGAAGTTTGCCCACCTCTTGGGGTGATTTGAAGGCCATGTAGGGAGCTCATCCTATTGTTTTATCTCTCACATAGGTACTGCAACTGGAGTAATTGAAGACTTGAAGATCTTAGTTAAAGAGCATTCTATATAGAGCCTTTATTGATCGGATTACACATTGTGTCAAGGTACTTTTAGCCTTTATTAGCAAGGTACATGTACTTTCAAGAATAACAAGACACTTGGGCATTTATTAGAAAAGAGTTTTAGCCATTTATAGGTGCTGCAAGTCATTCCCAGTCATACACAGGTTTCTTATAGGTTATTATAGAAAAACAGGGTACTAGAAACCATTTTGGGGGCATTATTCACTTGATTATAGGTCCTATGAGGTATTATAGAGCTTAAATAGGGCTTATATAGGTTATTGCAGGTGGCACATAGTGCCTATAGGTCTTATCAAGGTTGCTATAGGGTTTAGAGACTTTATTTTGGACCTATGGGTGCTTGAGAGGGCACCTATTCCTCCAAAAAGATTTCAAACTTACTATCATATGACTAATTCTAATCTTTCAGTTTCCATTGGTAGCAATATGGACATACATCCCCAAGCATCAAATGGGAAAATAAGGATTTTTAGAAAGATAGCTTTGTGATAAGATAGTAATGACTAAATATAGTTGCCATTCATCATTACAAGTAGATTTGGAGAAGTGGATTTTAAAATTAGATTCTAACATTGACATCTTCCCTACGTCTTATAATCAAAGTTCCAGTTTTCTATGATTCACCTTGAGGGTACAGTAGAGTTATAAAAAAGAGAGAATTGACATGTTGACAATTGGAAGGATTTCAAAGTAGATATGGTCTAAGTGTTTGCAAAAGGAAGAGAAATGGTATTGCTTGGAATGAAGAAGCCTATTTATTAGAGGGTATACCAATAGGTTCTTGAATCTTACCATGTATGTTGAGAGTGTGAGAAATGATGCAAAATTGCATAAATATGTATATGGTCTAGAGCCTAATTTGTTAACTAATGTTATGGCCCAGAAACCTGACACTACACATTCACTCTTGAAAAACCTGACACTATCAATTAGCTCAAATGAAGTGAGCATCACCTCTGCATGTTTGTTTTTTTCTAGCATAGTAGTTTGTACCTGAATACACTACAAGACTGGAAGTATTGGTCTTCTTGAGAACTTGGCTTAGCAAATTACTTGCTTCTTCACATATTGGAGAGAGTTATGTTAGTCAAGCAAGATGGAGTATTGTGAAGTCACCTTGATGTGTGGCCTGGAGTGGTGACTTATGTAGTCACCTAAGTGACTAAACAAAGATTGTGGTGAAGAAGAATAGCAGGAGGACAAGAAGGGAAAGTCAACACATTTTTTAGTGCATCTTGGGTTGGAAGAATTGTTGCATAGCATGGTCTCAAAGGTGGAGTTCAAGGGCATGCAATTGAAGTAAGTAAAGAGGAAAGGGATAGAGTAGGTTGTTCATGCATTGAAGGGAATAAGAGTAGTGTATGTGGGTTGTTTTAGACTAGGTATATCAAAGAGAAATAGGGTAGCAAGTTGTTCATGGACTTATAAAGCTTAAACAAGGATTTCCAAGTGCTCAAATGCTTGATTCTTACTCTTAACCATTGGAAGATATTGTATAGTCATGAAAGATAGAGATTTCATTGGATTTATGAGCAGCAAGGAGTGTTTCTTCTTGCTATAATAAAACTATCATACATTGCTTTACCTCATATCCTCTGTGGATTTATGGCTTGACATGATTATTCTTTGATATTGCTAGTGAACCCAAGGTGAAAGCCATGTCCAGATTGTTAGCAAGATGGGAAAATCACCTCTATTAGCAAATCTATCAGAATCTAGTGATGAGTTGAAGTAGCTTATATGGATTTGTGGCTTGACATGATTGCCTTGAATCAACACCAACACATTATTCTAGGCTATTGAGTTAGTTGAGAGGTATGCTCATAAGTATAGGAAAGACATCCCTATGCTTCTTTTGGACAACAAAGGGTGGTCAATAGATAAGGCAACTTTGCTGGTAATTTTGGTGGATATAGCACTTCATTTGGTAGCCCCAAAGTCCCCACATATTCCACATTTAATGCTTCAAGGCAGTAAAGTACCTAAAAACTAGTAGCAGTTAGTCATAAAATTGAGCCTAAATATGGTAAATGTAGACCCAAGAATACTTTAGTAAATGGTGGAAAATTTATACCTATGGATCTTTAGAGAGTGCAAATAGAAGGGTCTATATTTCAAGTGCGGTGAAAAGTACATGGCCTACCATGGATCTAAGTGCACTTATAAGAATGTCAAAGCTAAAAACTATAACATGATTGTACTTGAGGATGTTGATGAGAAACTAATTGAGGAACCAACAGTGAGATGTAATATACCCCTTTTAAAAAACTTTTAGCACAATTTTTTTAAATCCCTCCCTCTCTCCCCACCGACAGCATGTTGGGGAGAGAGAGAGGGAGTGAAGTAGTGTTAGGGAGGCATGCAGTCCCCCTAGATGGCAGAGAGCTCTCCCCCCCCCCCCCCCCTTATTGCAACATGGCCCCCCCTCCATCTTTTGGACAGTGCCCCCCCCCTCTAGTTAAAACACTATATAAAGGCTTAGCCTTTATGCAAGACAAAAAATGGATTATATGGCCGTCATGATGATAAGAGAGAGAGAGTGAGAGAGAGAAGAAGGAGGAGGAGAAGAAGAAGAAGAAGAAGAGGGAGAGAGAGAAGAAGGAGGAGAAGAGAAGAAGAACAGGAAGAGGAGAGGGAGAGAAGAAGAGAAGGAGAAGAGGAGAAAAAGTAGTAGAAGAGGAAGAGGAGAAGAGGGAGAGGGAGAAGAAGAAGGAGGAGAAGAGAAGAAGAAGAGGAAGAGGAGAGGGAGAGAAGAAGAGAAGGAGAGAGAGAAGAGGAAGAGGAGAGGGAGAGAAGAAGAGAAGGAGAGAGAGAAGGGAGAAGTTGAAGAAGAAGAGAAGAAGTGAGAGAGAAGGAGAAGAAAAAGAGAAGGAGGAGAAGAGAGAAAGATGTAGAAGAGGAAGAGGAGAGAGAGAGAGAAGAAGAGAAAAAGGAGAGAGAGAGAGAGAGAGAGAGAAAGAAAGAGAGGGAGTGAGAGTTGGTGAGTAGCCTCGAGGAGTCGCATTCGTGAATCCATCTTTTTCAAGCCACCCCCTCGGTGAAGGACCCCCATCTAACGACTTTTCCTTCCTGATCCGGTCATCTTGAAGGCCGTTAAGGACTGGACTATCCAGACTCCGCGTACAAATGGCTCCAAAAAAGAAAGTCGCGGGAAGTGTAGGTGCCAAAGCTATTGTTGGCACCAGTAATGCGGGAGAGGCAAGCAGAGCGACCAACACAATGATCCGATGCATTAGGAATAAGTATAATTTCCTGCGAATTGTTTTATCAATCTTGCTGTGGACTATCACAAATGGATACGCTCCTAGCTTAGTTGAAGTTGGTGACCTAACCCTAAATGGATTGTTGACCCAAGTTATGCTTGGCAGTTTGAAAAGGTTGTAAATCCCTTAAGAAATTGTGTTGATACATCCAGCTAAAATTTTGATTGTGCATGCAATGGGATTGCGATGCCTTGAAGCAAGAGGTTGTGCATTCAACTGTTTGTTAATGTGGTTTTGGATGTTAACCCAAGTGGGGAGTGTTTGATGATTTCATGGCTGGGTCTGAGATGACTGATTGCCATGGAAATGAAATGGATGTTTTCCCTAGCAATTATTACTATGCTGGTTGCTTCAGTTATGGTTGATTTTCTAAAGGGATAATTAAGGAAGGATGGCGCTAGCTACCCCCTCCCCCTGCGAGCTGCCAAACCCTAACTAAGGGGGTTATGAATCCGCGTCGGGAATGTGGACCGAACCCACTGTGAGAGGTCTCTCTGTGGAAATCACTTGGCGTAGGAGGACGCTTGGGTGCCAGTGGGGGATCTGGCCATAAATCCCAATGCCTTTGAGCCCTAAACAAGTATTCTACGTGACTTGGGATGGGATATCGAGGCCTTGATACTAGTTACAAGGCGGAATCTTGGAAGTATAAACCTTCGGGTTTTATTATCGAAAGACGGAAGGATTTTTCTGCGGAAGTAGAAAGAAGCACTTAATTCTCCTATATGGGCAGGAGACACACATTAATCCGAAAGATAAGTTAAGGAAGTGCTTGATCTTATTTTATCTTGTCTTCATGTCTGTGCCCTAAATTATGTAAAGGAACCTGTGATTAACAGGTTAATTAAGGAAGCTGCCTTTATATGTCAAACATAATGTGGTAGGTAATTAGATAACTAAAAAAACCCCCAAGGGAAGCGTGGTGGATGTGACCAATGGGTCTATCCTATGGAAGGGTGGTCTCGGTTAGCCGATAGCTTTCCTAAAAGGAAATGTTAACAGGAAATGTTAGGAAAAGTCGGGCAATGACCTTAGACAATGTTGGTTAAAACCCTGATTCATACCATTTTAGGGGACCAGAATGGGACTATGCCCTACGGGCAGAGAGGTCGAGCGATGCCTCCCTCTCATTTCCCATTCTCTTTGAACCAAGTGCAGTATGAGTCTGCTTGGGTCTAGTTGTATCTACACAAAGTGGAGCGGCTAATCAATGCTAGAATGTTATTAAGAAAACTTGACTGCTAGGAACCCGGACTTCAGGTCGATCCTAGTGGGAACGGCCAGATAAGTTCCATTGCAGGGCAGACTCGAGAGACCCTAGTTGGCAAACCCTGTGTCATTCCTTGGGAGTGCCGGGTGGCATCCTCTAGATATATCTCTTGATGGACCACTAAGACATGTCTCGCAAATTGAGGAGCGGGCACGTTACATGAGTGCACACACTAAATTTGAAGATCATGATGATAATCTTGAGTAGGTTTAGTCTTATGACCTAGCAAGTCAAATGGATTTCCATTTGACTCCGGTGGGCATGTTCCATTTGATCCAGGTGAGTGGGACAAATTTGCATACTACTACCAAACTCTTTATTTTATTTCCATGGATGCCTGGACAAGTTCTAGGAGCCCTAATATACTCCATATGAAGGCTACCATTTATAGAAAAGTATGTGTTTATCTTGATATATGGTGGAAATACACATAGTTTCCTAAATAGGTCATTTATTGATATGTTGAACTATCTTCCCATTGATTTACAACAACCCATAAGAGTTCAAGTAGCCAATGATGAAGAGTAAATCAACACCTAGATGTGAAAACAATTCCATATATAGTTGGCTAAAAACTATGAAGCAAAGGTGACCTTGATTATCTTGAAAATGGGGCCCATAAATGTAGTTCTTGGGTGTGATTGGCTTATGACTTTAGGGAGGATTTGATGGGACCTCAAATGGGCTCGCACTGGCTATGGCACTAGCCGGACCTCATGCTCATAATAGACAAACACACCCTCACGGCCTCGTGGGCCAAGAGCATCAATCTACTACTAAAGGACGAACTGTCCTAAAGCCTAATCTACACATTTATAGTTTTATAGTTTTGTAGTCCAACATTTTCCTTTCTATAAACTCCTCAGAGGGAGAACCCATACACACTAGCAATAAATACCACGATAAGCACATACATGGGAGGCAACCTCTCGGTGGAATCACTGTGGCCTCACTGCAGCTCTCCTACATTGCAAGGATTAGCCCTTTGATGCGCTGCTCAATGTATAAAACAAACAAACAAACTCCACTCTTTCATTTCGAAAGTACTCCAAGAGATACCATGTGTCCTTTCCAAATACTCCCCCAAGAAATGAACGTCTATCCTACAGCTTAGGATGCCTTTCCACACTCAAGAGTGGGTCATTGTCATTGAAAACAGATGCTATGCATCGAATCTTTTTATTCTGATACCATGGTTTACACGCACATGTAAAGTGAATGATCCTAAAGTGCTCAAATATTATTTTCAATGAGAAACACGTGATGTGTACAACCAGGCTTTCAAATGCTTATTCACTAAACCGTTGTGGCAATATAAGGATAGCACTGAGATAACACTTGTGCTACTATCCTCTTAATTAAAATACATCAAACTCTATGCCATGATATGCATCAGAAAATCAGCAACAATCAACACACAAATCACACCATTCAAACATCCCAACCCTCTACGTTTAGGTATTGCTTTCGTTGCATAGGTGTAGAGGTTCATTTTGTCATGTTTTGATGTATGAAAAGTAATAAATCACAAAATTTGACAAAGAGATAGGGAAAACTGAGGCTAAACCTCATGCTCTGCCACTACCACACATCCACAAACAATCATTATATTTTTTCCTTATTTTTTCAAGATGCATTTCTATTTTTCCCCTTATTTTTTCCATTTTCTTGATTTATTTGGTAATAAAATATGCTATTTTCTATCTTTTCTTGTTTCAATCACTTCAGCATACTAACATTCAATTTATCTTCCATTTTTCCCCCATGGAAACACCTTTTACCCACCCGAAACGGAAAAACTACCATTTTACCACCTAAAGACCGCATTTCGAGCTTATGGGAATTAAATAGAGCATCTAAATCATTACAAAATCGTAATTTTTTGATGAAGATCAATTACTCATGATGCAACCAGTACACAAACAAATTTTCATCCAATAAAAATATAATTATCATCATAAACTATCAAAAATCCTTCATTTTCTTCATAAAAATGGTCATACCGTATTTTTACGTAACCCGAGACGCCTTGAATAAGTGCATAACTAGAAAACGTAGCCTCCATTGCTCTCAATCCAATAATGCACATCAATCTTCAGCATCTCCATCAATCTCCACTAACATTTCCTTCATTCTCCCTCTTGGTTCCTCCTTCAAGATGGTGCACATGAACTGCCCATAGAAGGGAGAGAGAGAGAGGAGAGAGAAATACTAGATTCTGATCTCTTCATCCAGACAGCCATATCTCATGTGAAGACCGGTGATAGAGTCAGCCAAGAGGGAGAAGTTGTCGGGTATCATCTGCTGCATGGCTTATTTGCAGCCCATAATTCGATTGGGGGGGGGGGGGGGGGGGGGGGGGGGGGGGAGGGGGCGCATTTTTCAGCGCCATTCTCCTACACGACATGCTGCCATATCTCGTGGAAAAATTGAGGGGGAGGGGACTAAAATCCCAAAGGGCACCCCCCCTTTGGCCTAAGGTTTGGTCCACCTTTTCAAATCTTGCCCATTTGTGGCCTCTTCCACGTCCGAACTCCGTTTCAGCCTCTCTGAAAAATCATGCGTGTCCGTCTCATCATCCCGCGCTGACTAGCAGCTCGTGGCATCCCGCACGATAGTCGAAAAAATTATCAAAAATCCACAAGTGTTGCTCGAGCACCTTTTAAAAGTTGTCTTTCACTTGGTGCTTGAAATCTTCCTAGCTGCAGCCGCCACCTTCAATGTTAAATATTTTTTCCCTAAATTCCAGATTTTTTGGCAAATTTTAGGCACATCCCGGGCTTAAAACTTTGCTCTCATTGGCAACCACGGGATAGGGTGACTAAGCCCGTTGAATCCCACAACAAATCTGCACAAAACAACCAAAGGAAGCATCAAGGTATACAAAATAGGTACATATTAAAACACAACACAATGCTCACCTTACCCTTGACAAAACCAAGGCATGCAATCCACAAGGAGTAGGCCTAGCATAATCTGATAGAAGGTCCGAAGCTAGTCACTAACCGACTGCTCCAACATGGCCAAACTAAAAAGAACTATCAAAGAGGTCGCCCTAAGTGGTGGTCTGAACTACCTACCTAACTAAGGACAACATAACTAGGAGCTCCTACTAGGCGAGGACTCCTATAGCCTGATCAAGAAGTGTTTTCTTTTAGCACATTTCTTCTTTTAGGTTTTTATTTCCCCATACTGGGGTGTGTAAAAAGGAGGGAGCTTAGCGTAGTGACCCAAGGAGAACAGGGCATTGGCCTCAGGTCCTGTCTCGGTACCCAAGAACCTACCAAGCCCTCGCGAGGCAACACTTAATCCTTTTCTGACACTCACTTTTATTTTCGCTCCAACCTTCCTTACTTTCTTATTTCCCAACGAGACGCCACCCCTAAGAAGACAAGGCATCGGCCCCAGGTCTCTGACTCATCCCCAGGAACCTACCAAGCCTTCGCAAGGTGATGATCAACTGCTTATAAAATTTCATTTCTTTTCTTTTTCATTTTTATAGGGGTTAGAACCCCTTTTTACACACCTTTGTATATATTTTTCTTCTTTGAGATATTTAGGGTTTTTTCCTCTCTATCATCATCATTGTTTCCCTCTGGCAGGCTTCTCTAACTGCCTCACAACTAACAAAAGCTCCTAGATCGGCTACCTAGCAGGCTAGCAGAACAGGGTCACTAGGTCTGCCTTCTAAAATAGGTCTTTTGATGCCTGGCAATGTCTTTACAGGAGGCAACAACTACTCAGACCTCCCTCACACAAACCTGACCTAAACGTGGGAATTCAGGCCTTGGACGCTGGTCCCCAATCAAGAAAATAAAATCCCCTACAAGTACACAAACACAAAGGAGAGATATCACCTGGATAGGGCCACGAGAAGTCTTCGTGCCACAAAGGCTCCTTCCAAGCTCTTCTTTAAACCTATCTAGCACAAGACTAACACAAGAAATCATTAACCGCACCCGTACTAAATAGACAACTGGCCCTCTTGGCCTAACAAAATAAATCACTTCACTACAAAAAACTGATCGGCCCTCTTGGCCTAATGAAATAAAATAGTTAAAACCTCGCAAAACTGGCCCTCTTGGCCTAACAAAATAAAACATCATAGCACCTACACATCCCTCCCCGAAATAATACAGATATACAATAATATGCTCCTTTCCAAGGAGGAAAAACAGGGTTCACAACCCTAAGCTAAATGCATAAGATTATGACCCATCCCTCTTGCATATATAGCAAGAGGCGTACGCATAACATGCTGTCTAATTAGCCTATGGGTCCAGGATAACAACGGTAGATTGGTCTTGACTACTCTTTGCATCACCCATATCAACCACGCCTGCCATATATTGCATGCTCTGATAACATTCCCCACAAGCAAGCGGGTCCTGTCTCATTAGTGATAGCAATATCCAAACTGGGACCACAGTTGAAGAAAAGGTCTTCTTCATAAGCAAGATTTGCTAGTGAATCCGCAAACTGATTCCAGTAACGTGGAATTAGCTGAAGAGACACTCTCTCAAACTCCTCAAGTAGGGCCATTGCAGTTTGATGATACATACAAAGGATGGGATTCCGCACTATGTATGTCCCATCTAGTTGATTCAAGATCAACTAGGAATCCCCTTTTACTAACAACCGTCGAATACCACCTTGCTTGGCAATATGCAGTCCCATAATCAAGGCCTTATACTCCGCCATGTTGTTAGTGAATCCTACCCCGAGATAAGCAGCTAACTTCATCGTAACTCTACATCGGAGATCTTGGATTACTACTCCAACACTCCCTTTTTTATTAGGGCCCCTGGACGCTCTGTCAAAATATAATGTGTACATCCACAAGAGGTTTACAAAGCCTGCCATCACGAACTCCTCTATTCGTAATTATGATAGTCAAAATTTAACATGTTTAGAGGATGAACTGATGGCTCCATCCCACCTTCATTGAACTCAACAGGGATACTTGTCAACATTTATAAGCAAGGATGGCAGAAGACTTTGATCTTCCACACAAAGGTTCCGTCTTCTTGCTCAATCACTCTGTATCCTTTGCTCCACCAGATAAGTTTCCCCTGATGGTATCTCTGCTCCAGATATGGGTACTCCAAATAAAGAATTAACCGCCCCATCAACCAGCTCTTTTGCAGGTCTCAAATCAGCCCTAGCATATGGACCTACAATCTCTATGTTAGCATACTCAAAAATAAAAAGGTTTAATCTTATTAATATTAATCTTATTTTTAAATTCTACTCCCTGCAGATCAGCTAATAGAGCCGTAGACCTATTTTTTCCTATCCTGACAATCTTGTAGGGGCCATCCTAACTAGGTTCCAGCTTCCCTGGAAATAGCTCCCTACGTGCATCATAATACAAAACTAATTGCCCTTTTTTAAAGGTATACTTCTTCGCTTTAAGGTCGTGCAACTGATTCATCCGACGTTTAGCTACCTCCTGGTGTAATAAGCTCTACAATTTCAACTCATCCAGGTGGGCTATGGTCATGAAACGTTCAAAGAGTGAATCCTCATCTCCCAAAGAGTGGTTAATCGCAAACCGTATGGTTGGCAAATTGATTTTGAGGGGTAACACACACTCTTCCCCATACACTAATTTAAATGGAGTATGGCCAATAGCTCGCTTGAACGTTGTATTGTACGCCCATACTGCCACATGCAACTTCCTGTCCTAGTCTCGTTTCTTCTCCGAGACTATTTTAGACAAGATATCCACAAGCTACTTATTAGTACTTTCAACTTGCCCATTTGCTTGCGGATTATAGGGGGTCTTTTATTGTGCTTGATTTGCCAAGCCTCAGTCAGGCTTTTGATCAATTTATTCAAAAAGTGGGTTCCACGGTCCGACACTAGTTCCTTCGGTGGACCAAAATGGCAAATAATCTGCTCTAAAAGAAAACTTGTAGTCTCTTTTGCATTGTCTGCCTCATCGCCTGTGCTTCTGACCATTTTGTAAAATAATCAGTTGCTACTATAATGTACCTCTTCTGAGTAGTAGATGATGGGGTGATAGGACCCACAAAGTCAATGTCCCACTTCTCAAATGGAAGGATAGCAATGATAGGCGTAAGTGGTCCTATTCTCTCTGTTGTCATGTCTTTGACAGATATCACATCTCTTAACATACTCAAAGGAATCTTGGAAGATGAATGACCACCAATATCCATCTCTTAAGGCTTTCTGTGCCATCAACCATCCAGAGAAGTGCCCTCCACATGCAAAGTCATGGCACTCTTCCAAGATAAAAGGAACCTCGTCAGGCATCACACATCGGTGATAGATATCATCAACACCCTACCGATATAGTGTACCTACGATCAAGGAAAACTTCAAAGCCTGCTGTCTAATTTTTCTCTTTTCTACTTTTGACAAACCAGCTCCAATCTCTCCCGTTGATAGATAATGCGTGATAGTAGCATACCAAGATGGGATAGAAACTGTATCAATTTTAAGCATTTCTTCAATATCACTTCCTTCAACCAAAGTCTCTTTCAGCTCCCCGAAATCCACAAGGCATTCCACAATACCCTGCAACCTCAATGGCTTACTCTTAATCTCATAATCGAACTCCTGTAAAGTAATTAACCACTTTGCAGACGATCAGGCAGTTGCAGCTTGTTCATAAGCAATCTAAGCCCTTCTCCCTTCGTATAGAAAACTACCTTCTCATAGATGATGTAGTGCCTCAAATTTTTAGTCGCAAAGATCATCACAAGGCACAACTTCTCCATATAGATGTAGTTAATTTCTAAAATGCCCAATTTTTTACTAGCAAAAGCTATCGGATGATACCACTTTTCCTCCCAGATTTGGGCTAAACAGCCAGCTGATACTATGCATGGTGGCTGCTGAAAATATGTAAAATACCTCGCCTCTTTTAGGTGCTTTTAAAACTGATGCTTTTACTAGCTCCTATTTCACATCCTCGAAAGCTACCTTACAAGGGTCACTCCATACAAATAGACAGCTAAAGGATAACAAGTTTGTTAATGGCAACATCCTTTCTGCCAAGGCATTTATAAACCTCCGATAGTACCCTATCGATGATAGAAATCTATGTACCTCTTTCGGAGTGCATGGTGGACTCATAGCAACTATAACCTTGATCTTTTCAGGGTCAGTTGCAATCCCTACTGAACTGACCACATGGCCTAGCAATAGCCCATAAGGCACTCCAAAGACACACTTCTGTGGGTTAAGAGAAATACAAAATTGTCTGCAACACTCAAATAACTTTCTTAAAATAATCAATATCATTTCCCTCACAGTGACTGCCCCCAGGTCATCGATAAATACTTTCAATTCATTTGGGGAGATGTCACCAAAGGTCTTGTCTGCTGTTCGTTGTTGCCATAATCCAGGTGCATTGCACAAACCAAAGGCCATCACATGGTACGCAAAAGTACTAAAGACAATAATGAAAGTTGTTTTCAACTTGTCCTCTTTTGCAATTGCCATCTGATTATAACCCGCAAAGCAATCCATAAATGAATATATTTTCCTACCCGCTAATTAATCCAAAATCTTGTCAATAAATGGCAATGGGTAGTAATCCTTAGGCGTCTGCTTATTTAGCTCTCTAAAATCTACACATAGTCGGATCTGTTTTTTTTCTTCTTCATGATAACAATTGGTGAACACCATTCTATGTGCTGTACATGGAAGATTAAACTAGCTTTTCGTAACTTCTATAACTCCTCAAACAGCTCGTCCCTCAATTCGAAAGGCATACGCCTTACTTTCTGATGCACAGGATGACTGCCTTCTTTTACAGGAATAGTATGAACAACCACACTAGGAGAAATGTCTCTCAGCTCCCAAGCAAAGATATCGCAGAATTCTTGAATCAAGGACACATAGTCCTCCCTTTCTGCTAAACCGAGCATGGAACCTAATTTAATTGGCCGCAAATCATTCGGTGTGCCAAGGTCCAACTCAATCACATCCGCGTCTCTTATCCTATCTTGCGACTATCGGCTCATTTAGAGTTATCTGATAAATATCCTCTGTAGTGGACCCCTCTCTAGATTCATCACTGAATGATGTCTCACTACCAGATGGATCATCTGTGCTGTTTCTAATTCAGTAGAGGATAAAGGAGCTCTCTCACTCTAAGGAGACTCAAGGTAAGCATAGGCTATTACTTGATTAGCATCTCTACCTAGAACCACTCGACTGGCGGGTATATCGACTTGACAGTCTGTTCGTAAGATCCAAGGCCTACCTAGCAAGACTCGATAGCTAGGACATCCTGTGAATCTTATCACCCTAAAGTCCAAGAAGCATTCTATACTTGCAACTGTAACATGGACTTTAGTAACGCAACCTTCTGGTTGCCTTAAACTGTCATCAACCACTCTAAGAAGGGTGGAGCCATCTTTTTGAATGCCTGGACCCAACCTCTCCATCAACTCTGAACTCATGATATTGATGGAGGACCCAGTGTCTACGATAGCATGCTCCACTAAAATTCCATCCACATATGCTGGAACCCTAGGCCACTTCTTTTGAGCATGATCAAACCAATCTTCCCTACTCGTGCTATGCCCAAAGGTTCTACAATATACCCAATACACATGATCTTCTTGAACTCCTTGCGTACTCCTGGGGATAATTTAATCAACTGTAAGAGGTTTACATCTAGTTTGACTTCGCAAAGAGAACTTGCTAAATCAAAATCATGATAGGTAGCCAACGCTCTCTTTTCTTGCCAAACCATTCTCTCTTTTGGTCTCGGGACCAGCTTTGGTGCTTCTCTTTTAACTCTTGCCTTCTTTCTTGGCACTTCCTCATCCTTCTTAGGATTGATTTTTTTGTCAACAGGCCTTAGAGATCCCCCTTCCACGCTAGGATTCAGGACTTGCATCCCCTTATCCCCTCACTTAGGGTTTCCCTCGACTAGTTTTGCATTATCTCTATAACCCTCTTTAGCCTTTTGGCCTCTTGTCATGGCTCATAGGTTAGAGGTTTCAGCGCCATTGATGCGTACAGCCTCAATAAGGCTGACTCCATTGCCTTGTGGCAACTCTTCTATGGAGGTCTTTCCCCTTTGCAATATTTGTATTGGTCCATCATTTTGCTGGAGATTATTACCTTGCGCTCTATGATTAACTGGACCTGGCTGTTTACTCCCTTGTTGGATGGAACTAATCTTACTCCAACAGGTAGTGGCTAAGTGGCTCAACTTCCCACAAATATCACATTTAACATTTGGACAGTTCCTAGGGAAATGTTGTCTGCCACACCACTTACAACTGAATCTTGAGGGACCACCCTCTTCAAGGCGTCGACTCCCTATCAGATTCTGTTGCTTCTTCAGGAAATTGACGTCAACAGCTATTTGCTGATATTGTTCAGAAATCATGTCAGTGTAGTGCTTCATCATATCCTTAACTTTGCCAAGGACATTAGAGGCACTCGACTCATAGCCTTGATCTTCTACCCGTCGTTCCATTGGCCTAATAATTTGATTGGGCATTGGTTTTTGACTCACAGGAACAACATTAGGGTCTGAAACTTGGCCTCCAACATTTGGTGGAGCCAACTGACTAGCCATAGGCATAGTCACACTGGGAAGAGCTGGCAGCAAAGGTATATTTTGAACCATGCTTCCTCTCCCATTAGACTTATTCATAGGCATCCCTTGACTTCCATTCATCAATGGTAAATTACCTCCAGGTACTAGACCTGCATTAAGATTTATTCGAGAGGAGTAGGCCATTTTTAATTGTGACTCTACTCCTTCTGCCCGCGTGATGATGGTGTCTATATCAGCCAAAGCCACACTGCTCAATTGTACCTGAATATTGAAATCCAATCCATGCAAGAAGTATTGCAATTGGGCAGCCAACAGAATAGGAATGTAAGTTTGTAACTTACGAAACACTTCCTTAAGCTTCTTGGCATAGGCTTTCACATTCTCAGGGGGGGTCTTGGCGTGTTACATTCAAAACATGCAACCAGTATTGGCCACCTCTTTCAGGGGCATTCCTCGAAAAGCTGCATAAAATTGATCAATTGTGGTTATGGTTCCAGTTTCTATGCTATGATACCATAATGCAGCCCTTCCTTTTAACCTCATGTTAAAGAACATCATAAGATATCCCTCATCTTGGATGCGGTAATTAAATATTAATCTTTGGAATTCACAAATGTGAAGCTCATCATCTTCTTCGGCTAATCCATTAAAAATGGGCAAAGGCACTCCTAAAGCTGGCAGATCCAGTGTCCCTACAGGAATTGCAATGGGTTGTGCCATGACGACAATCGAATTGACAAAAGGAGTTTGAACTGATGGGATCACACCCCCACTTGAAGTGGGTTGACTTGATGGAAGAGAGGAAAAACTTACACTTCCTCCTTCACCTAAAGGACTATGTGCAGCAATTGGGTTACTAAGACCACTGCCTTTTATGCGTATCGGGCTACTCCTTTGAGGAGAATAGTGACTTATAATCTCCAACCGCCGTCTAGCCCTCTCAGCACGTTCTGCTTTTTGTATTTAGGTTTGACGGTCCTTGTCAGAGGACATCAAACAACTTTTGGTCCCTAAAAATCCTAGATTCGAGAACCACCACTTGTTGGCAGCTCCCGGCAAATGCACCACAGTTGGGATCACACCCCCACTCGAAGTGGGTTGACTTGGTAGAAGAGAGGAAGAACTTGCGCTTCCTCTTGCACCTAAAAGACTATGTGTAGTAGTTGGGTTACTAAGACCACTGCCTCTTATGCGTATCGGGATACTCCTTTGAGGAGAATAATGACTTACAATCTCCAACTGCCATCTAGCCCTCTCAGCACGTTCTACTTTTTGTATTGACGGTCCTTGTCAGAGGAGATAAACTAACTTTTTGGTCCTTAAAAACCCTAGATTCGAGAACCACCACTTGTTGGCAGCTCCCGGCAGACGCACCACTGATGGGACCTCAAATGGGCTAGCACTGGCTATGGCACTACCCAGACCTCATGCTCATAATAGACAAACACACCCTCACAGCCTCGTGGGCCAAGAGCGTCAATCTACTGGTAAAGGACGAGCGAATTGTCTTGAAGCCTAATCTATGCATTTATAGTTTTATAGTTTTGTAGTCCAATGTTTCCCTTTCTATAAACTCCTCAGAGGAAGAACCCATACACATTGGCAATAAATACCATGATAAGCACATACATGGGAGGCAACCTCTCGATGGAATCACCATGGCCTCACTATAGCTCTCCTACATCGTTGGGATTAGCCCTTTGATGCGCTGCTCAACATATAAAACAAACGAATAAACTCCACTCTTTCATTTCGAAAGTACTCCAGGAGATACCATGTGTCCTTTCCAAATACTCCCCCAAGAAACGAACATCTATCCTATAGCTTAGGATGCCTTTTCACACTCAAGGGTTGGTCATTGTCATTGAAAATAGGTGCTACGCATCCAGTCTTTTTATTCCGATATCATGGTTTACATGCACATGCAAAGTGAATGATCCTAAAGTGCTCAAACATTGTTTTCAATGAGAAACATGTGCTATGCTAAACCAGGCTTTCAAATGCTTATTCACTAACCCGTTGCGACAATGTAAGGATAGCACCGAGATAACACTCGTGCTACTATCCTCTTAATTAAAATACATCGAACTCTATGCCATGATATGCATAAAAAAATTAGCAACAATCAGCACATAAATCACACCATTCAAACATCCCAACCCCCTATGTTTAGGTATTGCTTTCGTTGCATAGGTGTAGAGGTTCATTTAATCATGTTTTGATGTATAAAAAGCAATAAATCACAATCTTTAACAAAGAGATAGGGAAAACTAAGGCTAAACCTCATGCTCTGCCATTGGTGCGCAGATCGGATGCCGTATGCTCGCGTAATGAATGTCGGAAGGTCCCCAAGAACAAAAGAACTCTACTTTTTGCACAAAACTCAAGGTAAAAAGCATGCACAACATGAACAAGAGACCAATTGGGTGCAATCTCCCCCCATGCCTTGTGTGAGCGCTCCACAAAGCATGTATTTTATGTATTAATCATCTTCAAGCTCGAATAATAGCCCAAACTACAAAATAGCACGCTTTTGGCTTTTGAGTTTGCTTTAGCACAAAATAGAAATAAAGCTAATGGGCAGGCGCCCAAAGAGTCAGGCGTACCCAATACAATGTCCAAATACAAATATCATAATCGTGTGCCCATGCACATACAAATAATAAACAAATATCCAACATCTCAATAAATAGGCGCAACAAAATATAGACTCCATGCCTAAGGTATGCGCCCATCAAAATATAAGTGACAACTCGAATACATGCTATCCTCCAATGCTTTCCTCTGCCACTGCTGCTATCTCTACACATCAACTAAAGCATTCACAATCGTTAGTATAATAATACAATTAAACTGACAAAAGTGAATACCTAGCAGTCTTCAGCTACATAAATAAATCAACTGATTAGAAATCAATCCTAACCTTAATTTATTACGAGTGCGCACTCTAAACTCATAAACGTTTATTAATTTAATATGTATTTTACGGAATCACCCGCTATGGAATCACCCATGTACACACTAAATTAATGAAACGCCCAAAAAGGATAGGCGTCCCCATCAACTTCTCGCACAAAGAATCCACTTTGTGTATGAGCCCCGGTCAACAAAGTTTATGGAATCCACCGTAAAACCTCACGGAATCCACCATGACACGGAATCCACTGTGAGATATGCCTCCTGGCATCATACCCCCGGGGTGGGATAGCAATTGACCTCAATTGCTATTAGCTCAATGTGGAGCTAATAGAGTGGGGAAAGCATTTAAGTCTCTAGCGTGCATCCATTGGGCTTCCTCTACAGGATGGTTTTTAAATTTGACTAAATATCTAGAATATCTTCGGCCAATTCTAGTGGTCATAAAGTCAGTACCTAGAATAGCTTCAGGTTTAAGTATTTCAGTCTCTTCATCTAACAAAGGTGGGTTTTCATAAACAGGGTGTACATGTAATTGGCCTCTAAAGGGTCGTAATAAACTAATGTGAAATGTGTTGTGAATTTTCTAGTGAGGTGGTAATTCTAACTTGAATGCATTGTCATTGATTTTGTGAATGATCTTAAATGGGCCATAGGATCTAGGTGCTAATTTCACAATTGGATGTTTATCTACACTTTGTAATCTACGTTTTTCTATTCTCAACCAAATATAGTCATCAACTTTGAAATTCATTGCTTGTCTTTTCTTATTAGCTTGTTTTGTATATAATTGCTTGGCTTTAGCAATCATGTCTTTAACCTCATCAAAAATAGTAGCGTGCATAGTAGCAATATCATCGGCACTCTGAATTCTATTTGATAAAGATGCAACAGGTGTAGACAATCTATAACCATAAATCACTTCAAACGGTGCTTTCTTTGTAGATGTGTGTGGTGTATTGTTATATGCAAACTGTGGTAAATGCAAATGTGTGTCCCATGTCTGTGGTTTAGAAATAGTGTAAGAACGTAAAATATCTAAAATAGTACTGTTAGTGGCTTCTATTTGTCCATTAGTTTCAGGATGAAATACAGATGAGAAATCAATTTTTGTTCCTAGGTTAGCAAACAAAGTAATCCAAAAGTTGCTACAAAATCTAGAATCACGATCACAAATAATAACTTTTGGTAATCCATGATTAGTGAAAACAGTTTTCAAAAACAATTGTGCTGCCTGAGATGCTGTTAAAGTTTTCTTACATGGAATGAAATATGCTTGTTTACTAAACCTGTATACTACAGTCCAAATCATGTCATGGTTAGCTTTAGTATTAGGTAAACCAGTAATAAAATCCATAGAAATCTGTTCCCATGGTGTTGATGGAACAGATAAAGGCATAAGTAATCCATACTGTTTACCATGATGTCTCTTAACTCTTTGACAAATCAGACATGCAGAAACAAAGTTAGATACATCAGTGTCCATATGTGGCCAATAAAAATCTTGAGTCAATGTATGCAAAGTAGATATGATATCTCTATGACCTTGATATGGAGGACAATGAATCTCATTCAAAACAAAAGATCTAAATGGAACTGTAACACATAATCTCTTTTCATAAAACATGAATCCATCATTATAAGACATTGAATCATAGGAATCCAGCTATTTCTAACTAATTTATTCCAATTAGCATGAAAAGTAATGTCCTGATGATAAGTATCTTTCATAGGAGTTAGAGAATCAAATGATATAACAGAGATATTATGAATGGTGGGTCTTCTACTTAATGTATCGGCCACTACATTTTCTTTACCTGGTTGATATTGAATAATTTGATGAAAGCTCTGAATAAAAGCTGCCCATTTGATATGTCGGCTAGATATTTGAGGTTGGCTAAGTAAATGTCTAATACTTTGTTGATCGGTCTTAATCATAAACTCAGAACCCATTAAGTAATATTTCCATTGTCTTAAAGCTTGTACCACAGCTAATAATTCTTTATCATATGTGGAATATTTAAGTTCGGAAGGTTTCAGTTTACAACTAGAATAGGCTATGGGATGATTATCTTGCATAAGTACGGCTCCTATTCCAGATCCGCTAGCATCAGTAAACTACTAAAAATAATGGTCTATTAAAATCAGGCAGTTATAATACAAGAGCATGGGTTAATGCATGTTTCAATAAATCAAAGGATTTCTGTTGATTATCAGACCAATGATAAACAATACCTTTCTTTAAAAGTTTAGTCAAAGGCAAAGCAAGTAATGAAAAATTTCGCACAAATTTCCTGTAAAAACTAGCAAGACCTAGAAAAGAACGTAACTCATGCACATTTTTAAGTATATGCTAGTTCACTATTGCTTCTATCTTCTTAGGGTCAACCTTAATACCATTTGATGACACAATATGACCTAAATATTCAATTTCTGTTTGAAAGAACTCACTCTTTTCCTTATTAGCATACAATTGATTATCTTTCAACAACTTGAAAACCAAGGACATATGTTCATAATGTTCTTTCTCATTTTTCCTAAACACCAAGATATCATCAAATAATACAATAACACAATACTGATGTTTTAAAAATATATGATTCATCATTCTACTAAATGTAGCAGGTGCATTAGTCAATCCAAAAGGCATCACTAAAAATTCATAATGACCAAATTGTGTTCTAAATGCAGTCTTGAATATGTCAGACTTATCTAATCTCACCTGATGATAACCAGATTTAAGACCTATTTTACTAAATATGGCAGAACCTTGCAGTTTATCCATAAGATCATCGACTCTAGAAATTGGATATCTATTCTTTACAGTAATTTTATTTAAAGCACGATAGTCAATGCACATACAATAAGTATTATTCTTCTTCTTTACCAACAAAACAGGTGCACCAAATGGAGAACTACTAGGTCTAATCAATCCTCTATTTAGTAATTCCTCAACTTGATTTTGAATTTATTTTTGCTCTATCTGGTTATGCCTATATGGTGCTTTACAAGGTGGTTGTGTACTAGGAATTAAATCTATTTTGTGGTCTTCAAGACATGAAGGAGGTAAACCAAGTGGTAGATCTTCTGCAAAACAGTCTTTAAATTGTGCAAGAAATTCTTTATGCCTAGGGTGCATATGTTTTTCTTTAGCTTGCAGTTCATTCACCCAAATTAGATAATATTTACTACTTTTGCGTAATGCACGTTTAGCTTGAGTATGAGAAAGCAGTGGAAAAGCATTAGATGCATGCATACCATACAATGTAATATGTTTTCCTTGAAAATGAATATTAATTGAATGTGTGGAATAATCTATATCAGGATTATGTTGATGTCGCCAAGGCATACCTAAAATAATATCACTGGATTGTAATGGTACAACTAGAAAATTCATTCTTTCAATATATTCACCAATTTGAATTTCTAGATCATGCACCTCTTGTGTTCCATTATACCTTGTGCCTAAGAATGCTGCTTTAATGCGTAGGAACAGTTTGTAATTTCAATTATTTCACTAACTTTGCAGAAATAAAATCATGTGTACTACCATCATCATGCAAAATAATCTTTTCTTTTCCATGCACTAAACATTTCATTGTCAATAAAGAATGTGGAGTTGGCATACCTAGTAAAGTATCTGAAGGAATAGTAATGTCATCTTCATCTTCCGTGAAATTAGGCATTTCTTCATGTTCTTCATCTTCCATTGCTCCAAGATAGTTGATATGGACAGGTGGCTTCTTCATTTGGCAATTGGCCTGCTAGATGTCCAGGTTGGTGGCATTTGTAACACACTATAGGTTTGGCTTTAGATACATTATTTGCAATGGCAAGAAGTCTAGGAATATTAGGATTTGGCTGTGAAGTTGGCTTAGGGTTTTGATTGGTATTCGATGGTAAAGCAGGTGGTTTTGCCCAAGATTTACGGAAAGATGATGAAGGAAATTAACCTTGATTGAATCTTCTAAAATGTGAATTGAATTGCTTAGATCCATAGTTACCATTTGCTTGAAATTGTTGTGGACACTTGTCTCTTCCTCAAAGCTTGTCTTCAGTGTCATGAGCTAAAGAAATTGCATTTTCAAGAGTTGCAGGCTTGAACATATTGACTTCAGCACAGTAATGCGCAAGTAATCCAGACATATACTTGCGCTTGTGAGTCGCTTCAGGTACGTCTTCAAGCATGCGTACCTAAAGACGTACCTGAAGCGACTCACAAGCAATGCTTGCCGGGCTCTTCATTCTTCGTCCAATTGCATCATAATTAAATCCAACTTTTGCTCCATCGTAAGTTCAGGAAGATTGCCTTCAACCACATCAAATCATCCATATTTTGTTATGTCATCCTGCAAAACTTCAAAAGACCTCACACTCTCAAAATCCAATTAGCGGGATGAGCGTAGCTCAAGATCGGGTGTACAAGGCTTATATATTTTTGTGTGTGGCTTTCACAATCTTCGTCTTTGGCTATTGCGGGATTTGTAATCTTTGAAAAATCTGTGTTTTGACCTTCTGCATGTGCTGAAACTGGTTCAGCAAGTCTGCGTATGCAAACAGTACCTTCCAGGGAACAACTTTACAGTTCGGTACTTCTGCGCAGAAACAGTCCTTATAGGGGTTTTGGGCACAAGTCAGTTCTGACTTCTGGTTACTTGACTGTGACTTGCAAAGTTACAGGCTTACAAAACTTGTTCAACTTGATAGATTTATGTGACTTATGACTAACAGAACTTGCAGGATAGGTAAATTTGAACTTGAAGAGTTGGAGAACCTTAGTAGACTTAGGTTACTAAGAAGCTTTTAGCTTCTTCACGAGTCGTCGACTTTTAGGACATGAATATGTCCTCGGCGGAATATTCTCCGCCTAGCACATCCTGCCGTCGTTGATCAACAATTTGATTTTTTAAAAAGCTTTTTAAAGCTTCAAGCTAAGCTAAGCTTTATAACTTAAAAACTTAAGCTTTGAAGCTTAAGAAAAGATATGGCTTATCTCTGTATATCCACAACTTGGAGAAGAGGATGTAGGAGTGATCCTCCACCGTTGCAGACCGGTCCTTCGCGATTAGAGGTTGGAAACAGAGGTTCTTGACCGCCAGGAATCCACCCGTATCGACCGTTCGCAATGAGATCGACCGTAGAGCTCGATCGTTCCAAGAGCTCCACCTTCGCACAAGATGGGTAGCGATTAGAAGCTCTTGATCTCAGCTTCGCTCTGATACCACTGGTGCGTAGATCGAATGCCATATGCTCACATAGTGAATGTCGGAAGGTCCCCAAGAACAAAAGAACTCTACTTTTTGCACAAAACTCAAGGTAAAAAGCATGCACGACATGAACAAGAGACCAATTGGGTGCAATCTCTCCCCATGCCTTGTGTGAGCGCTCCACAAAGCATGTATTTTATGTATTAATCATCTTCAAGCTCAAATAATAGCCCAAATTACAAAATAGCATGCTTTTGGCTTTTAAGTTTGCTTTAGCACAAAATAGAAATAAAGCTAATGGGCGGGCGCCCAAAGAGTCAGGCGTACCCAATACAATGTCCAAATACAAATATCATAATCGGGCGCCCATGCGCATACAAATAATAAACAAATATCCAACGCCTCAATAAATAGGCACGACAAAATATAGACGCCATGCCTAAGGTATGCGCCCATCAAAATATAAGTGACAACTCGAATACACGCTATCCTCCAATGCTTTCCTCCGCCACTACTGCTATCTCTACACATCAATTGAAACATTCACAATCGTTAGTATAATAATACAATTAAACCGACAAAAGTGAATACCTAGCAGTCTTGAGCTACATAAATAAATCAACTGGTTAGAAATCAATCCTAACCTTAATTTATTACGAGTGCGCACCCTAAACTCATAAACATTTATTAATTTAATATGTATTTTATGGAATCACCCGCTATGGAATCACCCATGTACACACTAAATTAATGAAACGCCCAAAAAGGATAGGCGTCCCCATCAACTTCTCGCACAAAGAATCCACTTTGTGTATGAGCCCCGGTCAACAAAGTTTACGGAATCCACCGTAAAACCTCACGGATTCCACCGTGAGATGTGCCTCCTAGCATCAGCCACTACCACACATCCACAAACAATCATTATATTTTTCCTTATTTTTTCAAGATGCATTTCTATTTTTCCCCTTATTTTTTTCAATTTTCTTGATTTATTTGGCAATAAAATATACTATTTTCTGGTTTTTCTTATTACAATCACTTCAACATACTAACATTCAATTTATCTTTTATTTTCCACCCATGAGAACACCTTTTACCCACCCCAAACAGAAAAACTACCGTTTTACCACCTAAAGACCGCATTTAGAGCTTACGGGAATTAAATAGAGTATGTAAATCATTGCAAAATCAAAATTTTTTGATGAAAAACAATTATTCATGATGGAACCAGCACACAAATAAATTTTCATCCAATAAGAAAATAATTATCATCATAAAATATAAAAAATCCTTCATTTTCTTCATAAAAATGGTCATACCGTGTTTTTACGTAATTCGAGACACCTTGAATGACTGCATAACCAGCAAATGGAGCCTCCATTTCTCTCAATCCAATGCTGCACATCAATCTTCAGCATCTCCACCAACATTTTCTTCATTCTCCCTCCTAGTTCCTCCTTCAAGATGGTGCACATGAATAGCCCATAGAGGGGAGAGACAGAGAGGAGAGAGAAAGACTAGATTCTGATCTCTTCATCCAGACAGCCATATCTCGCGCAAAGACTGGTGATAGAGTCAGCCAAGAGGGACCCCCCCCTCCCCCCTTTGGCCTAAGGTTTGGTCCACCTTTTCAAATCTTGCCCATTTGTGGCCTCTTCCGCGTCCGGACTTCGTTTCAGCCTCTGAAAAATCCTGTGCGTCCGTCTCGTCATTCCGCACTGACTGGTAACTCCTGGCATCCTGCACGGTAGTTGAAAAATTTATCAAAAATCCACAAGTGTCCCTCGGATGCCTTTTAAAAGCCGTCTTTCACTTGGTGCTTAAAATTGTCCTAGCTGCAGCTGCCGCCTTCGATGTTAAATATTTTTTCCTAAATTATGGATTTTTTGGCAAATTTTAGGCACATCTCGGGCTCAAAACTCCACTCTCAGGATTACTATTGATTTTTCATAGTTGTATATGGAGTTTCCATTGATAGTTAGCCTATCCATTTACAAAGAATCCGTTCTAAGTTAGATTTTTAGCTTATCACCATTAAGCAGCTTAAGGAGCATAAAAATTGCTCTCAAATTTTTGTTTTACACATAAATCAAGAGGTTGAATATCTGTCAAAGGATTTAGTTAATAATCTAGCATTAACATCTCTACTAAAGGAGAGTTCATGGATTTGTTTGAGGTGCTTATGTCATTAACTTCCAAGAGATCATTGAATCACCTTATAGACCTAGAGCCACACTCCAAGCAAGTCATAAACCACCATGTAGATTGTCTGAATGTGAGCATAAAGAAGTGGCCAAGCAAATCAAGGAGCTTCTAGAGATGGTTTTCATTGGGCTTAGTTCTTTAGCATATGCTTCACTAGTCTTGTTAATGAAGAAGAAAGATGGATCCTTTAGGATCTGTATAGACTATATAGATCTAAAGAAGATCACAGTGAAGAAGAGGTACCCGATTCTTAAAGTGGATGATTTGATTGATGAGCTCAAGAGATCTAAGTTCTTTAGCAAGATCAGGCAACCATCAAATTTGAATGCAAGAGGGTGATGAGGTTAAAACTGCCTTTAGCATTGATCGTGGGTTATACCGTCGCTAATGCCATTTGTACAAACAAATATCCCATTCACCTAAACTATTTTGAAAGGTTATTATTGAAATAATATATAAAAATAGGAAAAACATAGTATTTGAATATATAAATTGAAATATCTATTCTTATATGTTTAGAGAGGCACGTCCATCTATAACCATGGATTCTATTATAAAGTAGAAAAAAATTCTTTTTTTCTAAGTCGGATTTTTAAAACCTAGAGTTTGATGAATAAGATTTTGTAGCCTTTCCTCTTCAAGTTTATTCTAGTGTTCTTCGATGATATACTAATTTTCATTAGCAATATATTGGAGAACCATTTGTTACATATAAGGAAGGTTTTTGATGTGTTAAGGCACCATAGGCTCTTTCCTAAGGAGAAAAGGTGCTCATTCATGTAGATAGAGGTGGAGTACTTAGGCCACATTGTTAGTGAAAAAGGGATATTATTGACCCCAAAAGAATGCATCATGTCAAATATTGGCCAACATCTACCACTACTAATTTCCTTAGAGGATCTCTTGGTCTATCATCATTCTATTGTAGGTTCATAAAGCATCATATGACTATAGTAGATCAATTGATTAAGAGGTTGAAGAAGGAAGCTTTCATTTGGGATATCCTTGCAAATAGAAGCTTCAATTAGTTAAAAGAACTCTTGCCTAGGGGCTTTACCATACAATGTGATGTCAATAGTAGAGGCATAGGGGCTATATTATTATAGAAGCACATGCCTTGAATCGCCACTAATGCACCTGATAGGACTCCACAATGCTCTAGCATCACCTCTCACTCTTCTACACTCCTTGTAAACTTGACTTAGCACTTCGCTATGCCTCTAACTTCAAAATGTTCTATGTCTTGCACCTTGAATACTTTGCATAGATCGACACTTTGAAGCTTTAACTATTCAATTTTCATTGAAAATTCCTTACAGATCTGTCAAAAATGCTCTGAAATCCTACAAAAGGCTACACCTCTAAATCGACTACTCATCAACATAACATATGCTTTGAAACTCTCATTGTTTGTCCTTCTCCTTTATGATGTTACAAGTCGGTATTAGGATTTTTTTTATATGATAGACATAAATAAAGATTTT
The DNA here is from genome assembly GCF_053477565.2 of Lygodium microphyllum. Taxonomy (NCBI): domain Eukaryota; kingdom Viridiplantae; phylum Streptophyta; class Polypodiopsida; order Schizaeales; family Lygodiaceae; genus Lygodium; species Lygodium microphyllum. The sequence continues at coordinate 255,253 of NW_028229592.1, read as the reverse complement.
TTATTGCAACAGGGTTTTCACAACAATGTTTAGAAACTTCTTTTTCAAAAATGTGATAGAATCTTCAATTTTTATAGAATTTATATTCTTTTATAAAATGCTAACTGTGTTAGTCTCGCATGATAAAGTGCACTTTTTTTGGCATAGCTTACCACAATAGGTTATAGACTTTCACTACTAGCATTCTTTCTTATTTTGTCTTAATAAACATGAGTTTATGTTGTGCTCTATTGTCTACTTAGGCAAATTTTGTGTTTCTTGAAACAAGTTATATCATTTTTTAGTTTTTATCTTTTTTGAGAAAAATAATCACTTTCTATCATTTATTTTGCACTATCTTTAGAAACATAAATTCAATAGTGTGGTATGTAGTCTCGTTGCACAAATTTCATGTTTCTAAAAATGAGCTACCTTAGTGTTGACAATTTTCATCTTTTGTAGAAAAAACATATTAATAGTATTTTTAATTTTAAAAATGACAAAATGAGACTTTCTTGGGAAGTGATGGAGCAAGAACCTATCAATGATACAAACATTACATGTTTTTTTAATTTTCTTCATAGAATAGAAAACTTATCTAAGTTCAAAATGTTCCTTTCAATCTTCAAGAGCCTCTCGAGTATCTTTTTAACAAGCATTGATTTATAGGGAAAATTATATGAGGAATGTAGAGAGCCTTGCAATTGATAGTTATGTGCATTACGTTGATATGATAAAAGTAACCAATGATCCCATGACTACTCCGGTTACCAAGTGGAACCTTATTAATGAAGAGCTCAAGAAGAATTAAGTCAACTACCCTTATCGTAAGGATGGAGAATATTGTCTTTTTGTTGAGGACATAGATTGCCTTGTCTTCCTTCAATATGTGGAAGATTCTTCTTTAAATGAAGTGCAAGAAAAGAAGGGAGAATATGATGCATGTCCATATGGATAGGTTGAAGGTAAGGTAGAGATATTTCAAGAGGATATTGAGAATTCGTAGGTCTAAGGTTTTGATCAAGTTGTATTCAAGAGTGAGAACATCAAAAAAGTGGAGGAGACAGAGATAGATTTTTAAATGTAGAGGTTTAAGAAGACCTTTTTCTTTGTGTCCTAACATTTCCAAGTTGCCTTATTAATAAAATAAGATATGCGTTGCTCAATGACATTCAACATCTTAATCTCAAAGAAGATTTATTGCTTAACTATCCTTGCAAGGTGGGTTTAGAATGATAAATATTCCATTAGTTATGAACCATACTCGTTAATAGCTCTTAATCTAAAGGGGGAGAATTTTAAAGATAGCTCTCTAGCTGTGTATTCATGTGTTAATCACATTGTGGATTATAAAAATAAGGAGTTGCCCACAAAAGAAGAGTTCTCAAAGGTCCAAAAAAGACTTGTTATTGAAGACATGGGTTATGAGAAAAATTGAAACGTGCATTAGGGGAGAAGCTAAATAACTTAATAAATATTTATTATGAGAGCCTTCTTGAATAATATGAAAAACCCAAGGTATGTAAGAGATTTTAAGTTTTTTAGTAAGATATAATATTTTTGTTATGCTTAATAGATAAGTAATTCTATAATTTTTATCCATTAACAAAGAAAATTGTTTTGGTTGTTATATAGATTGAAATTGAAGAACTTGACAACTTGTTGAAAAGAGTTGAGGGCTCTAGGCCACTCAAGTTTGGATCCTTCATTCTTGCGGCAGTTGTACTTGAATACTGATAACACATGTTGACCATGATTATCGTTCCTCTATGTGCTAAGCTAAATGCATACATGTTCGCACAGTCCCGCCTGAGGTAGTTGTGGTTGTAAGCCATACATAACAGTCCCAATCTTGACAACGCCAGATGATATCACCTCTTGAGGCCATCATGTTCCTCAATGCGGCCATAGTCGAGGTGCAACAACCTACCCTAGAGAATTTCAAAAGCATCATTGGCGCTCCACTCCCCTGACTAGGAATGAACCAAACCCATCTATCTTTTTGCCTATTATTCCTTTAAATCTAGCAAGTTGATTTTTAGCTTCACTCAATCTGGTAGGTGTCCCACCAATAATCTTAACTTCACCTATCATCTCAATTTCAATGGCACATCATCCTAGTATTTCCCTCCCAAAATTCCTCGAATCTTCTGTTGATGAATCTGATGCTTTTACATGGTAGTTTGATGTGGTGTACACGGTCAATTACCTTGGTCAAGCCAATGAAGCTCACAAGGTTACCATCTTTGAATCTTCGATGCAGAAGAAGGTTGCAACTTGGCTAGCTGTAGGGCACAGTTGGTCATCATGGAATGAAGCCCTCAATGCCTTCCCTATTCCATTCCAACTAGATTGAATGTATGTGAGTATGAAATGTTGAATACCCTATATGTCCAAGGTTTCAATAAACCTATTTGGAAAGCTTTTTCTTTTAATGATCTATCCGGTACTAGCATTGGCCTTTTTATAAGAAAGCTATCAGGTTAAAGCACTTCCTGTCGAAAGAGAAATCAGGAAAAGGGAAAAGATCCAGTAAGTTAGCTGAAAAACACCAACACGATGTAGTGAATCAACTTCTGATTCAAACTTGGATTACTCTAGAAGATCGTGTGGATTGGATATCCCCAATCATCATTATTTCCAAAAGAACAAGCTGTAGATACGTGTGGACTAATGAAAGTTGAATGTAGCCACAATCCCAAATCCTTTTTCTATCCCTTGCTTGGATACTATACCAGATAAAATAGCTAGCCAAGAGATGTACTCTTTTCTTGATGGTTTCAATAGATACAATCAAGTGCGCCTTGCTCCCAAAGACGAAGCTAAGATAGCTTTCATCACTACATAGGGAGTCTATGTATGCGCAATGATGTGGTTTGGCCTCAATAATGCTCTGGCATCCTTTTAGAGAGATATGTAGAAAATATTTGGGCCCTATCTCATGGATTTCATAAGGGTATTCTTGGTTGGTTTATGCTAGAACTTGTATTGGACATCTCTTATGAGTGGACCCATCTAGATCTCAAAGCTGAAAATCATATAATTGTCATTAGAGTAAAAAGCTAAGACACTACAAAGTCGACTCTTACTATAACTATGAAGCATGCATTAGAGAAAGTTGAATAGGATGTTGATACTATGATCATGTTAGATATTACCACAAAGGACATTGTTGTAAATGAGGTTCAAGATATGCAAAGTAAAAATTTCTCTCTTAAAATGAAGCAAGGTATTTGCAAGTAACAATGGGAAATAGCTATGGTTTCAAAGAAGGATATACAATGCATCAAGGGAGCTTGATGCTTCATGAAAAAGAAGTATTGCAACTAGGGTATGGTCATCATGATGAAATACAATCAATAAAAAGGTAGCACTAATTTCTTCATATGTGCTTATGAAGATGAAAAGATGCATTAAAACCTCTATGGTTTTGGGTATTTGGATGTATGTATGTTATTGCACGTCATGAAAAGCATGTAAATGAGCCCAAAAACATGTGGATATGACACAATTGATGGAAATATGGTTAGTGTGGACTATGCAAGGGAGCATGTTAAAGACAAGGCTTTCGTGCTGGAGGGGGCACCAAAGGATATCTCTAAACAAAGTCAAGTATGTTGTATACATGGTTGTTTTCTAATGCTTTTCGAAGCACTTTTCTTGGGAAATTGTATGTAAAGTTGTGGGATAGACAATGCATTAAGGAAAGGTTCATAGCGGATCAAAGGAGCTTATTGCCTAATGAGAAAGAGAAACCACAAGACATATGTGAGTGTCCCTATGATTTGGTGGAAAAGAGGTCAAAAGAAGAAATGAAAATGGTCCACATATTAAAGATGGCATGCAAATATAATGTGAGATTTTTTTGCAAATAATGGTTGGAGTTTTAGAAGTTCTTGTGCATCTTGAGCTACAAATGAATATTACAAACTCTTTGATCTTAGTAATTGGATGCTTGCCAGTTCTTGTAGACAAGGATGTGAAGAAACTTAGAGGCATATTTCTATCTCAACAAGGTTAAGAGGCTAATTATGGAGAGATGGTTAATGCCAAGCAATACATTTGGGATGGTAAAGTGGAATGCTCATATGCATATGAGTTGCATTAGGATGTGACACCTTCTTATAGCTCAACAATATGTACAACATGGCATGAAGCAGTAATTATTTATGTATTTGATCCCATTACTCAAAAGGTTTTCAAGGCAAATCAACAAAAGGATAGCATAACTACTTCTCTTTATGATCTAGGCTAGCCATTGTGCATGAATGCTTGCAGAGGGAGGGAGGGCTAAATATGTCACACGTTTTTGGGCAACATTACACCAATTACAAGTCTTAGAACCATATATACCTACGCTAGTGTCACAAGGTACTATTAATAAAATCACCTAAAATAATGTCTCTTTCCATGTTCCAACTTGCATTTTTCCATGGTCCCCTATTTTGAGGCCTCCTTATCTTGACAATACTTGGCTATTCTAGTTGTTCTGTAAGAGAAGGATTTAATGATGTTGTCAAGGTAGATAAGTATGGTTTGGAGGATGGCTTGTGGCTAATACATAACCTATCATCTTCTCATTTTCATCAATTGATGATCTGTGATCACAAGATTACATAGGAAGCATCCTAGAAGTTCATATCTTGTGATGGTGATTTTGATTCTTTTGATGATAAGGAGTGGTGCAGTCAAGAGGATGATGATGATTTGTTGATGGCTTCCCTTTATCAATGTACAAGTTGTTAAAAATGAAGAGGAAGGTTTCCATCTCTCTTAAATATATCATGTGAGGTATTTCTAGTCTTTGGAGATTGAATATGACATTTTGGCATATTCATGTAGCATGATGGCATTGGTGTGTGAAAATTCTTACGGACATGTCACCACATGCAGACAAACTAGACAAGTAATGTTAATGACATTCATTTGACTTTTCACTAACTCATAGCAGAAATTGTGTTAATGGATGGGAGTCTTAAGTGGTAACTCACATTTTTGCAACATGTTTTTGTTACTTAGTTTTGAAATCTATTCATGTTGTGAAAAGTCACTCCTACTAATAGGATTTGTGGTCCCACTAAGGTATTTTGGATCCCAATTGGAATTTTTAAGTGTTTAATGGCATGTTTGCCACTTGGCATGGTAGGGACCTTAATAAAGATGAAAAATATAGGAGGTTTTTAAAGAAGTGAAAAAAACACATCATGAGGAAAGAGACATGCAACATGTGATTGAAGCTTGCATGTGCTTTTTAGAGCTAATGGGGATGTATTGAAAGATGGAATTTCATGATGAAGTCTACTACTGCAATTCTTCTATTCTATGACTATGACATCAAGGGTTTGGTTTCATCCTCTCTTTCCCTTTCTCTTGCTATAGGAAGCACAGTGATTGTAGTCCTCTATTGAAGGTGTTGTTGTCAGTAGGAGAGACAATAGGAAGACTATCTCACTTTGTGCTTTCAATTGTGCATGTCATATGTCAAAGGTTTCTCATCAATTAGAGAAGGGAAACAAGATTTTTGGTGATTGAAGGATTGTTATATTCAAAAGTGTATATAGTACTATGGAAGGCTAAATATATGACTAAAGTTAGTCGTGGAAAGTTTTGAGGATTTACAACAGTGGGTGTAATAAATTGTGGGATTTTTCGAAAATGACAAGATTTGCTCACATGGTTATGTTTACACTCATACAATCTGAATTTCTTCAGCTCAAAGCTCTGTAGTACTTATCCAGAAAGAGTATGCTAGAATGTATGTATTTTCACGATGAGTATTTATTTGGAATAGAAAGAGGTAATTTACTACTTGCAATCCTACATTTTTTGCAGCAATACTTGCAATCTTGTAGTGGCATCCCTACAATAGGTATTAAAAACTATGTAATGGTCTATTAGATAAGATTATTTTGAAATTTACGTTTTTCCATGCTGGTATACATATCTGGAATAAAGTGGCAATTACAGTTATCCATAATCCCTATGCAATAGATCTTGAAACTTTGTATTATTTTATCACAAAAAAATATATGGATCTCTCTAGAGAACACAAAAGAAATGGGGCAAGTACTGTGAGAAAATATATATTGTCACATCAACAAGCTTGTTCTTCATGCTTTCAAGGAACCATAAGAAAAAAAAAACCAACAACATGAATTCTCATCGTAGTATCATAGAATGAATCTCCCATGGATTTATCACAACAAATCTTTACCAACCACAAATGAAATGAACACAAATGAATGATCAATATTAAATAAAAAATAATCACATAAGCTTCATTATTCATGATTCATAGTCTTTTTCCCTTAATCTCTCACAATCTCTCATAGATACAATGTTTTACCATAGAAAATTGACCATGTTTTTTAATGTCTCTCTCACATATAATCTCAATCACTCATACATCATAATCCTCATCCAATACAATAGAATAATACTCAATTATCCCAAGAGGTATACTTGATTCGAAGATACACCAGAGACATTGCAGTGACCTTTTAGAACTCACTATTGTTACTGTCACTTCAGTCTTCAATTCAAGTCTTCAACAGCTATATCTTCACTTCTTCAAACTCTTTTGAGCCTACATTATTCCATTTCCAAGATTGGAAAACATTCATTCCATAGCACTCTCAAAAATGACAAAAGACAAATAGAATATATACAAAAGCTCAACAAATCATCAACAAAACATCATAAAATCTCATAACTCAAAACAAAACCAATCCAATTGATTAAAAACCATTCAACATATACTCAATCCCACTTAAATCCAAAATTCATAATCTCAACCTCTCAAATAGAAAGAAAACAAACCAAAACAAAAGCAAAACAAACCTATCAAAACCAAGCAAATGTACTACAAAACTAAAAATAACATCACAACTCAATCAAAAATCAATATGAACTCCTCAAATACATTCAATCCATCACAAAACACTTTAAATACCATTCAAACCTATCAATTTTATCACAAAATCAATCATTCAGTGAGCAATAAAAATTCCAATCATTTGAGTCCTCAACATATCCCTACACTTAAATGGAGAGCATCCTCGTGATCTTCGAAAAAGAACAATAAAATCTCTAAACAACCAATCACTCAAATGATTATCTCCAATCTATCAACTCTAACTCCATCTAGGCTACACAATAACTTGGGTCTAAATATATATATGAAAGGAAAGCAATCAACCAACATTAATAAACTCTTAACATAGCAAAATATAACCAAATTAAATATTAAAGGATATAATAGCTTTTCTTTCTCATTTGCACAAAATTCATAGCTTTATCTTCAACCATCATCTAGCTTTGATCAGCTTCAATTCCAACTTCATCTCCTCTTCATAAGGATAACTTACACACACATACATAGCTCACATAGAAAAGATATCCACAGAACTTTGAGTTCACGTTCATAAGAAAATATAGTTTGAATGACACAACCACCAAAAATTTTGGAGAGCAAATAGAATATTTTTCATCAAAAAGCAAGATACATCAGAGAGCTAATTGTAATAGTTTCGCCATAACACTTCATATCAAGAAACACATTTAGACTTGAAATGTTTTAAAGATTTTTCGTCGAGTTATCACATAAGTGACCGTATGTATTTTTCTTAATATCGAGTCTTGCATTAAATCAATTCCGCAATCCAACACCAGAAGATGCCTCCATATTCCCAGCCAACAAAAAGCAAAGATGCCTCATAAATAATATTACGATGGCTTGATCATAAATTTTTCTGCATTATATTTGATTTAGTATTCCCGATTCCATTTAATGTATCAAAGATCGCATTGATTTTATAGCTGCAATACAAATTGCAAAAGCCTTAATCAATAGACAGAACACACAAAAACGAGTATGATATTGATGAGTAAGTTAAGTATCAAAGAGTATGGCATGACTTTATAAACTAGATAAGTCATGAGGTAGCTTGGCCAAAAACCACTAGATGAAATCGTTTTGAAGAAAAAAAGACGTTTTTGAAAAATAGGTCAAAATTCATGACGTTTTTTACTCCTGGAGGGAGAGAAAGCATTCTAAAATCATCCCCATGCCACCATCCAACAGGTAGGGAATCAAAATGCATTTTTAATAAAGCTCACATGGCTCTTGACAAGTAGCCAAAAGAATGAGTCGACTGCATGCTCCCCTTCATGCATATAAATACACCCTCTCTCCTTCATAAAGAAAGCAAAAAGGAAGGCCTCGTGATGATGGAAAATTTTCTCTACTTCTCTTTTCCATTGTAGCTTGATCTTTGAAGGAGGAACATACCCCTCTTCTACCTCATTTCCATTTTCTCTACCCTTGTTATTCATTTCTCCCATACAACCAAATCACTAAGCAAAATGCTAATAAAAAAATTTTAGATGACCAACAACTCTCCCTGAACTACCATGTCAATTTTGTCTGACATCCATGGCTCTACGAGGTTGTAGAAATTGAAAAAGCCCATTTGAAAAAAGGGAATCAAAAGAACACAACTGATGGAGAAAATGACGGGGTAGGAATTGGCAAAACCCTCGTTACAACAAATTTGAGAGAGATAACATCTCGTCGTTTCGAAAAATAATAATATTTTATAATATTATTGATATATTTGGCTTTACACAATTACAAATGCATTCTAAAGAAAATGCATATAAACTATCGCTTAGAAAAATAGCCTAAGTAATATAATAATTAACTATTCTATGAAAATGCTCTTTTACTTGGAAAATAATTATATATCTGTCATTAAAAATATATCTTAATTATGGTTTATTTTGCGATATTTATTATTATTTTATTAATGACGCATATGATTATAATAATAGAAAAAAGGTAGATATTTTTAGAAAAGAAAATATTTTATATTTTTTTCTTGAAAGTGATTATCTCTATTTTATTTTGCTAATGATAAACATACGCATATGAATTTTAGTAATTTATAGAAAATCATTTAGATAATATCATGAAATAATCAATGTATTAAATCAACAAAAATTTACATAGAAAAATATATACTAGATGCGCATAAATTAGGTGCATAGTAATATAATTTGATGTCTGAAAGAAAAATTACACTTATGATTTTTGCATTGCCTAGAATAAAGTTTTCAGAAAAATAATTAGCATTATTCTTAGGACATATCTAAATGAAAATTGCTCTTTCTAGATAACGTTGAAAGTTTGTTAGCAAATGGTCAGGAATCATCGATTAAACCATAGAATATGAGTAGAATAAAATTAACATTATTTTTCATGCTCTAAACACATACAATGTTAATATTAATGATTATATTAGCGAGAGCATCAATATCATGAGTTAACCCACGTATGAGTCAACGAGAAAACCTTACCTAAAATATCGAGAATGTTGAAGCAAAAACAATTGTGAAATACTCGACAACCTTGAAACTATCAATATCAGAAAATTAAATAAATATTCAAAGTCTGTAGGACTTGTTGGACATTGATAAGAATTTGCCGATACAAATTCTAAAAGTCTAAACTGACTTGGAAAAGCATTTGAAATCCAACTAAGTGCGGGTTAAGGAAGGCCATCACATGAATGGCATGCCATAGGTATAAATGCCATATTATCTTTTAAGGCAAAAATACCAAAATTTTCATAAGGATAAAATAGACTTTAGATTCACAAAATAACTTACAGATCCCAAAAAAGAGTTTTAAGTAGGAAGTGAAACCCTAAGAATAAGGTGGGACCTTAAAAGAGAAACCCTACATTTGGGTGGGCCTACTTCCTATGCTAAAAATACTTACTCTGTTTCTTTTTTATTTGTGCATACATTAATGGTTGCACAAGAAATATTAATTTTTCTTGCAGCAATTAGATTTGATTGTAAATATATAATCAAGATAATAAGAGGAAAGATCGCGATATGCCTCCCCTACAGCTAGACGCAGAACCCTGCTCCAACAGGGATTGTTTTGCACCGTCGAGAGGAGCTTTGCATGACCGCGATAGCGAGAGATTGCTTGGTGAGGAATCCGTTAGGCAGGAGGAGGTGGGAGTGCCATGAGGGCTCTGGCTGTAAATCTCTCAATCCCTCCTACGAATTACTTGACCCTTACACAAATCAGGATGGGATCCTGGAGTCCTCGGTACTAGTGAAGGGATGGAAATCTTGGAGGGTTTTTTTTCTTCCACATAGATAAAAGGGGATTTTCGTTGAACAAAGGTTTATCTTCTGCATAGGCAGAAGGGGAAATGCATTGTAAATAACTTTGCAAAATATGTTTTGCTGAAAGACTATTTTCTCTTTTTTTGTGTTGTGCCGTAAAATTATGCGAATGAACATGTGATAACGAGTTAATTAACGAAGCTGCTTTCATATATCATAACTTAATGTGATAGGTAGTTAGAAAACTAAAGAAAACCATTTGTGGAAAGCAAGTGGGAGAGATCCCTGATGGATCGGTCGTACAGATGGGTAGTCCCAGTAAGCTGGGAGCTTCTCTCAAAAGATTGAACAAAACATTAATTAAGAAAAATTAGGTAGAGGTGAGCGTTAACTTACCTAAGGTTAGGTCTTAAAACCTTGATTAGTAATTATCTTAGGGGAAAGGTGTGGTGACAATACCAGAACTCCGTTAAGATTCCATGAATCCTAACCAGTTGCTGGAAAAAAGTGTTGCACTCCATGAACCAAGGGTAACTGCGATCACTCTAGTCGGACGAGAAGCCCTTGTAGGACACCTATGATGGAGCTAACTAATGCATCAAGACCTCACTTGTCAAATTAGGACCCTGAGCTTGCAGGTTGATCCTCATGGGTACGATTGGTACCTTTCGTTATAGGGTGTACTCTGGGAGACCTAGACGATAGACCCCATGCATTCTCGCGAGTGCCAGGCAAAGCCGTCTATGATAGTTCCTTGCTGGACCACTAAAATGTGCTGCTAGGGATTTGTTAGGTAGGCACGTGACACATGGTATTAGAGTATAATTGAAATAAAAAATATCTATGATTTTTAAGGCCAACTATTGTAAGTAATAATCAGTTTTTTGATTGTTAAGGGATAAACTTTGGCAAAATAATGAAGTCTAAAACAACTTTCTTTTTTTTCAAGCAATGTACACATGTGCGCTAAACTCCATGGATGATAAGTGGAGAAGAGAAATGAAGAGGATACTCGATCTCCTACATGATCCATCCCTTGTGAATTGGGAAAGAAGATGGTTTTGAGATGAGCATTATTGTTACTTTGAGACTGATCGATTCTTCAACATGCAGACTAATCTAAAATGCCTTGAATGGATGGAAATTTTAATAGTTAAGGATTTTATCTATTTTCTTCCAAAAGGAATCCACTTATGATTACTAGTGGTCGGCAGATACATCTAGACCGTTATGTCTAGACAAGGTACTAAAGGTAATCCCAACTGACAGGATTATAATCCAAGTGTTGAGATGACAAGCTCAACACATGCGGACATTGATGATGGACCGCCTGGTTAGATGGGTCCACACATCTATACTTAGCACGTCGATGGTCATTATGACTCACACATGGCCACTAACTCATTACTTATTATATTCAAGTTGTTATACCTATCTACAGCAGAGCTGGCATAGTTATAGCGCCAGTCGACTAGTGTAGTCGGTTATGCATTGTTTGACTTAGTAGGCCACTTTCCTTTATGTTGTATCTTATCTATACTTTGTGTACATTGTAAAGTGTGTGGAAGAAGAAGATGAAATCAGCAAGAAAACTTTTTGGCCTCCATCGCTCTTCTTGTCTCTTGAGTGAGCTTCTCCTTGTGCATTCTGTGTGTGATCGGCGCAGCATCTTGAGCAACTCCCCCCACCACGGGATTCTTCACATGGTATTAGAGCTGCGCCATTGAGAGAGGCTGATTTCAAAGGCTGAAGCGAAGGAGAAGAAGCAAGGTTCGAGCAAGCAAGCCACAGGTAAGAAGCTCTCCCATTCTTCCACTCTCTCTCCTGGATAGTGCCTGTGGAGGCACCGGAAGCAGGGCAGAGCAAAAATCTCAGATTGCAATGAGATTTGGTGTGCGGGAAGAGCGCTGTGTGTTTTGCAGATGAGCCCTTTAGGGTTTGCCACAATTATTTTGGGCATCTGAGGCCGTTTCAGGCCCTGTTTTAGAGCCGCAAGGTTGCGGACAACAGTTTCAGGGTACACTATGACTTTGACTGTATTGACCGAAAGTGGGTGCGCAAGTTACAGATTTCAGATCTGTAAGTTCAAAGGTGTTTACAAGCAAGTAAACACAAGGTTTATCTGTAAACTGGTTACAGATTGCATGTATTATTGAGCAGATAGTGAAAAAGACTATTTGGTGTATTGTTGTGCACTATAGGTCGAAGGTTGCAAAAGATTTGCTTGCTGTTTGGTGTTAATTTTGTGATAATGACAAAGAACAGTGGAAGCCCCATCATTGAGAAGCTCGACAGAATAACTACCCTTCATGGAAGTTCCGTGTCACGAACTTCCTTATTGGAAAAGGCCTCTACAAGTTTGTTTCAGGTGAAGAAAAGGAACCGGAGATGAGTGATCCTCCAACTGCAGAAGAGACAAAGGCACGGAAGGAATGGAATGCAAAGGATAAAAAGGTCATGTATTGGTTGTCTGCAGTAATTGACAATAATATGCTGGGACACATTAGAAATGCAGAGATTTCATATGCAGCTTGGACCATACTTAAAGTATGTTTTCTATAAATACAAAGACACGAAAGATTCAACTCAAGCAAGAGTTGAACACATTGAAGAAAGGGAAGATGTCTATCAATGAGTATGCACTGAAGGTAAGGAGCATTGCAGATGCCTTGGCAGCGATTGATGCAATGCCCGATGATGATGATTTGGTGTCGTCTACCTTGGGTGGACTTAATAATGAAAAGGCTTGGAAGTCTTTTGTAACTTTCGTATATGTCAGAAAGCCATTTCTAGATTTCGATGAGTTGGTCTCCCTTATGATCTCACTGAAGAGATCAATATGCAGGGTGAGACATCTGAAAGAAGTGGTGAACATGTCCAAGCTTTCTACTCCAGTTCAGGAAGGGGACGTGGCAGGTTCTCTTCAAGAAGCCGTGGTACAGGTTGTGGTAGTGACAACCAGCAAAATAGATTGAATCAATAATTTGGCGATATGCAGGATTCGGGAGGTCGTGGTAACTTTAGAGGCAGGGGGAGCTTTAGAGGAAGAGGTGGATGGCAGAATAGAGGTTCTAACAACTCTGGTATTGTGTGTCACTACTGTGGCAAAACAGGTCATATTGCAACCCAATGTTATGCTAATAAAGATGATATCCGCAGTGGTCAGTTGCAGTAAGGAAACTATGCATCGTCTTCACGACAGAATGAAGACAAAAATGAACGTCTGTTTGTTATGCAACATATGCTGAATGTTATTATAGGAAAGGGAACACATGATGATGTCTGGTATGTTGATTCAGGTGCATCCAATCATATGACCAGCCATGCAAAATGGTTTGGAGAGATGCAGAATTTACAAAATGCAGGTTATGTGCAGACGGGTGATGATTCATGCCACCCAACCTCACACATTGGAAAGGCTCCCTTGTCCTTGCATGATGGTAAGACAAAGAGTCTTTCAGATGTATTACATGTGCCATCTATTACAAAGAACTTGGTGTCAGTGGGTCAGATGGTAGAGCAAGGGCTGCAAGTCAGATTTAATTCAAATGGCTGCTTTGTAGAAGACTTCAATGACAAGTGCAGATTAGTTGCAAAGGGAAGTAGAGTTGGGCGTACGTTTACTCTAGATGCCGAAATTCCTACTATGAATGTTGCTATGTATCCTAAAGGAAAAGGTGTTGTTGGAGATATTGAAATTTGGCATAAACGCATAGGACATGCAAATGTACAAAGGCTGAAATTAATGCAATCCAAAGGGTTGGTTACAGGTTTGCCTACATTTAGAGTTGCAGAATTTCATAAGATATGCGAAGCCTGTCAGTTTGGTAAGCAAGCAAGACAACCCTTTTCACATGACAGAGATGTAAGCAAAAATATCCTTGATGTTGTGCATACAGACATTTGGGGGCCTACACAAAATGTATCTCTTGGAGACAGTTCATACTTTGTCACATTCATTGATGATTATTCTAGAAAGCTGTGGGTATATTTTATGAAGGAAAAGAGTGAAGCTTTTGAGCACTTTAGAACTTTCAAGGCTACAGTTGAAAGAGAAACATGCTTGAAAGTAAAGTGTTTGAGGTCAGATGGAGGGGGAGAGTACCTCTCGAATGAGTTCATTGATTTTCTGAGGTCTCATGGGATAAAGAGACAGTTCACATGCAGGTATATCCCACAGCAAAATGGGGTTGCAGAAAGGAAAAACAGGCATATTGCAGAAGTTGCACGTACCTTGATGGCTAAAAAGAATATGCCTAAGCATTTCTAGTCTGAGGTTGTTCATACTGCTCTTTATATTATGAACAGAACTCCCACAGCTGCAGTTCATGGTATGACCCCCGAAGAATGTTTTACAGGTAAGAAGCCTGATGTTTGACACTTGAAAGTGTTTGGCTACATTGCGTATGTTCATGTGCCAGATGAGTTGCGGAAGAAATTGGATCCAAAGGCTGAAAAGTGTGTCTTTATTGGATACTCTTTAGAGCACAAAGGGCATCGTTGTTATAACCCTGTCACATGTAAGTTTAGAGTGAGCAGGGATGTCATCTTTGATTAAATGAGTAGTTGGTATGCATCTAGTGGTGATGCGTTGGATGATGATGATGATCATGACACTCATGTGCATGCTAAAAAGCAAGAATCACGAACTCTTAGTGGGCCAAAGACGTCATCTGGTAGTCCTTGGTTTGGGAGACTAAGGAGTACCTCTACATCTTCAAGTGCATCTAGTAGCACTTCATGTAAAGACAAAGGAAAGAATAAAGTGTCAGATGGCATTGATGCAATTCTTGATGGAGACTCCAGTGGCTCAGAGAGCTTGGATGATGAGCTTGGCATTCCTTCAGTGAGGACTCCAGGTGTGCAGAGAGCACACGTTAATGCAAAGACTCCATTGAGTGATCCAGTGGTATGCACGTCTAGCAGGGTGAGATACCATGTTAAAAGATTTGGTTTTGAAGGTTATGCAGCTCACCATTATGCTTATATGGTGAAACTAGTTGAGGATGTTGAGCCCGCATGTTTTGAGGAGAATGTTGGTCATGCTCATTGGGATGCAGCAATGGATAAGAAGATGGCTGCATTAGAGGCCAATAAGACTTGGGATCTAGTATCATTGCCGAAGGGCAAGAAAGCCATTGGATGTAAGTGGGTTTATAAGATTAAGCACAATGCAGATGGTTCTATTAGTAGGTACAAAGCTAGGTTGGTTGCAAAAGGCTATGCCCAGACATATTGCATAGATTATGCTGAAACCTTCAGTCCAGTTGCTAGGATGGCAACTGTCAGATGTGTGATTGCTTTGGCAACAGCCAAAGGTTAGAGGTTGCAGCAAATGGATGTGAAGAATGCCTTTTTGCATGGTGATTTGCAGCAAATGGATGTGAAGAATGCCTTCTTGCATGGTGATTTGCAGCAAATGGTTATGAGGATTTAAAGCATCCCACGTATGTATGCAGATTGAGGCGCTCTATGGGCTCAAGCAAGCACCTAGAGCATGGTCTGAAAAGATCAGAGAGTATCTTGTCAATATTAGCTTTTATGTTTCTGATGCTGATCACTCACTTTATGTGAGAAAGAGATATGCATATTTGGTTATCATAGTCATCTATGTGGATGACTTGATTATTACAGGTGATAGTGATAGTGGGATTGCTGAAGTCAAGGGCTATTTGAAGAAGAAGTTTGAGATGAAGGATTTAGGTGAGCTAAGGTACTTTCTTGGCATTGAGGTGATCAGATGTGATGATGGTATATGGTTGTCCCAAAGACAGTATGGCTTGGATATGTTGTCCAAGTATGGTATGACTGCATGCAAACCACTTTCAGTCCCATTGGAGCAGAATGTAAAGCTGAGTGCTGATGTTGGGGATGAGATAGAAGACCCTACTATGTTCAGGAGGATAGTGGGGAGTTTGATCTACATGACCATTACAAGGCCAAACTTGAGCTACGTTGTTGGTCTTGTGAGTCAATTTATGCAAGTACCTAGAAAGCCCCATTTGGATGCAGTTAGATGCATATTGAGATATGTGAAGTCCACATTACATTATTGACTTTTCTATGAGGCAGGTAGAGATGTACAGATGTTTGGATACACAGATGCAGATTGGGTTGGTAGTATGTGTGATAGAAGATCTAACCAGCGGATACATGTTCTCTCTTGGTAGTGCAGCAGTTCCTTGGAGCAGCAAAAAGCAATCTACAATTGCTTTATCGAGTAGAGAGGCTGAGTATAGAGGTGTTGTTGTTGCAGCATGTGAGGTAGTATGGCTACAAAAGTTAATGGCTGATTTGGATGTGCAGGTGGAAGGTCCAGTTGTCATTTATTGTGACAACATGGACAGTATACAGTTGGCTAGGAACCTTGTGTTCCATGCTAGGACAAAACATATTGAGGTACACTACCACTTTGTGAGAGAGAAGATACTAGCAGGTGAGATTGACTTGGTGTATGTCAGCACACATGATCAGATAGTTGACATCTTCACAAAGGCGTTGGATACAGAGAAGCTTCAAAAGTTCCAAACCTTACTTGGAGTTGCAGAGATGCAGTTGAGCTTGAGGGGGAGTGTTGACATGACAAGCTCAACACATGCGGACATTGATGATGGACCGTGTGGTTAGATGGGTCCACACATCTACACTTAGCACGTCGGTGGTCATTATGACTCACACATGGCCACTGACTCATTACTTATTATATTCAGGTTGTTATACCTATCTACATCTGGCATAGTTATAGCGCCAGTTGACTAATATAGTCGGTTATGCATTGTTTGACTTAGTAGGCTACTTTCCTTTATGTTGTATCTTATCTATACTTTGTGTACATTGTAAAGTGTGTAGAAGAAGAAGATGAAATCAGCAAGAAAACGTTTTGGCCTCCATCTCTCTTCTTGTCTCTTGAGTGAGCTTCTCCTTGTGCATTCTGTGTGTGATCGGCGCAGCATCTTGAGCAAGTCCCCCCACCACGCGATTCTTGACACCAAGGACATCACAAGTATCAAGATTATCGTATCCATGGTTTTCCAGATCCGCCATTTCCACAGTATAGATTTCTGGGCATAGATAACAATTGGCCTACTTTCTTCTACATGAATGTAATTGATATCCATCCGTGAAAAAGAAAGATATAATGATATCATGTTTTGGAAATTATACATAACATCGAGCTTCAATTGCAAAAGGAAAAGCATCTGCTATGATTCTTAAAGAGCTTGAAGAAGAGGGGAACCCATCTATGGAAGCTGATATAGAGAGGGCATCGATTCATGCACCCTCCATAAGAAAGGCCCAAATTGCTAGTTTTCGATGATTCAAACACAAGCATAATATTAGGGTAAGTCCTTTAAAATTCTGATTGACTATGGAAGCACATTCATGTCACCAAAGTGTGACAAGAAATTAGGTATAGACACAATACCTATATCTAGATTGCTTGTGAAACTTGCCAATGGAAAAGAAATCATGTTTACTCAACAAACTTGTAAAGTGACATTTAGCCTGGGAAGCAATCTCTCTGAAATGGGATTTAGAATCGTGAATTTATGGGCCTACAAATGTCTATTAGGTATGGACTTGTTAATCCCCAATGCCACACATATTTGATGCAGAAAAGGCCAGGTGACTTTTCAAAACCTAAAGGGGGAAAAAGTGATGATCCAAGGTGAGGTAAGAAAACCCAAGGTTCAACTAGCCAAATCATCTCGCATAATAAAAGGGTTAAGAAAAGGATTAATTGTGTATCTCATAAAATTAAATAAGGTTGAGAAGAATAAACAAGATGAGGGAGAGCCATATTGGTTGAAGAAATATGATGACATCTTCCCATAAGAGCTGTCTGAATTACCACCTCAAAGAGAAGTCGATCATGAGATTAGACTTGAACTAGGAGCCGCTCCAATTGCTAAGAGTTTGCATAAAATATCTATCCTTGAAGCAATTGAGCTGAAAGAGAAACTCAAGCAATTACTGGATCAAGGATACATCAGACGTAGCATTCTCACGAGTATCAAGCGAAGCCGTCTAGGATAGTTCCCTGATGGACCACTAAAACATGCTGCCACAAAATTGTTAGGTAGGCATGTGACACTAATCTGCTTGCTTTTTAGGACAAATATATTTCTTTTTAAAATACATACTAAGCTTCAATCCAGGAAGTTTGTTTCTGGTTATTGTTTCTCTTTAGGTTCAGGAATTTTCTCTTGGATTAGTAATGTCAAGAATCGCGTGGTGGAGGGGGTTGCTCAAGATGCTACGCAGAACACACATAGAATGCACAAGGAGAAGCTCACTCAAGAGACAAGAAGAGAGATGGAGGCCAAAACGTTTTCTTGCTGATTTCTTCTTCTTCTTCACACTCTTTACAATGTACACAAAGTATAGATAAGATACAATATAAAAGGAAAGTGGCCTACTAAGTCAAACAATGCATAACCGACTACACTAGTCGACTGGCGCTATAACTATGCCAGCTGTAAATAGGTGTAACAACCTGAATATAATAAGTGATGAGTCAGTGGCCATGTGAGAGTCATAATGACCACCGACGTGCTAAGTGTAGACGTGTGGACCCATCTAACCAGGCGGTTCATCATCAATGTCCGCATGTGTTGAGCTTGTCATCTCAACACTCCCCCTCAAGCTCAACTGCATCTCTGCAACTCCAAGTAAGCTTCGAAACTTTTGAAGCTTCTCTGTACCCAAGGCCTTCGTGAAGATGTCAGCTATCTGATCCTGTGTGCTGACATACACCAAGTCAATCTCACCTGCTAGTACCTTCTCTCTCACAAAGTGGTAGTGTACCTCAATATGTTTTGTCCTGGCATGGAACACAGGGTTCCTAGCCAACTGTATACTGCTCATGTTGTCACAATAAATGACAACTGGACCTTCCACTTGGACATCCAAATCAGCCAATAGCTTTTGCAGCCATACTACCTCATATGCTGCAACAGCAACACCTCTATACTCAACCTCTGTACTCGACAAAGCAACTGTAGATTGCTTTTTGCTGCTCCATGCAACTGCTGCACTACCAAGAGAGAACATGTATCCACTGGTAGATCTTCTATCAGACATACTACCAGCCCAATCTGCATCTGTGTATCCAAACACCTGTACATCTGTACCTGCCTCATAGAAAAGTCCATAATGTAATGTGGACTTCACATATCTCAATATGCGTCTGACTGCATCCAAATGTGGCTTTCTAGGTACTTGCATAAACTGACTCACAAGACCAACAGCATAGCTCAAGTCTGGTCTTGTAATAGTCATGTAAATCAAACTCCCCACTATCCTCCTGAACATAGTAGGGTCTTCTATCTCATCTCCAACATCAGCACTTAGCTTTACATTATGCTCCAATGGGACTGAAAGTGGTTTGCATGCTGTCATACCATACTTGGACAACATATCCAAGCCATACTGTCTTTGGGATAGCCATATACCATCATCACATCTGACCACCTCAATGCCAAGGAAGTACCTTAGCTCACCTAGATCCTTCATCTCAAACTTCATCTTCAACCAGCCCTTAACTTCAGCAATCCCACTATCACTATCACCTGTAATAATCAAGTCATCCACATAGATGACTATGATGACCAAACCTGCATCTCCCTTTCTCACATAAAGTGAGTGATCAGCATCAGAAACATAAAAGCCAATATTGACAAGATACTCTCTGATCTTGTCAAACCATGCTCTTGGTGCTTGCTTGAGCCCATAGAGTGCCTTCTTCAACCTGCACACATACGTGGGATGCTCTAAATCTTCATAACCTGCTGGCTGATCCATATACACTTCTTCCTGCAAATCACCATGCAAGAAGGCATTCTTTAAATCCATTTGCTGCAACCTCCAACCTTTGGCTGCTGCCAAAGCAATCACACATCTGACAGTTGCCATCCTAGCAACTAGACTGAAGGTTTCATCATAATCTATGCCATATGTTTAGGCATAGCCTTTTGCAACCAGCCTAGCTTTGTACCTGCTAATAGAACCATATGCATTGTGCTTAATCTTATAAACCCACTTACATCCAATAGCTTTCTTTCCCTTTGGCAATGATACTAGATTCCAAGTCTTATTGGCCTCTAATGCAGCCATCCCCTCATCCATTGCTGCATCCCAATGAGCATGACCAACAACCTCCTCAAAATATGTGGGCTCAACATCCTCAACTAGTTTCACCATATAAGCATAATGGTGAGCTGCATAACCCTCAAAACCAAATCTTTTAACAGGGTATCTCACCCTGTTAGACCTGCGTACCACTGGATCACTCAATGGAGTCTTTGCATTAACACGTGCTCTCTGCACACCTGGAGTCCTCACTGAAGGAATGCCAAGCTCATCATTCAAGCTCTCTGAGCCACTGGAGTCTCCATCAAGAACTGCATCAATGCCTTCTGACACTTTATTCTTTCCTTTGTCTTTACCTGTAGTGCTACTAGATGCACTCGAAGATGTAGAGGTACTCCTTAGTCTCCCAGACCAAGGACTACCAGATGATGTCTCTGGTCCACTAAGAGTCCGTGATTCTTGCCTTTCAGCCTGCACATGAGTGTCATGATCATCATCAACATCCAATGCATCACCACTAAATGCATACCAACTGCTCATTTCATCAAAGATGACATCCCTGCTCACTCTGAACTTACATGTGACAGGGTTGTAACAGCGATACCCTTTTTGCTCTAAAGAGTATCCAATAAAGATACACTTTTCAGCCTTTGGATCCAGTTTCTTCCGCAACTCATCTGGCACATGAACATACGCAATGCAGCCAAATACTTTCAAGTGTGAAACATCAGGCTTCTTACCTGTAAAACATTCTTCGGGGGTCATACCATGAACTGCAGCTGTGGGAGTTCTGTTCATAATATAAACAGCAGTATGAACAGTCTCAGACAAAAAATGCTTAGGCATATTCTTTTCAGCCATCAAGGTGCGTGCAACTTTTGCAATATGCCTGTTTTTCCTTTCTGCAACCCCATTTTGCTGTGGGGTATACCTGCATGTGAACTGTCTCTTTATCCCATGAGACCTCAGAAAATCAATGAACTCATTTGAGAGGTACTCTCCCCCTCCATCTAACCTCAGGCACTTTACTTTCAAGCATGTTTCTCTTTCAACTACAGCCTTGAAAGTTCTAAAGTGCTCAAAAGCTTCACTCTTTTTCTTCATAAAATATACCCACAGCTTTCTAGAACAATCATCAATGAATGTGACAAAGTATGAACTGCCTCCAAGAGATACATTTTGTGTAGGCCCCCAAATGTCTGTATGCACAACATCAAGGATATTTCTGCTTACATCTCTGTCATGTGAAAAGGGTTGTCTTGCTTGCTTATCAAACTGACATGCTTCACATACCTTCTGAAATTCTGCAACTTTAAAAGTAGGCAAACCTGTAACCAACCCTTTGGACTGCATTAATTTCAGCCTTTGTACATTTGCATGTCCAATGCGTTTGTGCCAAATTTCAATGTCTGCAACAACACATTTTCCTTTGGCATACATAGCAGCATTCATAGTAGGAATTCCAGCATCTAGAGTGAACATACGTCCAACTCTACTTCCCTTTGCTACCAACCTGCACTTGTCATTGAAGTCTTCTACAAAGCAGCCATTTGAATTAAATCTGACTTGCAGCCCTTGCTCTACCATTTGACCGACTGACACCAAGTTCTTTGTAATAGATGGCACATGCAATACATCTGAAAGACTCTTTGTCTTACCATCATGCAAGGACAAGGGAACTTTTCCAATGTGTGAAATTGGGTGGCATGAGTCATCACCCGTCTGCACATAACCTGCATTCTGCAAATCCTGCATCTCCCCAAACCATTCTGCATGGCTGGTCATATGATTGGATGCACCTGAATCAACATACCAAACATCTTCATGTGTTCCCTTTCCTGTAACAGCATTCAGCATATGCTGCATAACAAACAAACGTTCATTTTTATCTTCATTCTGTCGTGAAGACGATGCATAGTTTCCTTGTTGCAACTTACCACTGCGGATATCATCTCTCTTAGCATAACATTGGGCTGCAATATGACCTATTTTGCCACAGTAGTGGCACACAATACCAGAGTTGTTAGAACATCTGTTCTGCCATCCACCTCTTCCTCTAAAGCTCCCCCTGCCTCTAAAGTTACCACGATCTCCTGAAACTTGCATATCGCCAAATTGCTGATTCAATCTGTTTTGCTGGTTGTCACTACCACGTCCTGTACCACGGCCTCTTGAAGAGAAACTGCCACGTCCCCTTCCTGAACTGGAGTAGAAAGCTTGGACCTGTTCACCACTTCTTTCAGGTGTCTCACTCTGCATGTTGATCTCTTCAGTGATCATAAGGGAGACCAACTCATCGAAATCTGGAAATGGCTTTCTGACATATACAGAAGTTACAAAAGACTTCCAAGCCTTTTCATTGTTAAGTCCACCCAAGGTAGACGACACCAAATCATCATCATCGGGTATTGCATCAATCGCTGCCAATGCATCTGCAATGCTTCTTACCTTCAGTGCATACTCATTGATAGACATCTTCCCTTTCTTCAATGTATTCAACTCTTGCTTGAGTTGAATCTTTCGTGCCTTTGTATTTACAGAAAACATACTTTCAAGTATGGTCCAAGCTGCATATGAATTCTCTGCACTTCTAATGTGTCCCAGGATATTATTGTCAATTACTGCAGACAACTAATACATAACCTTTTTATCCTTTGCATTCCATTCCTTCCGTGCCTTTGTCTCTTCTGTAGTTGGAGGATCACTCATCTCCGATTCCTTTTCTTCACCTGAAACAAACTCGTAGAGGCCTTTTCCAATAAGGAAGTTCGTGACACGGAACTTCCATGAAGGGTAGTTGTTCTTGTCGAGCTTCTCAATGATAGGGCTTCCACTGTTCTCTGCCATTATCACAAAATTAATACCAACAGCAAGTAAATCTTCTGCAACCCTGGACCTGTAGTGCACAGCAATACACCAGATATCCTTTTTAACTGTCTGCTCAACAATACATGCAATCTGCAACTTTTTTGGAGATAAACCTTGTGTTTACTCACTGGTAAATACCTTTGAACTTACAGATCTGAAATCTGTAACCTGCGCACCCACGTTCGGTCAATACAGTCGAAGTCACAGTGTACCCCGAAACTGCTGTCCGCAACCTTGCGGCTCTAAAACGGGCCCTGAAACGGCCTCAAATGCCCAAAATCTCTGCGGGAAAGCCTTGAAGGGCTTATCTGTAGAATATACAACGCTCTTCGCGCACACCAAATCTCACTGCAATCTGAGATTTTTGCTTTGTCCTACTTCCGGTGCCTCCACAGGCACTATCCAAGAGAAGGAGTGGAAGAATGGGAGAGATTCTTACCCGTAGCTTGCTTGCTCGAACCTTGCTTCTTCTCCTTCACTTCAACCTTCGAAATCAGCCTCTCTCAATGGCACGGCTCTGATACCATGTCAAGAATCGCGTGGTGGAGGGGGTTGCTCAAGATGCTGCGCAGAACACACACAGAATGCACAAGGAGAAGCTCACTCAAGAGACAAGAAGAGAGATGGAGGCCAAAACGTTTTCTTGCTGATTTCTTCTTCTTCTTCACACTCTTTACAATGTACACAAAGTATAGATAAGATACAACATAAAAGGAAAGTGGCCTACTAAGTCAAACAATGCATAACCGACTACACTAGTCGACTGGCGCTATAACTATGCCAGCTGTAAATAGGTGTAATAACCTGAATATAATAAGTAATGAGTCAGTGGCCATGTGAGAGTCATAATGACCACCGACGTGCTAAGTGTAGACGTGTGGACCCATCTAACCAGGCGGTCCATCATCAATGTCCGCATGTGTTGAGCTTGTCATCTCAACAAGTAAGAAGCATCCAACAGTGGCATTGCCTTCTACGGAAGCAGAGTACAAGGCAGCTTGTTTTGCTGCATGTGAAGCAGTATGGTTGACAAGAATCCTATGGCATATGGGAGTGCAGGATGAAGAACCAACTATGTTGAGATATGACAATCAGAGCTGCATCGCCATTGCCAAAAATCCAATGTTTCATGCATGCACCAAACATATAGAGATCTAGTATCACTATGTGTGTGATTTGATTGAGGATAGGATAGTGGAATTGGTCTACTGTCCCAATAGAGGAGAATGGAGCAGATATCTTCACCAAAGAAATTACGAAGGATCTACTTCAGGTTCATCTTCAGAGACTTGGCATTGGGCCAAGGATACAATTCACCTGCAGGTAAACATTGCGCGGGGGGGGAGGCAATACCCCACCCTCATAAGGTGACACCAATGATCCATGGTGCTCAAAGTTGTAATGCCCCCATTATGAGGAGAAGCCATATGTGAGCCCGGACATTGGCTTTGAGTCCTGACTTGTATATCAGATGAGGTCTATGTGACCAGATGGCAAAAAGGTGACCGTTGTGGGTCTAATCTTTGGGTTAGATAAAGTAGTTAAGCTGGTAAGTTGCATGGTAAGAGAGTTATCAAGGGCCCTAGCCAATGGTAAAGGGAATATGCCCTAGAATATTCCCTCGTCAACTAGTGGACGTGCACATGGAAGGTCAATAGACACATGTGCATATGGAAGGTCAACAAACATATGGGCACATGGAAGGTCAACAGACACATGTGCATATGGAAGGTCAACAGACACATGTGCATATGGAAGGTCAACAGACACATGGGCACATGGAAGGTCAACAGACACAGGTGTATATGGAAGGTCATCCATCATGACCTCCTTCACAAGCTATAAAAGTTAAATCCCTTCATAACCATCAATTATCTATCTTTCACCCAGTCAGAGTTGTTCTAGCTAGCCTTAAGCTCTTCACCTATCTTTTGTATAAATCGCCATCTAAGCTTCACAGTGGAAGTGCACGGGTGGACAGAGCCATCTTTGTATCAGTTGTTTGGAGAAAAAGAAATTTTGTTATTTTCCTCTTATCTATTGTGTACTCTACATCTCTTTCTTAGATTCTGTTCGCTGCGAGGTGTAATTTTTTACATGGACTTGGAACCTTTTTAGGTCTTCCAAGATCCAGCTTAAACTTGCAAGAGGTTCCAAGGCGAACAAATGGGCAAAGTCATTATTTACCTTGAGCATTTGTATTTAGAGTAGTGTTATCACCAAGGTCGAGTGATCTTGTGGAGTAAAGGCTATCATATTACTGAGTGTTAAGAGGTAACTTTCACATGGGATATTAAGGTCTACTATAATCATTATCATAGGGTTCTTATTAGTATTCCTATTGAGTTTACTGAGGAAGGAGGGGTTGTACCTATGATACATCCTCTCTCTCGGCTTGACTTGGACTACCATAAGTATGAGTAGAGAATTCAGTATGGCATGGCTTATCAATGAAGCATGGGTCTATACTTTGTATTTTGACACTATTTCATGAGGGTCCACTAAGCATGCAAGTGTCAGTATGGTTATTAAATACCCCCAACATAGAGTTATTATAAAAATGGGAGTTTATTTAGGCACTTCTTTTACTAATAACATGGCAGAATACAAGGCCTTAATAATGGGATTGAATATAGCCCGACATGGTGGAATATGCCATTTATGTGGTGAAAGGCGACTTCCAATTAGTGAGATCAACCTATTGAATGGGACTTACAACCCATTCTATGGATGTGCTATCCTCAGTAATGAGGTCTTTGCCACTTGGCTCAAGGAGAATCCTAATAATTATGCCAATGCACCTTGAGTCACCACTTAAGTCACCATTGGGTTGCAATGCCTCCACTCCTCAAATGTAGCTGTGTTGAGGGTGGATCGACATGGTAGTAAGAATAAAGCAACAACAAAGGAGTCTAGATGGGCAGACACTAGCCAGCTTGATAGGAAAATTTGTGTTAAGATCCCCCAAGTCATCGTAGTGTGGCAAACACTAACCAGCCTTAGAGAAAAGGCCACATTAAGACAATGATAGTGTGTCAAGTCCAACAGGCACTGACCAACTTGTTAGGAGAAGCTATGTTAAGATATTGGAATGAGCCAATAAGATCTACCCTTAGATTTTTTAGGATAGCAATTCATTATGTGGGAGTGAGTGTAAAGGGCTTTGTAACTACGCCATGGCATTGCTACCACAAACACCTACGTAGGGAGTACTACTCTAGGGTTTCCACTCTACATGTGATTCCCTATACCCAGTGGTAGTGAACCCTCACATGTGTGGTGTCACGAGGGTGTAGTCCTATGATGTGCCTATGTTGTATCGTTTTATTGAATAATACAAGAGTATACCTTACTCTCACATATCGTGTTACCTTTTTGTGTCGTGTTGAGTGAGTGATTGAGTGCAACTACATCACATGGGGGAGGGAGGCATGATTTTAAACAATTGTAACCTTTATAAATAAGAAAAAGAAAAAAAAACAAAAAATAGTCATTGTCAACTAATTGAGTTGCCACCACTAGCCTCTCTTGTCCTACCACGAAATGGACCAACTCACCATCGCTATGTACACTACACCTTTCGCCTCATTAGTAATACTGCAATGAATGGTGTCCCTCAGCCATGCAATTTGATACACATAGGCATCCTTGAACCTAACGAGAATGAGAGAGAGAATGTTCAGCTTGTGATATTATTGAGATGAAGGAGAGGGTATTACTAATCCTCCATAAGGCTATACAAAGCCTTACGATTAAGGTTTGGAAGTTGTTTTTTTTGGTCTGGGGCATTGCTTATATGAAGGGGGGAGAGAGAGAGAGAGAGAGAGAGAGAGATGTTCCCAATGCACCAAAGATTGCTTCCAATTTGAATGGGACATTGGAATGAAGCAATGGAACATGCCGCTCCCATTGGATGTCAAGGTAAAACCTGCGCAAAAGGCATGCATGGAATGCATTGTGGACGCAGATGCTTTCAGGCAAGTCGAGCGTATATGTCACCTCATTCAGGACTTGAGTGATGCGGTAGGGTCCATAGTAATGATGGTTGAACTTGGGGCTCATATTCTTTGGAAGAGACATGTACTTGGAGCTGACTAGGACCATGTCTCCTTTGGTGAAGAGAAGTTGCCTTGCATTTCTTGCTAGCCTATTCAGTCATAGTGATTTTAATCTTTTCCAAACTTTGCCTAGCGGTTGCATTTTAGTCTCTCCATTTCTTCAAGAATTTGTCTATCTCCTGATCTTCAGCTTTGGCAACTCTTGAGGCTAAGGTGAGGGGTGTGATAACTTATTTCCCTATGGCTAACTCAAAGGGTGTGTAACCTATTGTTGTTGAGTGAATTGAGTTGTTATAGTGGAACTCGAGTATATCAAGGTACAAGGCCCAATCATTTTGGTCCACTCAAGCATAGCTCCTAAGATAGTCTTCAATGCCTTGGTTCACTCTTTCTATCTATTCATCTGTCTTAGGGTGGAAGGATGATGAGAATATCAATTATGTTTCTAGAGACTTGAAGAGTTTCTTCCACATGTCACTCATGAATCGACCATCTCTATCTAAGACAATGGCTAAGGATAAGCCATGTAGCTTGAAAACATGTGTGAAGAAAAGACGCTCCTGGCATTCAATGGTGGCTTAGCAGATATAAAGTGGGCTTGCTTGGAGAAATAATCCACCACTACAAAGATGATGGTATAACCATGGGATTCCAAAAGTTCCACAATAAAATCCATGATAATGATGTCCCATGGCTAGCTAGGTCCCGGCATTGGTTGTAGTTGACCTGCTAGCTTAGAGCATGGTTCCTTCGCTACTTGACAAGTAGGACACATCTTGACATAGTCTATGACTTCTTCCTTCATGTTCGACCAAAAGAACTACTTTCAGAGGGCTTCTAGTGTTTTGCTTTATCCCTTATGTCCCCCTAACTTCCCATCATGCACTTTATGTAGTATGGCTTTCTTCAACTCCACATTGTTGGGAATGTACAATCTCTTGCCTACAAATAGAATTTCCTCCTCCAGGATATACATGCTATAAGACATCCTTTCAACTTTCACTTCTTCTATAATCTTGTGCATTTCTTGGTCATGTTCCAAAGCCTCTTTCACTAACTCAAGGAAGCTGCTATTGACCACACTGACGGCCTTTAAATCTCGACCTTGCGACTTAGGGCATCTGCTATTTTGTTTGTGGAACCTAGCTTGTGTTTAATCTCCAAGTCAAACTTAGCTGGGAAGTCAAGCCATCTGACTTGCTTAGCATACAACTTGGATTGGAACTGGAAGTATTTGAGAGATATGTTGTCTATGAATACACTTGTGTGTTTGTCTTGTACATAATGTTTCCATTTTCTAAGGAAATGAATAATTGCTAGCATTTCCTTCTTATGTGTGATATATCTGGCTTTTGTATCTATGAACTTCCTGGATTCATAATCTATGGGGTGCCCATCCTACACCAACACTCTCCTAATGCCATACTCCGATGCATCTATGGAGATTTTGAAGGATTTGGTAAAGTTTGGCACTGAGTATGTGGGTTTGACTCATATTTTTTCATCAGCTCAAAAGTAGCTTGTTGCTCATTTTCCCATGTGAAATTCCCATCTCCTTTGGTTAAGTGGGATAGTGGGGTGGTTACCATGTTGTAATCCTTGATGAATCTTCTACGAAACGCAGTAAACCCTAGGAATTCCCGAACTTCTCTCGTGATTTTTAGCACATGCCAATTCTTCATCACCTCTACTTTCTTGGGGTCTACTTTGATGTCTTCCTCACCTACGATGAACCCTAAGAATTCTAACTCCTTCACTACAAACTCACATTTTTCAGGTTTGGCATACAATTTGTGTTGTCTCAACTTCTCAAAGACTAATCTTACATATTTCTTGTGTTCCTCTAAGACTCTCCTATACACTAGCAAGTCATCTATGTAAATAATGATAAAGATATCTATCTCAGGCTAGAATACTCCATCCATTAGGCCACAAAAGATGTCGAGCCCATTGCTTTTTCCAAACCCTAGGACGAGCCACTCAAAGCTTCCATAGCGGATACAAAAGGTTGTTTTGGGAATTTATTCTTCCACTATACGGATTTGATGGTATCTTGACCTAAGGTCTATATATGGCTGAAATATTTGGCTCCATGTAGTCTATATAAGAGGTCTTCAACCAAGGGCATGGGATACTTGTTCTTGATAGTGATCTTATTAAGAGCCCTATAGTCTACACATAATTGAAGCCACCCATCCTTCTTATTGACAAGAAACACTAGGGCACTGAATGGGGACTTGCTGGGTCATCATTGCTCCTCCAATTCATGTAACTGTTTCTTCAACTCTATGAGTTCGGTGTGATTCATATGGTATGAGGCTTTAGCTAGTGGGACTACCCTAGGGATTAGTTTGATCTTGTGGTCTACCTCTCTTTTGGGTGTGGTAGCCCTTTGGGTAGTTCCTTTGGCATCACATCCGCATTTATAGGGTTCAAGTTATGACAAACCCAAAGACTTGACCACATGTCTCAAACTTATGGGAAATTCCCATATTTCCCAATATGGTGGTTAATCGTTAAGTTGTTGAATTTGAATATTGCAATGTTATAGGGTGGTGTTGGCTAATTTAAGCTCCTTTGTCTGGGTAGCTATCAAAGCTTGAAGCTCTTAAGATTCCTACAACAATCTATTCTTCTCCTCATTCACATTAACCACTTGGGATTTAGTGTTAGCCAACTAAGTTTGCAAACTAGAAATTTTCCCTTTTTGAGCATCAATAATCTTAGTCCACTGCTCCATCTAGGTACAAAGGTCAAAAAAAAATTCTTGAGAAAAAGTTAGCTCATCGTTTGATTTATTCAGCTCTTCTTTGGTATGTTGAACTTCTTCATAGCAAGAAGAATAGATATGTTGGATACAAGTAGTCATCGAGAGCTCAATAGAACTCTGGATATCTTTACATAAGAAATGAATTGCATCTCCTACTACCAAGTGTTGTACAAAAGGAATGGAAATCTCCAGAGTACCATCACGATGTGCTCTGAAAAGATTTAGTGTTGTGAGAAAAGTTGGCAATTGACTGCTAGATTGAACAGGAATGGAGACTGGAGGAGGAACTGGGACGGATTCAACCACTCATTTAAGATGTTTCCTCTCAATTACCACAGGAAGGATAGATTCAAGATACTCAATGCCAACATCAGTGTTTACAGTAGGAGGAGGAGCTTCTTGTGGATCAACTGACAAGGTAGGAACTTCCTTTGGAGGGGTAGCATATGCTAAGAAGATAGAAAGGTATGAACCAAATGTAACATTAGTTACATTACCCCTTGTAGCTCTGAAAAAGTGTTGATCCATCTTTGACAAAAGATAGGAAATCCAATCAATAGTTATGCCTTTCAACACCATTCTAGAAGTTGTAAACAACTCCTTTGAAAGGTAGTTAGAGGGTGTTTTGGCAGGCATGAACCTGTCCTAAAGAAATTGGCATAATTGCTTCTACACAGGATTAGAGATCATGGAGACACCGATGCCTAAGGTAGTAATAATCTTCTTAGGGTCCAACACATCCTGTGTCTGCTTCTACAACAACTTAAGGATATCCTCAGTCGAGAACAATTGTCGATCAGTAGGAAAAGAGTCTCCTCGATATGGTAAAGATAGAGCCTTGCCCAATCTTTTAGGCGTCAGTTGGATAATTGTTCCTCTTACAGGACCATACCCCTTACTATAAGAGGCTAGAAATTGATCACACATATCAATATTCTCTGAGATAAGTGGTAATGAAAGTGCTATGAACTTGACTTAGCCCGCCTTGCTGATAAGATCTGAATCTAGTAATAAGAAGTAGTCATGAGACACCAATGGAACGTACTTAATTGGGGGAGAAGTACAAAACACCATTCAAATGGATTACATGTACACCACACACAAAGACAATCATAGCAAATGCTTGCAAAACAACAAGATACGAATAAGATATTGATTTGAATAAACTTACACAGACTGGATTGACTAACTAATCACCCTAAACAGTTCACATTCTAGAAAAAATCCAACATGACCTCTACATACGTGTGATCGAAAGCTTCATGCGATGCAATATAATCAAACACCTTGAATCCTCGTATCAGGCTTAAAAGAAAAAGAAAAATACATACCGTACCCTAACTCGTTCATTTAACCAATACAAAAAAGAGAAAATCTCAAAGAAACTAATCACATTGACATGACACTAGAACTGTTAACTATCATCAACGGCAAAAGACACTAGACAAGACTCCACCATTACCCATCCCCACAAATCGCATTCATTAAAAAGGGAATATGCAGTGTAGGAAAAATAAATATAATGAAATATTCATTTCAATAAAGTTATTAATAATTGGTGAAATTTTATTAAGTTATAAACCTTTAAAAGAAAATGGTGGTTCATTGTTATCCTTTATTTAAAAATTATTAAGTTTGAAACAGTGCTTATTATCATAATCTGGACTTTAGACCTTGACTCGAGGTCTCTAAATGAAAATTCATTTATTAAAAATTAATTATGTGGTTAACACTTTTTGTTTAGTACATACACTTGTGATGGTGGATTTTTTTAAAATAAAATTAAATGTATCTATAGTGCACGAAGTGCGTGTTAAGTGAACAGTGGGTTTATTTTAATTTTAAAAATGCATATTTAGAGCATGGACACATATAAAAACGTATGTGGATTAAAGTTTCTTTTAATAATTAATCATAATTTTGGGGTAGCAAAAATAAAAGGAAAGGAAAGAAATACCTGGGAGAGGTGTATATGCAACTAAAAACTTGGCGCACTCGTCGAGACTGATGTGATGCAAGTATTGACTGATTCACAATCATAATGAAATCTAACAAGCATGTCAACTAGTTGAAATTTTAAGGACATAAGCGAAAAAAACCGAAACACCATATAAAAATTTTCAACATGCTTTTAATGTGGTGATTAGATTTTCAGTGACAGATCCATGGATGTGGTATAGAATATGTAGGCTTAGATTTGGATTTGTTTTTTGTATTTCTAGTTTGTTTACTTGTTTGTTTTTATTTTTGTTTTCTTTTTCTAAATTTTTATTTTTATTTTTTATTTTTTTATTATCTAGTTAATGTGGTGATGTAAGTATATTTGTATGGAAGTTAAAAGTTTTTGTTTATTTGAATCAGAAAAAATGTGGTTAAAATTAAACAAAAAGATCCACTTGATTCTCCATAAATTTTTAAGAAAATTCAACTATTTTTTAGATTTTTAAAAGATTTTTTAAAAAAACTTATTTATTAGTTAACTTCTTATGTAGATAATAGTCTTTCAATGTGTTTTGAAAGTTTAAGCTCATGTCAATTGACCATAATGAAAAAGTCAAATTTCTGGAATTTAAGGAAATTTCTTAGGATTTTTCACTAATTTTTAGGATTTTTAATGGATTTTATGGTTTATGAG
Source organism: Lygodium microphyllum (assembly GCF_053477565.2). Classification (NCBI taxonomy): domain Eukaryota; kingdom Viridiplantae; phylum Streptophyta; class Polypodiopsida; order Schizaeales; family Lygodiaceae; genus Lygodium; species Lygodium microphyllum. Next base: position 222,708 of record NW_028229592.1, on the reverse strand, counting down.
ATTTGTTTATGTTTTTCTTAGTGGCATTATCAGCTACTGAAAATTGTATAAAATTTTCAAATTATTTTTGGTAAATTTCAGCTATTTTTCTAGATATTTTTTATTTGTGTTTGTTTTTTAGATTTTCTATATGTTTGGAATGGATCAAAAGCATAAAAGAGATTGTGTTTAAATTTTAGGAACTTTTTTTTACTTTTTTGGATATTTAAATGAAATTTTTATTGATTTTTGCAAGTTTTATAAAAAAAATTAATGAATTTTGCGGGTTTTCTAATTTATGGGATTAAAATAATCAAAGTTAGAACAGTGAGGTACCTGACAACAAGTGCATACAAACGGTAGCTCTGCGGTACGCGCGAAACGAGATACGCGTCCTCGCGTGAATGGGGGCTTGAACATCACATGTACACGACCACATACGCGTAGCACGTGAACAAGTGCTTCCAACACCCAAAAAATTCCGAGACACAAACTAGCACACGGATAGCCACAAAAACAACACCACGTAGGGACAACACGGAGGCGGGAGGCGGAACATGTGATCAAGGACCAACAAGGGGGGGAGGAGGAGGAGGAGGGGGACAGAGGGGAGGGTAGAGGGGATCCGTAGGGAAAGGGGTTGGGTAGAGGAAGGTAGGGAGAGGAAGAGGAGTCAGAGAGAGAGAAAGAAGGGTAAAGGGGATCCGTAGGGAAAGGGAGTGGGTAGAGGGAGGTAGGGAGAGGAAGAGGGGTGAGGGAGAGAGAAAGAAAAGGAGAGAGAGAAAGAGGAGGAAAATGGGGGGTGAGGCAACGCAGGAGGGGTAGTTAGGGGGGAGGGGATTTTTAATTGTGCTTTTTTTTAATTAATTAACAAGGTATTTTGGTTTTTAATAGATGTTTTAAAAAAAGAATAATAATAAGAAAAGACAAACATCCCCCCCGTCCCGCGTGCGTGCACGGGCGGGGGGTAAAAAAATTTGTGTTTTAGGGAACGATAGAGGGTGCGGGCATGCGCAGCGATGGAGGATAGCATGATGAACAAGGCAACACGCGTCGAAAGATGGGAATGAGGGCGTTCGCACATAAACTCGCGCGACGTTGGGACTCAAAATTTAACAAAAATTAATTCTGAAAAATCCATCCACTATGACAAAGTGTAAAAAGAAGAAAAAGTAGGGGAGATGACATGTCGAACAGGCCTATGACATCAGAATGCCATTCCAACAAAGATAGGACCCGTTCACGTGGAAAAAACCCATGAAAACATACCTAAAACAAAAAAGAAAAATTAATATGAAAAGATCCGATGGTCAAAACCTTATGAAGTGAACATGAAAAATGTTCGCAAGAATAGGTTGGATAGGATGGGTAAGGTTGAACACGGTTCTGGGGATGGTAAGGTGCATTCGCATGCGAAAAACAGAAAAAATGTCAACGAAAACAAAGTCAAAAATTAATACGGAGAAATTCGTGCATCGGAACGGAGGGCAATGAAAAGGAAAAACGTCAAGGGAAGCTGGGGGGACATGGGTGTCAAGTCAAATCGCAGGTTTAATAGCGATAGGGGGCGATCACATGGAAAAATTAGGGGGAAATTTTTTTAATAACATAAAATAGGTAGGCTAGATCGAGGTTGGGGGGGAAAGGAAAGTAGCGTAGGGAACCAAGCCAGACAGGGCTACACAATCAAAATGAAAGTCTGAGGTGGTTACGGTAGATTCACATGGAAAAAACACGCAAAAACGCACACAAAAATCCCCAAAATTACGAAAAATTTAATAACAGACAAACCATACATCGGAATGATAGGCAGCAAAAATGAAAATTTTCCAAGGGAAGGTGTAGGTTAAGATTGTCACATCAGATCGTTGTTCTGAAGTGAAAAAGGTGTGTGTGCATGAAAACATGCTAAATGGGCAGAAAATTATTCAAAAATCAATAACTCATGAGCCATGGCTCGAAACAAGGGGCTGTAAAAAGGAAAAGTGGCCATGTCAAAGGAATGAACAAGGCTATAAGGTTGAATGTGGGTTCCAATGAATGGGCGATGCATTCACATGAAAAAACATCAAAACAAGGAATAAAGGAAAACGGAGAAGAACGTCCCTGGGAAGGGGGTGAAGGAGGACGGGTGGGTGGGGAAATAACCCCATCAGAGTATAGCATACATGCATGATCAGATCATCATAGATGCATAAGGATATGCAACATAGACGCACAAGGATGTGTCCCTACACTTAAGTCCTTAACGGGAAGGGTGAACCGAGCAACAAGGATCTAAGACCACACATCAGAACAACCGTTGACGTCCCCACACTTAAAACATGACTGTCACTAAGAAACAAGAGATGTAGGGTCAAAAACTTGGCACATGCTACCGTGAAGTTGATTATCAATGTCACGTGATGTGTCCAGTCGACTGCAGGAGATACCAAAGTGTCTTTATTGCGCACATCCATCATGGCAGGGACCACGCAACAGCACCTAGGGAGGCAGCTTTATTGAGAAAATCGTGGAAAATCGTCAATGGCAAAGGATATTGCACTCGGCTCACAATCACTCAAATTAGAATGAAAGAACAGTCACCCGTCCGACAATGGATACCAGTCGATTGAATAATTATGGAAACCCAGTCTTACACCGCCGGTTTAGAAATCGACAAGGGAGATGGTTCAAAGGGAGTATGTCAATGTGCACAATTGATAGTGCATTAGTAGGTCCGATTTAGAAAGGCCAGGGAGCCTTGTAGTGTAGTGTACAGAATAGGGTGGCATGTCTTGTGGTGATGGCAAAGATCCATCCCATATGTGTGTAGGAAAATGAGAATGTACCTGGTGCCAAGGGTTGTAATGTCCCTCAATCTGCACCTCTCAATAATTTTTTGAGAAAACATTAGACATACTGAGTCCCCCCTCTGTCTCACGCTCTGTTGATAGATACAAGAGGACAGCCCATTCTTGAACCCCATTGATGTAATCCTCATTGTCACTTGTGTAAAGGGTGTATGCCTTGTGCGCAAATGATGGTGCAACTGTGCATCCCACCACATGTACCAGCATACGATGCAAGAAGAAAGGCCAGGGAGCCTTATAGTGCAATGCGTAGGAACAATTTTGTGCTTTGTACATTGAGAGGCTCATCCTGTGTGTGCAACTCATCATTCGCACATCTCACCTCTCTATTGGACATAAAGGGCAAGGACTCGTCACTGTCGATGAAGATGAGCGTCAGTAGGTTGATAATGTCACTTAGATCGATTGATGAAAAGGCATACCCAATGAGGTAGCCAACAAGGTCGGTACTTGCATTGCATGTTGGAAACATCGTCTGTTGGAAAGAATCAGAAGCATTGATGGGGTTACACGATCCAGTGCACCAAGGGAGGCAACTTGGAAACTTCTTTTGCAAGAGTTTTGCTAGAGATTCAACTATCTTGGACTGCGAGGTGTTACCACATTTTCCACAGCCAGCTTCCTATCCAAGGGTGTGTGTCACCTTGTCTTAGAACGAGGCCTATTATGACAGGGAATTTTTTTCCTTTTCTCCCATAACAGTTTTGTTTTTAAATTTTTATTTTTCTTTCTTTTCTTTTCCCCTACTCCCGAGGGTGTTTCTAGCTTTTCTCAAAGAATAGTTTGGCATGATAGGGACCTAAGTCCTTTTCTAAAATGATCGATATGTGTGTGTGTGTGTGTGTGTGTGTGTGTGTGTGTGTGTGTGTGTGTGTGTGTAATTTCTATTAATAGAAGCGAACATTATAGTGACAGTAGAAGCGATTGGACACACTCAAATAGATAATGAATTGATCAAAAATAAAGTATAAAAAATATATATTTTATTTTATATATATATATATTTTTTTTTTTTATTTTAAAAAAAAAAGAAAGAAAGAAAAAAAAAAAAAGCGACTAGCTCAATATATGTTGTAGTGAATATGGTATACTCTTCTTTGCTTAAAAATTGCAGTTTAGTAAATATTAAATCAATATCACAATCCCAATGGTCAAGATATATGAGTACAAGAATAATTTTGTAGAAGATACCAACTCGATCCAACGATAAGATCTTTCTAGATCTATCTGTAATTTTAAGTATGCCCAATCGACGATAATTGTTAGGATCCCCAAGGAGGGAAATACTTCTTGAGGCGATAGCCATTAATAAAAAAGGAGTCATCTGAAGCGTTGACTGTCTAGACTTGAATAAACCCATCAGGGTTGATGGCAAGTACCTTATAAGGGCCCATCCATCATTGTTGAAGCTTACTTGAAAACTTGCCAAATCGAGAAGCATAGGCTAGAACTAAGTCACCTTTCTCGAACTCCTTTTGCTTAATGAAGCTATCATGATAGGCCTTTCTACAAGCTTATGTGGCTTCCATGCACTATAGGGCCATCCTGTGAGTTTCATCAAGACATTTCAAGTGCAAGAGACGGCATTTCAATGACTCGCCATCTCCCAAGCGTTCTTTGATAGCCATGTGCAGAGAGAGTAGCTCGAGTTCAATAGGAAAGATAGCTTCTGTTCCATACACCAGTTGGAAAGGGATCTATCATGTAGTAGTCTTATGGGAGGTTCTATACGCCCAGAGGGCCTTTGTAAGTCGATCATCCCAATCACGATGATGTGTGACTATTATTCTTGTCAGAATCGAGCAAAGGATGCGATTGATAACTTCGACTTGGCAGTTGGCTCTAGGGTAATAGGCTATGGACTTACGATGACGAATCTCATACAACTATGTCAACTCTTTCATAATCTTGTTAAGGAAGTACGTACCTCTGTCACTTACGAGCTCTAAGGGATTGCCAAAATGGGTGATGATGTTCTCGTACAGGAACATGGCCACGCTATTACCATCTTTTCGCTTCAGAGCTTTAGCTTCACACCACTTGGTTATGTAGTCTATACAGACTAAGGTGTATTTATTCTATTTCCTTCTGGTTAACGGATCACTGGAACCAACGAAATCAATTTCCCTCTTCTTGAATGGCTTTAGGGGAAGGATATGCTATAGGGACATGGCACTGGTTTTGGTAGTCTTTCCCATTCACTGATAAGCATCACACCATTTGCAGTAATCATAGACATCCTTGTGAATGGTTGGCCACCAATATCCTGCAAGTAAGGCCTTTCTAGCTATCGCTTCTCTTATGAAGTGTCCACCACAGGGCTCGTCATGGCAGGCTTTTAGCACAATCCCAATCTCGACTCCTAAAACACATCTTTGCAAGACCTTGTCTTTTCCTTTCTTGTACAAAGTACCTCCTAACAAGGTGTAGGGGGCTGATTCCAACATAAGCTTCTTCTCACAACTCAAGATACCAAGGGGATATCGCTGGGTTGTGTCAGGAGGTTGGCTATGTCTACGTATCATGGGGTAATAGTTTGGACTAGAAACAAGGAAGCATCAAGAAGGTCTGGATCATCCTACTCTTCTTCATCATTGCTTTGAGGGATCCACGAAAGATGATCAGCCAAGACATAGGAGTGATTGGGTTTAATAACCACTTCAAAATCAAACTCCTGAAACAGAAAGAGTCATCTCATCATTCTTCCCTTCACATCGGCCTTGTTCATAAAAAATGACAGGGCTTCATGGTCCACGTAGAATTTAAAGTGCATCGACACCAAGTAGTGTCGGAACTTCTCCAAGGCAAACACCATTGCTAGACACTCAAGCTCTATCATTGTGTAGTTTCATTTGCGGCTTGCATAATAAATAGGTTGATCTAACTTCGAGGAGCCCTTTTGGCATAAGACTATACCTAGACCTTCAACTAATGCATCATTGTGCACATGGAGCTCATTCGTTCAATCAAGAGGTTGCAAGATTGATACTTTAATCAAACACTACTTCAAGGTGTTGAATGCCTCATTACAATCAATGGTCCATGTAAACTCTACATTTTTTCTAAGGAATTTATGCTAAGGGGTTTCCTTCGTTGCAAAGTGTGCAATGAATCTTCTGTAATAGCCCACATGGCCAAGAAATCCCCCTAATTGTTTAAGGTTGGTTAGGACTCTTAAGATGGTAATCTTCTCAATCTTGGCAAAATCTATTGCTATCCCCTATGCAGAGACAATATGGCCTAGAAGAACTCGTGACGAGACGCCAAAGACGCATTTGTTGAGGTTAAGAGAAATCTCATACTCTCGACATTTATCAAAGTACTGCTCTAGGTGTCCCCAATGCTCACGAATTAAGCTATAAACACAAAAGTTGTGGACGTCACTTCAATGAAGCCATGCAAGTGGTTTTGGAATGCAACCATCATCACTCGTTGGAATGTAGTAGGCATGTTACAGAGTCCAAACGGCATCACTCTGTAAGTATAGGTTCCCCATTCGATTGTGAAGGTCATTTTGGATTGATCTTTCTCTGCGATCTGGACTTGATTGTATCTGTTGAATCCATCCAAGTGGGAATAAAGCTCATGGCTTGCCACCATGTCCAACTCTTGGTCTATAAAAGGGATAGGAAAATGATCCTTCTTCACCTTGGAATTCAATTTTCAGAAATCCACACATATTTATAGCCTTCCATTTTTCTTGGGTACTACCACAATAGACGAAACCCATTCACTATTGGCTACTGGATAGATAAACTCAGCTTCAACAAGCTTCAACAATTTGGCCTTCGCTACGACAAAGTAATTTGGATTCATATGCCTATGTCTCTGCCTAATAGATTTGGCATCAAACTCTAGGTTAATGTGATGTTAGTATACTATGGGATCATTCCCCTTCTGATCTTTGTACGACCTTTCAAACACATCCAAGTTCTCCATCAGTAGGTCACGCAATATCAATAACTCTTTTTCTAAAAGATTTATAACCACCTTCACATGACATTTAATCCCTTCAGCATCCATGAACACTAATTGCTTTTCTCCTTCCACTTTGCAGATGAATGTTCTACAAACTGCTTCTAAGTAGAGATCCAACTTCTTCAAGGTAGTGGTCTCCTCTTTTGATGATTCACTAGAACAAACTTCCTGTTTTAGTGGAGATTTAGCTTGCTCCTTAGAAATCTGAAAGAGTATTAGAGCGGTTTCGGATTTGGTTTGGGGATGAGTAACTTCCTAGCATGAAGACTCGTCATCTGAGGATGCATCCAAAAACATCATATAATAGGAATCTTATGCGTTCTATTTAATCTGCAGGGCTGGGGGTTGTTCGTAAGGTGTGTCGTCATCATCTTATCTTAGGAAGGGAAAATTTGGGCGAACTATTTGAGGCCACTGTTATTGTGGTTGATCCATCATTTGAGGCACTATCATCTGCGGTCATTGTGAATTAGGTGCATTGTACTCCGGCACTATTTGCATCTGGGGGTAGGGGTAGGGAACTGCCCTTGGGATTACATTTGGTGGGTATACCATTCCTGGCATAGGAGAAGATAGGACTCCTCTTCCTGAGGTCATTGACAACCTACTTCAACTTCATTATACATTCTTGCACCTTCCACTGTAGCTTGCAGATTGACTGGTCTTCTCAATTCCACCAACTTGCGAACTTCTAGTTGTAGGCCTCTAAGAAAAACTCCCTTTTGGATACCTTTATCCAAATGATGGTTGGTCCATCTCTTCAGTATGGATTCCATTCGCGACACATAGGCTTCTACTCATTCACTAGAGGACTAACTTAGGTTCATAAACTCCTCTCCATCCGCTCTTCAAAACCTTCACGTCTAAATTTAGTGAGAAATGCCAACTTCAGGTCGTCACTAGAGGACTAACTTAGGTTCATAAACTCCTCTCCATCCGCTCTTCAAAACCTTCACGTCTAAATTTAGTGAGAAAGGCCAACTTCAAGTCGTCTCATGTACCAAAAGTTCTTGTTGTTTATCTCTCATACCAATGAAATGCTGCATCTTTGAAAGTGGCGGGGAATATTGCTAACCAATACTCGAGGGTTCTGACATTATTAGCCACATACTACCATAAACTCTACTACATGAAGATCAAGATTTTCATTGTATTCTCCCTTAAAAATAAGCAATGGGACTACATTTGTTAGCATGTCATCAATATTTCCAAGACAAAATTGACTAAGAAGGGGACCTTAAGTCGCCATGGGGACTTCTGTAAAGAATGCTTTCAGAGTATCAAAGGAGGCTTCTACTTCTAGCTTGTTCTCGACTTTGATTTTTGCCTTCTCTCTTCTCACGTATCTCTGGACTCGTTCTAGTACTTGCCTCTTGATTGCATCATTCATCAGGGAGTTGTTGAGATGACAAGCTCAACACATGCAGACATTGATGATGGACCGCCTGGTTAGATGGGTTCACACGTCTAAACTTAGCACGTCGGTGGTCATTATGACTCACACATGGTCACTGACTCATTACTTATTATATTCAAGTTGTTACACCTATTTACAGCTGGCATAGTTATAGCGCCAGTCGACTAGTGTAGTCGTTTATGCATTATTTCACTTAGTAGGCAACTTTCCTTTATGTTGTATCTTATCTATACTTTGTGTACATTGTAAAGTGTGTGGAAGAAGAAGAAGAAACCAGTAAGAAAACGTTTTGGCCTCCATCTCTCTTCTTGTCTCTTGAGTGAGTTTCTCCTTGTGCATTCTGTGTGTTCGGCGCAGCATCTTGAGCAACTTCCCCCACCACACGATTCTTGGCATGGTATCAAAGCCGCGCCACTGAGAGAGGCTGATTTCGAAGGCTAAAGCGAAGAAGAAGAAACAAGGTTCGAGCAAGCACATGCAGAATTTACAAAATGCAGGTTATGTGCAGACGGGTGATGATTCATGCCACCCAACCTCACACATTGGAAAGGTTCCCTTGTCATTGCATGATGGTAAGACAAAGAGTCTTTCAGATGTATTGCATGTGCCATCTATTACAAAGAACTTGGTGTCAGTGGGTCAGATGGTAGAGCAAGGGCTGCAAGTCAGATTTAATTCAAATGGCTGCTTTGTAGAAGACTTCAATGACAAGTACAGGTTAGTTGCAAAGGGAAGTAGAGTTGGGCGTACGTTTACTCTAGATGCCGAAATTCCTACTATGAATGCTACTATGTATGCTAAAGGAAAAGGTGTTGTTGGAGATATTGAAATTTGGCATAAACGCATAGGACATGCAAATGTACAAAGGCTGAAATTAATGCAATCCAAAGGGTTGGTTACAGGTTTGCCTACATTTAGAGTTGCAGAATTTCATAAGATATGCGAAGCCTGTCAGTTTGGTAAGCAAGCAAGACAACCCTTTTCACATGACAGAGATGTAAGCAAAAATATCCTTGATGTTGTGCATACAAACATTTGGGGGCCTACACAAAATGTATCTCTTGGAGACAGTTCATACTTTGTCACATTCATTGATGATTGTTCTAGAAAGCTGTGGGTATATTTTATGAAGGAAAAGAGTGAAGCATTTGAGCACTTTAGAACTTTCTAGGCTGTAGTTGAAAGAGAAACAGGCTTGAAAGTAAAGTGCTTGAGGTTAGATGGAGGGGGAGAGTACCTCTCAAATGAGTTCATTGATTTTCTGAGGTCTCATGGGATAAAGAGACAGTTCACATGCAAGTGTACCCCACAGCAAAATGGGATTGCAGAAAGGAAAAACAAGCATATTGCAGAAGTTGCAAGCCCCTTGATGGCTGAAAAGAATATGCCTAAGCATTTTTTGTCTGAGGCTGTTCATACTGTTGTTTATATTATGAACAGAACTCCCACAGCTACAGTTCATGGTATGACCCCCGAATAATGTTTTATAGGTAACAAGGCTGATGTCTCACACTTGAAAGTATTTGGCTGCATTGTGTATGTTCATGTGCCAGATGAGTTGCGGAAGAAACTGGATCCAAAGGCTGAAAAGTGTGTCGTTATTGGATACTCTTTAGAGCAGAAAGGGTATCGCTGTTATAACCCTGTCACATGTAAGTTTAGAGTGAGCAGGGATGTCATCTTTGATAAAATGAGAAGTTGGTATGCATCTAGTGGTGATGCATTGGATGATGATGATGATCATGACACTCATGTGCAGGCTGAAAACCAAGAATCACGGACTCTTAGTGGACCAGATGTTAGAAGATGGGCATAGAAACCCACTGTAAGCAAGGGAGTATAAGGGCAGATGAGTGTGAATAGCCCTAGGGGCAGGGGAAACCCTAACCCTAGCTGGCAAAGGGCTATATAAACAGCCTATGGGTCACTATTATTTGTGAGAGAGTGTACCCAAGTTGTACTCTAAGCAACTTAGTAAGCAAGATTTCATTCTTGTACTTTGAGCTCTTCTCTCCCTCTTGTGCACACATTCTACTGCTGCAAACTCTGATTCTCAACATGGTATCAGAACCATCTCTGATCTCCTCAGCTTCCCTCAACATCAATCATCACTAAGTGCATATGAGTTGTCATTTTCTTCATCCTATCCTTCTTTCCTCCATAGTTGCCTGCAACCTACCTCCATTGGAGGACTTGGGAAGACAAAGGAGGCCATATCAGCTCCTGTATTTTTCTAGAAACTTCTTCCCTACCTCAGGGCGAATCAGGCTGGAGTGATAAACCCTGGGATTGGTGGATGTCGAGAGCAGCATTGCGTGGATTCCGAAAACGGCGTAGTTCTGGACAGGCGCATATCTCGTGCTGAAACGTGGGCTCTAGAAGGCACAATCCCAGCCACACCACCATAGAGCTTTGATAGCCCCCCAAGTGGGCTATCCTCAGCTAAGAGGGCTTTGAGAAATTCTTCCTCTCCTGGCTGCTACAAACCAAACCCTAACTAGGTTTTTTTGGACAGCCATAGCCAACAAGCTCCAAGCTTGACATTTTGGCATTTTTACTCTCTGAGCTTCCTTAACAATGATTCTAATCACTGAATCAGAGTCTCTGAATCCTATTCCTGAGTCTAAAGCTCTTGGGCATGCTCAACGGACATCACCAAGCATCGGGAAGCCGACTTCCAATCGGGTTCCATTCAAGCAGTTCACTAAGCTTGACAATAGTGTTCTTTTAACACTAATCATAAATCATCATGTTAATAGCTTGCTGGGCATTCATTAAAATCCAGTGAGTTTTTTATTCCTCTTCATATATTGTTGTAAGGTTATGTGTGAAATGAACACATAGACCATTATGCACAAGAAGTGTATTGCATACTGTAAGTGACATTCTCTCAAGTACATTGGTCAATGAAATCAATAGCATGAGTGTCATCATACTCTCCTCGGAATCATCAGCAACAAGCATTGAGATCATAGACAAACCATGTCCAACACAAGCTTCATCCACTAAGCCGTACCACAAGGAGGAGCCTGAAGTCCAATCTAGATTTACTTCATTAAAACCTAAAAAGACTATTAAACCACGGAAGAAGCTTGCTCATAAGAAAGGACCACCAAAGTCATACTTTAAAATATTACACATATATGATTTTCAGCCTTTCTCTTCATTGCAACTTTGACTTCACTTTGTCTAATTTGCTTCCGCATTCAGTGAAAGGTTTGTAAGGGACTAGACACTGCCCTTGTCCTAACAAGTGGTAAGACCTTCCCAATGACCACAACATATGCTGATGTCCATCCTCAAATTCGAAAGTTTAATGGTAAGGATTTCCATCCATGGCAAGTACTTATAAAATACAAAATGATGGAGAGAGGGTATTGGCCTCTTATTCAAGGAAGTAGAGTTGTAAACTCTACAAATATGATTGATATAGAAGATGACCAACGTGCTCAAGCAATCATAATGCTACACTTAGATGAATTTCTGATTCATCATGTTGATCAACTAAACACTGCTAAAGAAAAATGGGATGAGCTTGAAAAGCTCTATGGAGCCACTGGCAAGAATACTAAAATCTTCCTTAAAATTGAATTCTTTAGCTTGGAATATTGTTCAGGAGAAGATTTGGGAAAATTCATTTCTCATCTAAAGGGACTTATGGCACAGCTTGCTTCTGTACAAGCTTCAATACTTGAAGAAGATGCTATTATTATTTTTCTAAAAGCTATAAAACAGGTGTTTCCTACTCTTGTAACCACTCTCATCAACATTCCAGATCCTACTTTGGCAAGTACCATTCAATCCTGTTTGGATGAAGAAAAGAGGAACCACAAAGAAAGCAGCAACAGTCACGCAACTTCAAATTCCCATGAACAAGTATTAGTTCATACAGTTCTCACTAAATGTTCTTTCTGTAAGAAAAAATGACATCTTGTAAACAACTGCTGGAAGAAGTGGAATGAAATGTAAAAAATGCAAGAATACAAGGCATATAACAAGTAAATGCCCCAACACTCCTGAAATACCCAAAGAATTGGTGGCCAACTATGTCTCCAATTCATCTGAAGATCGAATGTTTTGACTATTTAAATCATCTACCTAAAACAACCTTGTAAGCCTGATTTATAAAGGCATCCCAAAAAGGGTGGGATCTTTTACATGCCTTGTAATCCAATGCCACCCTGGCATTGAGGGGGGGTGTTAGAAGATGGGCATAGAAACCCACTGTAAGGGCAAATGAGTGTGAATAGCCCTAGGGGCAGGGGAAACCCTAACCCTAGCTGGCAAAGGGCTATATAAATAGCCTATGGGTCACTATCATTTGTGAGAGAGTGTACCCAAGTTGTACTTTAAGCAACTTAGTAAGCAAGATTTCATTCTTGTACTTTGAGCTCTTCTCTCCCTCTTGTGCACACATTCTACTACTGCAAAATCTGATTCTCAACACCAGAGACATCATTTGGTAGTCCTTGGTCTGGGAGGCTAAGGAGTACCTCTACATCTTCAGGTGCATCTAGTAGCACTACAGGTAAAGACAAAGGAAAGAATAAAGTGTCAGATGGCATTGATACAGTCCTTGATGGAGACTCCAGTGGCTCAGAGAGCTTAGATGATGAGCTTGGTATTCCTTCTGTCAAGACACCAGGTGTACAAAGAGCTCATAATAATGTAAATGCTCCATTGAGTGATCCGGTGGTACGTAGATCTAGTAGGGTCAGATACCCTGTTAAAAGATTTGGTTTTGAAGATTATGCAGCTCACCATTATGCTTATATGGTGAAACTAGTTGAGGATGTTGAGCCCACATGTTTTGAGGAGGCTGTTGGTCATGCTCATTGGGATGCAGCAATGGATGAGGAGATGGCTGTATTAGAGGCCAATAAGACTTGGGATATAGTATCATTGCCGAAGGGTAAGAAAGCTATTGGATGTAAGTGGGTTTATAAGATTAAGCACAATGCAGATGGTTCTATTAGTAGGTACAAAGCTAGGTTGGTTGCAAAAGGCTATGCCCAGACATATGGCATAGATTATGATGAAACCTTCAGTCCAGTTGCTAGGATGGCAATTGTCAGATGTGTGATTGCTTTGGCAGTAGCCAAAGGTTGGAGGTTGCAGCAAATGGATGTGAAGAATGCCTTCTTGCATGGTGAATTGAAGGAAGAAGTGTATATGGATCGGCTAGCAGGTTATGAAGATTTAGAGCATCCCACATATGTGTGCAGGTTGAAGAAGGCGCTCTATGGGCTCAAGCAAGCACCTAGAGCATGGTCTGACAAGATCAGAGAGTATCTTGTCAATATTGGCTTTTATGTTTTTAATGCTAATCACTCACTTTACGTAAGAAATGGAGATGCAGGTTTGGTCATCATAGTCATCTATGTGGATGACTTAATTATTACATGTGATAGTGATAGTGGGATTGCTGAAGTCAAGGGCTTTTTGAAGAAGAAGTTTGAGATGAAGAATTTAGGTGAGCTAAGGTACTTCCTTGGCATTGAGATGATCATATATGATGATGGTATATGGCTGTCCCAAAGACAGTATGGCTTGGATATCTTGTCCAAGTATGGTATGACTGCATGCAAACCACCTTTAGTACCATTGGAGCAGAATGTAAAGTTGAGTGCTGATGTTGGAGATGACATAAAAGACCCTACTATGTTCAGGAGGATAGTGGAGAGTTTGATCTACATGACCATTACAAGGCCAGACTTAAGCTACGTTGTTGGTCTTGTGAGTTAGTTTATGCAAATACTTAGGAAGCCACATTTGGATGCAGTCAGACGCATATTGAGATATGTGAAGTCCACATTACATTATGGACTTTTCTATGAGGCAGGTACAGATGTGCAAGTGTTTAAATACACAGTTGCAGATTAGACTAGTAGTATGTGTGATAGAAGATCTACCAGCGGATACATGTTCTCTCTTGGTAGTGTAGCAGTTGCTTGGAGCAGCAAAAAGCAATCTACAGTTGCTTTGTCGAGTACAGAGGCCGAGTATAGAGATGGTGTTGTTGCAGCATGTGAGGTAGTATGGCTACAAAAGTTAATGGCTGATTTGGATGTGCAAATGGAAGATCCAATTGTCATTTATTATGACAACATGAGTAGTATACGGTTGGCTAGGAACCTTGTGTTCCATGCCACGACAAAACATATTGAGATACACTACCACTTTCTAAGAGAAAAGGTACTAGCAGGTGAGATTGACTTGGTGTATGTCAGCACCCAGGATCAGATAGCTGACATCTTCACGAAGGCATTGGATACAGAGAAGCTTCAAAAGTTTCGAAGCTTACTTTGAGTCACAAAGATGCAGTTGAGCTTGAGGGGGAGTGTTGAGATGATAAGCTCAACACATGCAGACATTGATGATGGACAGCCTGGTTAGATGGGTCCACACGTCTACACTTAGCATGTCGGTGGTCATTATGACTCACACATGACCAATGACTCATTACTTATTATATTCAGGTTGTTACACCTATTTACAGCTGGCATAGTTATAGCGCCAGTCGACTAGTGTAGTCATTTATGCATTGTTTGACTTAGTAGGCCACTTTCCTTTATGTTGTATCTTATCTATACTTTGTGTACATTGTAAAGTGTATGGAAGAAGAAGAAGAAACCAGCAAGAAAACGTTTTGGCCTCCATCTCTCTTCTTGTCTCTTGAGTGAGCTTCTCCTTGTGCATTCTGTGTGTGTTCGGCACAGCATCTTGAGCAACTCCCCCACCACGCGATTCTTGACAGGAGTTAGCTCCATACAGTTGGTGTTCTGTACTCAAAAAAACAGAATCAAAGGGGACTTCAATCTCTGGAGGACTCTATGGCCAACATTTCTTCTATTTCTTGCTTTTCTATGTCTCTAAATTCATCTTTCAAACCGCTACTAGAGGAGGAAGATATTTCATTTTAAAGGTATCAAACCTCATTCTTCTATGGATCGTTATTGTGTTATCATCATAGTAATACCAACTTCTGATGGTTTCAATAGTATATGTTGTGAAGAATACTCTATCCACCAACTTCTAGTGGGTTGCTAATTGAACAAATAGGAGATTATCAGTGCACTATGCATCCCACCTGTCTTGCTGTTGAGCATCCACAAACAAATTTCAACTCTTTTCTTTCTTATTTTCGTGAATCTCTACTGACCACGACTCCTGAAGCTTCTTCACGATCTTCCACTTGATAATGTCTGAAAACTTCTCAATGAATGTCAAATCTTCCATGGATGATCATTGTTTATGTTTTTGCACTTTAGTTTGTTTTCAAATAGTTTACTGTCAAGATACATGTCTATGTTGCTTCAATAGAAAGAGAAAATAGTCCATCACATAGAGCATGCATCATGATGGTAATATGTTTCTACCATTGTGGGATAAACTTCCTGTGGAAAGTAGCTTTGCCGATAAGAATTTCCAATTCTTCAATGGTAGAATTCTTCTCTTATTGAATTCTTCTCTTATTGGCAATGCCATTTCTTTCATTTTCAACCTCTTCTAATGCTTATTGATGGTAGTTTTTCTCGGCTGCACACCAAAAACATGAATCCCCAAAAGAAACAAAGTTTCTACTACAAGAAATTCTATCTTGTATCATCAACAACCATCTCTTTCATCTTTTATATGTTCACAACAAGAAAAACAACACCACGAACAAGAAATCCTCACGTAACTTTATAGAAACAATTCTTCCACGGCTTTAATAAAATTCATCAATCTCTTTATATTCTTCATAAATCTTTGATAGACCATAGAAACACAAAATAATACTCCACTTTTAATGAAAAAATATCACATATAATTCATCTTCAAAGTTTTCATAGCTTTCTCTCACAATCTCTCATAGATAGATACATTATTTTGCATAGAATTGGCTATCTCTGACTCACTCACACACATACACACACACGCACACCTCTCTCTCTCTCTCTCTCTCTCTCACTCTCTCTCTCTCTCTCTCTCTCTCAATCAATCAATCAATCAATAGTACATCATTTCCTCACTATAATACTCAATAATCACTTGTAATAACCTTTCTTTGGTCGTAAATACCTCTCCCAAGAGGTGTATCTGATATGAAAGGTCACCAAAGTCACTACAATGACTCTTCATAGCTCATCAATGACACTTCACTCTAGTCTTTAGTAGCTATTTCTTCCACTTCCTTGAGCTCTTTTAAACTTGCATTCACCTCTTTTCAAGGCTAGAAAACTTTTTCAAAGTCTCACATTCGATACACATAACACTTACAAAGGTATACAAAACATAATAGAGCAAGAATAAAAGCTCTATAACAGCTCAATAGAGGATTATAGAAGGTTAACGAAAAGCATCAGAACTACATAACTCATACTAAAACCATTTCAAACTATCAAAAACCATTCAATGAGTTTTCAAAAAATCTCAAACTTCATCAATCATTACTCCATGCTTCATATAGAAGAAAAAAAGAACAAAATAAAAGCTAAACAGAAGCTATCAAAACCGATCACAATCTATTAGAACATCACAAAGCCTCATATCTCTACTAAAAAATATCATGAGTTTCCAAAACATAACCAACCTCATCCAAAACACTCTCAAACCACTTCTAAAATAACTAAACATGATTCAACATCCATAAAAAATCAACCATTCAAGCCTAAAAAACAACAAAAATCAACAGCATTCAACACCTCTCTAGTTAACTTATATGCTAATCTATCCACTTATTCTTGCTGATTATGTCTCTTCCCTTCTTCATGTTATTGTATCACCCACTCTTTGTAACACTGCTCCACTTCTAGTATTCTTCCATTTTCCTCTTCTTCTTCCCTCATTTGCATATTCCTTCAAATTGAGTCCAACAAGCCTGACATGCTCTCCAAATGCCTCTCTAGACCAGCTACTTTTTCTTCTTGAGTTTCTCTCCATTCTTGGCCTCAACTCTTCTTTCTCTCTTCAACCACTGGGATGGGTGCATTCTCCCTGTCGTCCTCCATGTTGTTGTCAGAAGTCATGTCCCGGTTTTGGTGTTATTGACGCAAGGAAGTCATTTTTCGTCTTTGGATGGTGGTTGTGTGGAAGCCGCATCAAGTCTTTCGATATTGACTTATATTAGAATCACCATGATTTGGGGTGTCGCAACATGGATCATCTTGACACAATTTTGGGGCACTAGATCTCTTCTACTTTTGTGTGCACTCCTTCACTCTAAGCAAGAGTTGCTCTAATACCAAGTGTGATGCATCTGCACTCAATCACTCACTCGACACGGCACAAAAAGATAACACGATATATGAGAGTAAGTTATACTCTTATATTATTTAGTGAAAAAAATGATACAACATAGACACATCCCAAGACTACATCCTCATGATGCTACACATGTGAGAATTCACCACTAGGTATAGGGAATCACACATAGAGTAGACACCAAGCAGGTCTTAGAGTTACTGCTACTCCCTGGTGTAGGTGTTTCTAGTAGCAACGCATGGTATAGCTACAAAGACCTTACAATGCATGGTATAACTATGGTTTTAAATAAGAATATACAATGCAACAAGGAAGCATGATGATTGATGAAAAAAAAGTATTGTAACTAAGATATAGCCGTCATGATGAGATACAATCAATAACAAAGGTAGCACTATATGCTTCATATGTGCTCATGAAGATGCAAAGATGCATTAAAACCTCTATGTTTTTGGTATTTGGATATATGTACATTACTACACGTCATAAGAAGCATAGAAAGGAGCTTGAAAAAATCCATATGAGATTGTATGTATATGACACAATTGATGGAAATATGGCTAGCGTGGAGCGCGCAAGGGAGTATGTCAAAGAAAAGGCTTTCATGCTAGAGAGGGCACCAAAGTATGTCTCTAAACAAAGTCAAGTATGATATATACATGGTTGTCTTCTAATGCTTGGTAAAGCACTTTTCTTGGGCAATTGTATGCAAAGATGTGGGATATACAGTGCATCAAGGAAAGTGCATGGCGATTCAAAGGAGCTTATTGCCTGATGAGAAAGAGAAGCCACAAGATATATGTGATCAACCCTATGCTTTGGTGGAAAAGAGGACAAAGGTAGCAATGGAAATGGTCTACATATACAAGCTAGCATGCAAAGATGCTTTGAGATTTTTTTGCAAATAATGGCTAGAATTTCAAATACTCTTATGCATCTTGAGCTCTAAAGGAATATGGCAAACTCTCTGGTCTTAGTAATCAAATGCTTGTCAATTCTTGTAGACAAGGATGTCAAGAAGCTCAAAGGCATGTGTCTATCTCAACAAGGTCAAGAAGCTCATTATGGAGAGATGGTTAATGCAAAGCAATATAGTTGGGATGGTAAAGTGGGATATGCATATGCATATGAGTTGGATTTGGATGTGATACCTTCGAATAGCTCAATAATATGGGATGAAGCAAACATCATCTATTTATTTGATCCCATTACTCAAAATGTTTTCAAGGCATAACAATAAAAGCATAGTAGAATTATTTGTCTTTATGATCTAGGCTAGATGTTGCACATGAATGCTTACACGCAAAACAAGGGGCGGTGGGGGTGTGTTGTGGCGCTAAATATGTCACATGTTTTCAAGCAACACTACAACTAAAATCAACTCTTGCATATATAAGTGTAAAGGAGGCTCAAGGTATGAAAGTGGAAGTTTCTTTCCTAAACTTAAGCAAGGTATTTTGGTTGGGCATTTGCAAGCAACAATGTGTGATAACTATGATTTCAAAGAAGGATATACAATGCAACAAGGGAGCATGATGCTTGATGCAAAAGAAGTATTGCAACTAAGGTATGGTCATCATAATGAGATACAATCACTAATAAAGGTAGCACTAAGTGCTTCATATGTGCTTATGAAGATGCAAAGATGCATTAAGACCCCTATGGTTCTGGTGTTTGGGATGTATGCACATTATTGTACGTCATGAGAAGCATGGAAAGGAGCTCAAAAATATCCATATGAGTTTGCATGGATACAATGCAATTGATGGAAATATGATTAGTATGGAGGATGCAATGAAGCATGTCAAACATAAGGCTTTCACATTGGAGGGGGCACCAAGGGATGTCTCTAAACAAAGTCAAGCATGCTATATATATGGCTATTTTCTAATGTTTAGCAAAGCACTTTGCTTGGGAAATCATATGGAAATATGTGGGATAGACAACTCATCATATATGCCTACATATATTTTTACCAACAAAGAGGAATTTCTTTACTACTTTTTGAAAGGAAAATCAAAAACACTACATTAAATACACCTAGGGAGAAAACAAGAAAGCACTAAGGTGCCTATAATGGGAAGGTTTGAAAGGAAAAGTGTTGTAATATTTTGAAGGGGCATCGTTTCTTCATCAGGGCTCTGTGGTCATTATCAAAGGCGCTTGTGATACCTGGGGATCCCGTTAGACGACCACCCTTGAGACTTGCTTTAAGGTTGCTGCTCAGACTGCTAGCTTCTCATTGCAGCCTGCTAGTCTTAAAACTTGTCACCAAGTAGAGACCAAGCTGGAAGTGCCTGGCGACCCTTTCCAGAAAAGATGCTGCAAGCTTTTCTTCTTCTCATCCCTGCACCGCAATCCTTGAGACTATTGCTGCAGATGAATGAGGGTGAGTGGAAAGGTAGTTCTACTTGTTTAGTAAAAGCTCCCAACAAAGTTCTTGGATGATGGAATAATGAATGTGCTCTGTTTCAGACATTCATACCAAGTAGTCCTTCATGTGCAAGGCAATAAGAAGTGGTTTTGTTTCTTACATTCACTATGACCCAAGTAGTTCTTATATATAAGTCAATTAGGAATGGTTCTGTTTCTTGCATCCACCATGGAGTCCACAAACTGCTCTAGCTGGGCATATGAGGAGCCACCTGGTTCCACAGCACTCCTGGCCATTGACTTCCATCTGGAGGCCTGCTCTCTGATTCGCTTGCCCTCCTCTGAATCCCCAGCCATGATGAGCCGAATCGTCCCCTCCACCTCCTCCTTGCTCACCACCCCATCCCTGCCCTTCCTCTGAGACAAGCCAAACCCCACCTGCCACACCTTCTCAATCAGGAGTTCGTTCATCCCCTGGTCGCCAAAGAACGGCAGGCCCACCATGGGAACCCCCATGAATAAGCTCTCTATGGTGGAGTTCCAACCGCAGTGGCTCAGGAAGCAGCCGATTGACGGATGCCCGAGTATGCGCAGCTGTGGTGCCCAAGACACCACCAGCCCCCGGTCCTGAATACGCTCCGCGAAGCCCTCAGGGATGCCGGCAGTTCTACTGCGTGTGGCCCATAGAAATGGTCGCTTGGACGCCTCGATGCCCAGGGCGAGCTGCTCGATCTGGGAGGGGGTGAAAGCCACGAGGCTGCCAAAGGCAACATATAGGACAGAAGAGGGGGCCTGCTGATCAAGCCATGTCAGGCACTTCATGTCCTCTACCATTGCTTCTGCATAGGTTGTGGTGGTAACTGCCCTGTTTAGCCCATCTGGCATAAGCACAGGCCCTATGCATCGGATGGGCGGTTTAACCTCCCCGTGGATAGCTTCCACAAAACAGGCATCCAGCTCTTGGATGGAGTTCACCAAGATGCATGCTGTATCATCCAGGCCCTCAAATTGCTTCGTTGCAAACGCCTTCCTCGCCTCCGGGGTTGCATCCACCATCGCCTGCATCTCTTTATCCAATAACCCCAGACCTGTCAACCATCATTCCAAGAGAGTTACTCAAACCAACCTAGGTAAGCGCCAGTGTTCAGAGGCTAGCTACCCCAGCCAGCCCACAAAATTTGGATATCCAGTCGGTAAAACAACCCTCAGGTGACACACTATACAGTGAGTGAGGTAACTTCTTCTCTACTTTGATTTGACACCATATATTCAACTACAGTATTGTACTCTGATGTTTCTTCAACTATTGTACTTTCATATATCTTCAACTATATTACCATAAGTTTTGGACAAATTCTCACATTGTAAATTACAACACCCTCATGAGCTTCTGCGAGGGATGGATCGCATACCTATAGGTGCACTTGGGAGACGGGCGGAGCCGACAGCATCCTGCCCCAAACTGCACCTGGCTAGGTATGCCGTGCCTCCTGAGCAGAAGCCCAGGATGTTGAATACCCTAGGAAAAAAAGGCCTCTTTTCCCAGATGGAAAAATGTCCAAAACTTCTGGTATGTCGTATTCTACTCTATAATTATTGAGTAATCAATCGACTAATGCATAATTCTGTCAATGTATTGTACTCTAATTAAGTAGAGTAGTATCACAGACCTGCATTATATAGACTGTACAGCAGTATTAATTTGGATCCATGGCTTACCTGGACGTATCTTTCCTCTAGCCAGAATGGTGAAATAGCACAAGGAAGCTGCGCTCGAAGTCCACAGCATGACCCGAGAGATCCCTAGCTTGTTGGCCATGTCCTGCGTCCATTGTAAGAATGCGTCTGCAATAATGCAGGTGATGGGTGGGGTAGAGCCGGTGATCAGAGCCTCGATGAGAGGACGCCGCCTCTCGAAGGCGTCGAGCATGAAGAAGAGGTGATCGAAGGAGGTCGTGGTGCTCTCGACGGAGAAATCGTGCGGGAGACCATCCGGGACCAACACAAAGCGAATGCCGGGCATGTCAAAAGGGGTTGCAGAGGGGTTGGAGTCATTATCATCCCGTTCCTGTGGTTCATGATGATGATAAGCAGGGCAAGAATTAGCCTGCTGTTTGTGATGATTATGACTGTGAGAGGGAGAGGCATAAGAGCTTGCTTACCTTCAGATGGACCATGGTGTCGTGCTGGGAGCGATGCGTGCTGACAAATGTGACGATGGAGTTCCAGTGGCGGGTTAGTAGAGAGGCGAGGTGAAGCATGGGGTTGATATGGCCCTGCGACTGGAACGGCAGTAGCAAGAAGTGCAATGGAAGGGGAGCCTCCATGGTAGCTGAAGCAAAAAATCTCTCAAACTACTCCCTGAAACGTGGCTTTTCTCTCAGCCGAGGCTCGTAGTTACTTCTCTCTCTCTCTCTCTCTCTCTCTCTCTTCTCAGTATCAACCACTCTCCCTCTCAACAATGGGGTCGATAATATCTACTAGCATTGCGTTGTGCGAATGCCAGGCTGTGAAAGCACCAAGCGAAGTTTTGTTCTCCTCTCTCTCTCTCTCTCTCACCCGTTTCCTACGCCTAGTTCTCTCTCTCCCCCTTCTATTTCTCCTCTTTCTATTTTAGCTTATTCTCTCTCTTTTGTTCATTCTCATTCGCTCTCTCTCTCCTTTTCTTCTCTCCTCTTTCTTTACTTTTCTTGTTCCCTTCTCTCCTCTCTTATTTCTCTCTCCTTTCCTTCTCTTTCCCCCTCTCTCCTCTCTTTAAAATTTTATTTTCTCTCTTTACAATGCTCTCTCCATATTCCTTTCCCCTTTCTCTCTCTTATTATTCTTCTTCTTCTTCTTCTTTGTCTTCCCTCCCCCCTTCAATCTCTTAAAATATGTAAATTTTAAGAATTTCTATTTCCTCTTTTCTCCCATCTCTCCCTCTTTTTCTATTTCTTCTCTCTCTCCTTTTTTTCTCTCCTCTCTCTCCCTGTTTTTCTTCTCTCTTCACCCCTTTCCTCTTTTTTCCTTTTCTCCTCTTTTTTTCTTTTTTCTCTCTCTCTCTTCAATCTCTTCTTAAATGTTTTTTTTCTCTTTCTTGTAAATTTTATCTTTCCTCTCTCTATAACTCTCTCTTTTTGTATTCGAATTCTCTCTTCTTCATCTTTTCTTATTTTCCTCTCTCTATAACTCTCTCTTTCTGTATTCGAATTCTCTTCTTTTCTTATTTTTCCTCTTTCTCTCCTCTCTTTTCTTTCTCTCTCTTCTCTTTTTCTTTTTTCTCTCTCTTTTAAATTTTATATTTTCTCTTTCTATCATTTTCTTTCTCTTTGTTCCACTCTCTCCATTTCTCTCTTCTCTTCTTTCTTTTTTGCACTTTATGTATCTTTCTCTTGGTTTTTTTTCTCTCTCTCTCTCTCTCTCTCTCTCTCTCTCTCTCTCTCTCTCTCATTTTTCTTTTCCTCTTTCAAATTTTTACCTTTTTCTCTCTTTTCTCTCTATATATTTTCTCTTTTGTTTATTTTTCTATTTCCTATATTCTCCCTCTCTCCCCTATTTCCATACTCTCTTTCTCTCTCCCTCCCTCCTTTCCTTCTTCTTCTTCTCTCTCTTTAATTTTTTTTATTTTCACTCTATTTCTCTTTCTTAAATTTTATATTTCCTCTCTCTATAATTCTCTCTCTGTATTCATATTATGTCTTCTTCTTTTTCTTTTTCTTTTTCTTTTTCTTCTCTCCATACTTTTCTTCTTTCTCTCTCTTAAATTTTATATTTCCTTTCCTTATAATTCTCTTTGTTCCTCCTATTTCTCTTCTTTCTTTTCTTCTCTCTCTATATCTTTCTCTTGGTTTTGTACTCTCTCTCTCTCTCTCTCTCTCTCTCTCTCTCGTTATTTTTCTCTTTCTCCCTTTCAAGATTTTTTCTAGCTCTCTTTTCTCACTTTTCTTTCTCTCCATTTTTCTATTTCCTCTCTTCCCCTTTCTCTTCTCCTATTTCCTCTTTGTCTCTCTCTCTAAGTCAAAAACTATGTCAAAAAATATTTAATTTTAAAAAAGACTATTCTTTTTTCTATTTTTCCTCCTCTTTGTTTCTCTTTTCCTCTTTCTTTTTCTTCTTCTTCTTCTTCTTCTTCTTCTTCTTCTTCTTCTTCTTCTTCTCTCTCTCTCTCTCTCTCTCTCTCTCTCTCTCTCTCTCAGTGTGTGAAAACTTATGTCAAAAGAACTTTAATGTTTTTTAAAAATCTTTTAAAATTTATTTAATTAAAATGAAAGTTTAAATTACAAAGTTTAACCACAAAGAGAGAGAGAGAGAGAGCCTAGGCTCCACACATGAGAGAGATTGGGGGGGCAGGAAGGGAGATTTAATTAAAAAGGGAAGGGGGAAGAGAAAGGGAGAGATTACACGTGTGAGAGAGAGGGGAGGGGATTTTAATGTTTAAAAGGGAAGGTTTGGAAAAAGGAGTAGATTCAAGAAGAAGCACTTTGGAGGTTTGGGACTTCTATAGTATATTATAATTAAGTGATTTAGAAGCACTTTGGTGGTCTGAGCCAATGCCATATTAGCATTAAGATGTAGAAATAAATCAACAGGCTTCACCTCAATTTGGCATTGGCTCTCTAGATCAATAAGAAAGCCGAATTGTTGAGATATCGAGCTCTACTCGTGATACGCCAGGGTGACCGTTGAATACTTATGTCACCGACTTGTCAGTTGCAGACGCGGTTAGTACACCGCCGATGAATAATAGCTACATGATAGCTATCCTTATCTACTCTAGTTCGTGGCTCAGTTAGTATGCCACCTTAGTTAGTTGAGTTTGGTTTGAGACCCATATAGAGGGTTCTTCTATTTCTTTGTACTTGAGTTCTTTTGGCTTACACAACTAAGAAGAGAAAAAAACAGTTTTCAGCCTCCACTATTGTGTGTCTTCCCCCATTGTGCAAGCAAGAAAGCTACAAGTGAGACTCCTTCCTTCTCTCCCACAATCTTGACATGGTATCAGAGCCTTGTTCGTGGTAAGAAGCTCAAGAAAGCAAGCCAAGCTCGCGGTGGTCTGGTAAGAGGAGCAGTGTTGCTTTCATTTTCTGTTTTGGGAGCAGATCTCTGCAGGTAGCACAGCCGGAAATTGCAGGAGTGCATTGTCTCAGGTTGAGACGCCCTTCGCGCTGAAGCAAGAGGGCAGTATATGCTACGGGAAAGAGCTTTAGCTCTTAGCGACCCTATTTTTTTGATTTGAGGCCATTTCGGGGCATGTTTTGAAGGCGGAAGTTTTCTGCACGCACTCAGGAAAAGACCCTATTTTATGCTGTGCGACCACTGTTCTACAGGTCGGTGAAAAGTTACTGTAGAGATTGCATTGTATGCTTGTGCGCAGAGACATTGGGAGTTTCAGAATCATCATTGGTTCTTGTTTATGCAAAATCGTCACTAGGAAGTGACTGTGTGGTCAAATACCACTTTCGCCAGTTTTGCAGATTTGCCCTTGTGAGGGTGAAGCTGTGTTTTTTGCAGTGACAGAATTTTTTGCAGTATTCTGTAATGGCATCTGATTCTCTTTCACAGATTGTCACTGAAAAGCTTGACAAGAACAACTTCCAGGCATGGAAGTTTAGAATGACGAATTTCCTTATGGGAAAAGGATATTGGGAATTTGTTGCAAGAAATGAAGAAGAACCAGTTCTTCCTGATGTTCCCAATCAACAGCAAATGCAGGCATTCAAAGCATGGCATGAGAGAGCCAGGAAAGTTATGTACTGGCTGTCTATCAGCATTTCAGACTCTATGATTGTGCATATTCAGGATGCAAGTACGCCAAAGGAGGCATGGGATACTCTATCAAAAATGTATAGCACAAATACACAAGCCAGGAAAATGCAGCTCAAGCAAGAGTTGCATAATGTGCAAAGAGAAAATATGAGCATCAATGACTACCACATGAAGGTGAAGAAGATTGCAGATGCACTTGCTTCCATTGGGTCGCCAGTGGAAGATGATGATTTAGTTTCTGTGACCTTGAATGGTCTAGGAAAGGATTATGCACAGTTTCGGACATCCATTTCAGTTCGTGAAAGATTTCCTGATTTTGAGGAGTTGATTGCTCTTCTAATTTCTGAGGAACAGAGAAATGGTGGTGCATCTTCTTCAGGAGAAACTTCAAAAGAAGCTGTCTTCTACTCAAATGCTGGAAGAGGTAGAGGCAGAGGTAGAGGAGGCCGATTTGGAGGCCGTGGTAGAAATCAGAATATGCAGCAAACTCAAGAAAACCAGTCCTATGGAGGAGGACGTGGTAACTCTAGAGGCAGGGGGAGCCAAAGAGGTCGTGGTGGATGGCAAAGAGGTCAAAATGCAAACAGTAATGTTGAATGCTACTATTGTGGTAAAATGGGTCATATGGCTAAAGACTGCTATAAAAAGCAGAATGACATCATGAATGGAAAACTGCAACAAGGGAATTATGCATCTTCTAGTAGACAGGGTGATGACAGAAATGAGCATTTGTTCATGGTGCAGCACATGAACAATTCTGTGACAAGTGCAGAAGAAAGCAACGATGTATGGTATGTTGACTCAGGTGCATCAAACCACATGACAGGTCATGCAGAATGGATGGAGGATGCAAGGAAAATGGAAAAACCAGGATTTGTGGAGACTGGTGATGATACTGCACATCCTATTGTGCAGATTGGAAAAATTCCTTTGTCTATGCAGGATGGAAAAAAGAAATACCTGTCCGATGTATTTCATGTCCCGAATATCACCAAGAATCTGGTTTCTCTTGGTCAAATGGTTGAGCAGGGCTTGCAGGTCAGATTTAATCCTCATGGATGCTTTGTTGAGGATATGAAAAATAAAGGTCGCTTGATAGCAAAAGGAAAGAAGAAGGGCAGAATGTTTACGTTGGATGCAGACATGTCTGAATTGAGTGCAGCAATGTTTGCACATGGGACCGGTGTAGTTGCAGATATTGATATCTGGCATAAACGCATTGGTCATGTTAATGTACAGCGACTTAAATCAATGCAGGCCCAAAATATTGTTGCAGGATTGCCAAAATTCAAGGTTGTAGAAATGCATAAGGTATGTGAAGCCTGTCAGTTTGGAAAACAGGCAAGGAAACCATTTCCTAGACATGTTCAAGAGAGTGAGAAGCCATTGGAATTAATCCACTCTGATGTGTGGACTACTAAAGCTGCATCTCTTGGAGGCTGTCATTATTTTGTCACATTTATTGATGACTATAGCAGAAAAGTTTGGGTGTATTTTATGAAAAAGAAAAGTGAAGTTTTTGGGCATTTCAAAACCCTTAAAGCTATGGCTGAAAAAGAAACAGGTCTGCAAATAAAATGCCTAAGGTCAGATGGAGGGGGAGAGTACCTCTCAAATGAGTTTGCAAGGTTCCTGCAGGAGCATGGCATAAAGCAGCAATATTCATGCAGTTATACCCCACAACAAAATGGAATTGCAGAAAGGAAAAACAGGCATATTGGAGAGGTATCTCGTGCCATGCTCAATGAAAAAGACTTGCCAGATTTTTATTGGGCTGAAGCAGTTGCTACAGCAGTCTACATAATGAACAGGACTCCCACTGCAGCAATACATGGAATGACTCCAGAGGAGAGGTATACTGGTAGGAAACCAGATATTTCTCATTTGAAAATTTTTGGTTGCATTGCCTATGTACATGTGCCAGATGAGCTGAGATCCAAGTTGGATCCAAAAGCTGAGAAGTACATCTTTATTGGTTACTCTCTGCAGCAAAAAGGGTATAGATGCTATAACCCTTCTACTTGTAAGTTTACAGTGAGCAGAGATGTTGTTTTTGATGAGATGAGTAGCTGGTATAAACCAGTAAATGTGATTGATGATGTAGATGCACAAAATGGTAATGCTGCACAGAATTCACAGCAGCCGTCACAAAATATTAGTGGACCTGGAGCGTCCTCTAGCAGTGGTTCACATTCTTCGCCATGGACAGGCAGATTGAGATCAGGAGAATCTTCTCAAAGTAATGCAGATAGTGGTATGCAGGTATCACGAAAAGGAAAAGAGAAGGTTGATCAGCCCATGTTTGATGTGAATGCAGGTCACTCTTATGTGGATGGTGAATCCAGTGGCTCAGAACAGAGCATTGATGATGAGTTGGGTATTCCTTCTATTGTTACACCTGGAGTAAGGAAGACCAGGGATGTTTTGAGAGCACCTGGGAGTGAACCTACTTTGCGCAGGTCTACGAGAGCTAGATATCCTGTGGATAGGCTGAAATATGATGGATTTACAGCCATTCACTATGCATATATGGTCAAAGTGATACAGGAACCAGAACCCACTTCTTTTGAGCAAGCCATGGGAAAAGAAAAATGGGAGAAAGCCATGGATGAAGAAATGGATGCCTTGGAAGCAAATGCTACATGGGAGTTAGTACCTTTGCCTAAAGGTAAGAATGCAATTGGCTGTAAGTGGGTTTATAAGGTGAAGCACAATGCAGATGGTTCTGTGAATAGATACAAGGCAAGATTAGTAGTCAAGGGGTATGCACAAACATATGGCATTGACTATGAAGAAACATTCAGTCCGGTTGCAAGGATGGCAACCGTAAGAGCAGTCATTGCTATGGCTGCATCAAAGGGATGGTCTTTACATCAGATGGATGTAAAGAATGCCTTCTTGCATGGTGATTTGCAAGAAGAGGTCTATATGGAGCAGCCACCAGGTTATGTGCATGCTGTTCATCCTGAGTTTGTTTGCAGGTTGAAGAAAGCCTTGTATGGCTTGAAGCAAGCACCTAGAGCATGGTCTGACAAGATAGGACAGTATCTTGTCACTATTGGCTTTCAGATTTCCAAGGCAGATTTCTCACTTTATGTGAGAAAAACAGAGAAAGGTATAATGCTACTTGTCATTTATGTTGATGATTTGATTATGACAGGTGACAGTGATGAAGATATCCTTCATGTGAAAATGCTATTGAAGCAGAAGTTTGAGATGAAGGATTTGGGAGAGCTGCGTTATTTCTTGGGCATTGAGGTGATTAGATCACCAAGTGGGATACATCTCTTGCAGAGGCAGTATGGATTGGACATGCTGTCCAAATATGGGATGACAGGCTGTAAGCCTATTTCAGTTCCTTTGGAGCAAAATGTGAAGCTGAGCACAGATGCAGGTGAGCTTCTAGAAGACCCTACTATGTACAGACGCATAGTAGGAAGTTTGATTTATATGACTATTACCAGGCCAGATTTGAGCTATGCTGTTGGATTGGTAAGTCAGTTTATGCAGGCTCCAAGGAAACCACATTTGGATGCGGCTAGACGCATACTCAGGTATGTGAAGTCCACATTGCAGTATGGACTATTTTATGAGACTCGGGTTCAGATACAGTTGCATGGATACACTGATGCTGATTGGGCTGGTAGTATTTCTGATAGACGATCTACGAGTGGATATGTGTTCTCTTTTGGGAGTGCTGCAGTCACTTGGAGCAGCAAGAAACAGCCTACAGTTGCCTTGTCGAGCACAGAGGCTGAGTACAGGGGTGCAGCAATGGCTGCATGTGAGGTAGCTTGGTTGCATAAGCTACTTTATGATATGCATCAGTCTACAGATGGGCCAGTTGTCATTTATTGTGACAACATGAGTAGTATACACTTGGCAAATAACCCAGTCTATCATGCTAGAACAAAGCACATTGAGGTGCATTATCACTATGTGCGAGAGAGGGTTTTACTAGGTCTTATTGATCTAGTTTATGTCAGCACAGAGGATCAGGTAGCTGACATATTCACGAAGGCATTGGGCGCAGAGAAGCTGCGCAAGTTCAGAGACCTGCTTGGTGTGCAGGAATTGGGATTGAGCTCGAGGGGGAGTGTTGAGATATCGAGCTCTACTCGTGATACGCCAGGGTGACCGTTGAATACTTATGTCACCGACTTGTCAGTTGCAGACGCGGTTGGTACACTGCCGATGAATAATAGCTACATGATAGCTATCCTTATCTACTCTAGTTCGTGGCTCAGTTAGTATGCCACCTTAGTTAGTTGAGTTTGGTTTGAGACCCATATAGAGGGTTCTTCTATTTCTTTGTACTTGAGTTCTTTTGGCTTACACAACTAAGAAGAGAAAAAAACAGTTTTCAGCCTCCACTATTGTGTGTCTTCCCCCATTGTGCAAGCAAGAAAGCTACAAGTGAGACTCCTTCCTTCTCTCCCACAATCTTGACACGAATGACTATGCACTCTAGAGTTTTTCATACAATGACCGCGTAGTGGCACGACATCCACCCCCTCATAACATGCACATTCTCTAGCATGTGCCAAAGTCTTACGGATCTGCAGTGTGAAAAGAAGTATCCTCTGTCATGTCAATGTTTTCATCTTCCACCTCTTCTTCTTCCATATTCTCATGTTCATGCTCAGTATCCAACTCCTTTAACTCATATGATGAAGACTCTCTACATTTAAAGAGCTTGATACATTTTTCAACCACTAGAATCCTTAGAGTTGTCCCATCCATCTCATTTAATGCATAGGTAGCATTATCAAAAACAAACCTTACCACATGGACCAAACCACCGCTTTGCCATCTTCTGACTGGCACTATGTTGATTTTCCAAGCTGCTGTCATAAACCAACACACAATCCCCTTCTTGTATAGCTCGTGGTCGAAGTCTGTGTCACTTGTCAAACCTCTTTTTATTCTCGATCCTTGCAGTCTTGCGTAGGACCAACAACTCTTCTCTATTCAAACCCTCTTCCCATGGTAGAACACTCCAAGTAGCAATAGTCTCCTCAATAGGCATGATTGGTTGTTGGTCATGGACAACCATGAATTCTTCTTCAAAACTCACTGATTCTTGGCCTACTTATAGTTTACCAACAACTCATAGGACCACTATGGTTGTTGGTCCATGGCTTGCGCTATGAATTCATGGTTGTAGTCCATGGCCTGCACTATGAATTCATGGTTGTTGGTCCATGGCCTGCACTATGAGTGGTCCTATCAACCCATAAAGTAAAGGGTAACATTCTTGGCTACTCTTTCATCGTGTCCTTGCATGACTTTGCTAATGTCTTAATGATAGGCTGATGATCTCTTTCACTTTTGCCATTTGCTTCAAGATTGTAGGCTGAAGTTAAAGCCAACTTGATACCCAATAATAAAAATAAGTCACGAGCCTCATCTACATCCAATTCTCCTCTATCTGCAATGTAAGAGAGGGGGATTTAATAATGGGAAAATACTAGCTAGACTAGTTGGTATATAAGGTGTTAGGGACTTGATTTTTGGCATCAGATTATAATACAAGTCTCCTTTCATCTTCATCTCCTCTCATGGCTTCTTCCTCTCTCTTTTTGTCCTTCTCTCTCATTTTCTAGTTTCTCTCTCCTCGTCACTCTCTTTCTCTCTCTTCCTACAGTCTTTCTCTCTCTTTTGCACTCTCTCTCTCTCCTCTTCTTCTCTTTCTCCTGTCCTCTCCATGACAACTGGTATCAGAGCTCTAGTTCTAATACATTTAGTTACCTTACATGCTCAGTTACCATCCTTTTCTGTTTAAAAATCCAAGAAGCTTCAGGTACACAGTGACAGGCACAAAAATAGAGGAGCACTGAAGAGCCAAAGGTCAAGGACCAAGAGGACAGCAATCAGGAGTATCAATGGAGTCCTTGGACCAAGTTAGAGACTGGGAGACCAAATTTGGCAGCTCGCAGGTCATTTTGGGCCAAATTTGAAGGTAAATTTTCAAAAACAATGGTCACAAGAAGTAGAGAAGAGTTAGTCTTGGTTACTTTTCACATGCAGTCTTCTCTTTCTTCATTCTCAAGCTCCTGCCAAGATTCCATGGAGGAGAAACAACATAAATCTTCTTCCTTCCATCTCCAATGGTCAGATGCCTTCTACCACAGCTTCCAGGAGGTCTCATGCTTCATGTCAAGTACCCAATTGGGTGATTGAGCTGCCTTCTTTCCTCTGTGTACAGCCCGCAATTTGCGGTGCAAATTTCGGGCAGGAATCTAGGCACAAACATCAGCACACCAAGCTTCTCCTTCATCGTGGCCTTCTTCCCCACCATCTAGCAGTTGGTTCTTGCAAGTCTGAAGCCACCTTCTCATCTTCTTGGACATCATTCAACCTTTGAAACCCTAACAGGTGCATGCCATGGACATCCATGAATTCTTCTTCAAAACTCACAGATTCTTGAGGGCTAACCCTTCTCTCTCCATTGTGGAGTAGTTCATTTCTATTTCAATATGAGCTGTCTTGATTGTGATCACATCTTAAGGGTTAAAATACTTTATTGTCTTTTTGGTTAAGACTAGGAAAGAACCCAATGCTTTGATTGATAGTCTTACTAGACTTTTGGTTTCCTTACCTAATATAACTTGTGAAGATGAATTTGACCTTCAATTTAACATGGCTTCCCTACTAGGCATTGTCAATAAGCTATAAAAAGTTAATGACATTCCCTTGATTCCTCTTCCTTCTACTTCTATTATATCACATGGTATCCCTCTTATTGACCATGATCTCCTAGATCTTAAGGAAGAAAATACTATCTCATACTTGATAAAAAAAGCTGCTTAGAAGGATTCAAATGGAATAACTCCACTAGCATTTGCTGGAATTGTTGGGCTTCTTTATCCTAGAGAACTTGAACTTGACTCTATTAAGATAGAGCACAAATTGTGGGATTTTGAAGTACTAAACCATTGCAATCCCTTCCTGATTCAATCATTAACTCTGATATGCAATCTTTCTCAAGAAGGTGTTGATCAATGTAAGTCATTTGCTATACAAGGCTGACGACTCTTATTAGATGATTTCCCCTTTGATCTTCATCTTCTAAGACTTTCAGAGCTAGATCATATCGAATTCTCCAATCAACACCTCATTGCATGTAAAAGGGTGCAATAAATTTCGATAAAACAACCAAACCTAAGAAATTTTTGACAAATTGTTGGCATAACTTTTGACCCTTTGTTAATTGTCAATGCCTCTCTTCTTAATAGTCCTTGCTCTTCCTCCATTATTTGGGTAGATCATTTGTTATGGTTTGTTTTTTAGAATCCACCAAAGTTATTTCCCTTTTTTTTTTGGACATGCACAAGTGTTTGCTTCCATAAGATGGGTTTCAAATGTCCCAATAGAAGTTTAGCCGATCTACACTCATTATATATTACTACTTCTAGTACTATATGCTTGAAGGTGTGAAAAATCCATATTAGTTACCTTCAACCACTTCTCTTCTATCCAAATTAGCTAATACTCCCTTGGCCAATACCATGGAGCTCATGTTGAGGCCATAAAAAGAAGATATTAGTAACATTAGTCTCATCTCCATCATCTATTCCAGAATCTACATCTAGTAAAAAACCAAGGCAATAAAGAGGAAATATAGACATGTAGGAAATTACGAGAGCTTAGAATATTTAGAAGATCTTGAGTTAGAAAGATCTCTTATTTCCAAAAATAATAACCCTCTCAAAAAAGAAAAAGATTCATTCATACAAGCTTTGTGAGTAAAGGTTTTGATTGTATTAAACTAAAAGAAGTTCTTGTTGAATTGGTTGCTAATTTTGGTATGAAGGATATAATGTTGAACGATCGAATTGCATTCAGATGGAAATATACTTGTAATTTAAGAAAATTTTCATACAAACCTAAAGGAAAATCATTTGCTTACAATGACTGCAATTGTGATAAATCTAAAATATTTACACCATATTGCAAGGTTGTTGAGGATTTTGGTACTCATATTATTTCCAATAATGTGCTAATTTTCCATTGTCCTTTTTTAATTGAGAGCTTTAGTAAATGACTAAACCACATTCCTAGGGTACCTTTAGATCCATTCAGTCTTATTCAGAACTTTAGTAAAGAATTAAACCACATTCCTAGGGGATCTTTAGATCCATTCAACCTTATTTGATGAACTTTGAATTGCATGGTAGACATGATGTAAAACTCTAAATATTGATATATAGCAAGAAGGTAAAATGTGCTTGAAAAGCATTGTACTTAATGCTTTCAAAGATAAATTTCCTAGGCATAGACAAAAGTAGAAACCCTCTTTTTAGATAAAAGAATAATGGATGAATTGCGATTCATTACTAAACATCTATTCATGCTAGGAATGGACAAAGTTGTCAAACCCCCCATATTTATGTGCAAAAAACTTATTAGACTAGGCCACATTGAAAATAATTAATGGACTAGAATTCATAGACTCTGAATTGAGTCAAGTAGATACCTTTACTTACTACCTGCCGATTCTTAATGATCAGTTAAGCCTCCCCATGTTTTCAAACACTTCTCCCCCTGTTATTATGGGAATATGCAAAAGTTGCAAGAACTCTTTTAGATGGATTACCAACACCCACAACTATATGTTTTTATTTGTTACTTCACTTTTAATTAAAACACTATAAAATGCAAAACACTAGTTTTTAGATAAATGAATAATATGTGTTTGCTCCATTACTTTACTCCTAGCTAAAGCACTACAAGCCTTAGACATTTGTATTCTATGAAAGATTACATAAGCATATACTCACGTCTTAAAAAACACAAACAATTGCATATTGGATAATTCAAAATCAATACAATACTCAGATAGACCTACCTAAATCTATTTACTCAATATGCACATTTGATGTCACTTCATGCTACAAAGCTATCCATTACCATGGGTAAAATAGTCTTATGGAAAATAGTTATTGGATTGACCAAGCTAGCTTTAAAAATGTGATATAGTGAGTTCAAAATTCTTGAAATAGCTTTAAAATGGTTAAATAATCAAAAGATGTTCAACTTAGCTTAGGGAATTTTATTGAGCTCAATCAAGAAGTTATGAAAAAGTGCTTTATTTGAGTTGGGAAAACAATAAAACAACAAATCAAAGGCATCCCAATGGCTTATCCTTGCACTCCATTCCATTGTCATCTACATTTGTGCTTTTCTAAATTAGAATTTATTAGAACACTATCTAGATTACAAAGATTTGATATGGTGTCTGCATTTGGATTATCCTTTTGATTCATGGATGACTTATGCTTTATTTGTAACCCTTTTATTTTTGACTCTTTAAGCAACTGTAGGCAATTACCCACTTCATATCATATCCATAAAGAGCATGTAAGTAACTTTAGGAAATTGTCTAATGATGACCCTATCCGTACTTACCCACTTGATATCATATCCATAAAGGACACATATAACAGATATGGTACCACATTTTTAAACACAAAAATCAAATTGATCAGAATTTATATTGGGGAATATGAGTCAATCATTGCTTGGAAAAAGATAAGTTACCTTGTTGTAGCATCAACTATATACATGCTCATAGTAATAGACCCAAAAATACAACTCAAAACATATGTATTTCACAAGTATTACATATTTCATATAGTGCATCATCAATTTCCATTGTATTTTAGGATTTATTACACTTGATTTACTTATGCCAAATTAATGCATTTTGCAAGAAAACTATCATGAACCATATTGTTCGTTTCTTGAAAAATGGTTATTTCCTAGGAATTTGAATAAAGGTTTATAATCTTATTTTGCTACTTGGTGGGGAGTAAGGGCCACTTGGTGGGCATACTCCTCGCATACTCCCCACCATGTGCTCCTACACTTGGGAATGAGGACACACACACACACACACACACACACACACACACACACACACACACACACACACACACACACACACACACACTCTCTCTCTCTCTCTCTCTCTCTCTCTCTCTCTCTCTCTCTCTCTCTCTCTCTCTCTCTCTCTCTCTCTCTCTCTCTCTCTCTCTCTCTCTCTCTCTCTCTCTCTCTCTCTCTCTCTAGTGAATTTATTAAAAGCTGGAAGATGGTTGGAATTTTTCCTCTTCTCTAACATGCCTATAATTAGTATATCTTCAACATATCTCTGCTACCTACATCTTGTCCCTATTCTTTGCTAACAACGCTACACCAAGATTCCTTCCACTGTTACACTCCGTTTGTGCTCACAGAGCACTTGACCACTATATAAGCATGGATGGAAGTTGTCTCTAGTATCTTTAGTCTTCAATCTGTCTTTTGCAACCTTGTAACAATGTGGACTTTTTGGTGCATTTGCATACTTCTCCCATGGCTTTGGTGCAATCACCTTCAACCTTTCAGGTGTGCAATTGTAATCTCTCTCTTTTGTGGCAATTGTAACCTCTCAGGTGTGCAATTGTAACCTTTCTCTTATGGATGCATTTCTCCCTTCTCCTATTACATAGTAGATATTTATAGCATGTTTTGATGGTAATGCAACAACTTATACTATGCTGCATGGATAACTTTTGAGATGATGCACCACATTTTTAAATTAAAGAAATTTTCCA
The DNA here is from genome assembly GCF_053477565.2 of Lygodium microphyllum. Lineage (NCBI taxonomy): Eukaryota > Viridiplantae > Streptophyta > Polypodiopsida > Schizaeales > Lygodiaceae > Lygodium > Lygodium microphyllum. Next base: position 186,517 of record NW_028229592.1, on the reverse strand, counting down.
AACTAGGATAAAGCTAATTGCCATTAAGGTTAATGCTTAGAACTAAGAAACACTTAAGCTTTGCTCTAATAATATTGTTAAATCTATTTGATGTCTTGCATGTTATTCCATATTTTGATTGATGATGATTAGATTATTTACACAAACTCATTCTATTCTACATAGGTATCACCCAAGATAACCTACCCAATATGAAAACCCCTTTCAAACATGTATGATACTCAAATAACATATGTTCCTAGGTTCTAATTTAGGAAATTAATTCAAAATTTGGATTATTTGATGATGTTAGTTCTAAAGGAATAATACACAATAGGATAGAATTGTGTATTCTTCAAACATGCAAGCAGTCTGGGGATAAGAATATTTGCCTTGAAAGGTGAGTAATGCACGATGATATTATTCAACATAAGAATGATATGACTAGACAAATCTACATACTCACATTAGGATAGTGTGAGGTGTCCATTAGGCTCATTCCAAAGGCACACTTTTTTGTAGTCCATTAGTAGGTTTTCCAAATGATGTTGCTTGATGCTCCCTTGGAACATCACGGGGTTTGTCACTTAGACCCCACTAAGTCTACATTGCAACGGAAGAGTTCTAGCCGAACCCACTAGGATCGACCTGAATTTTCAAGTTCCTAAAATGAGACATGTCTCTTAATAACAACCAGCTAGCATCAGTAATTTCGAGTTCTCACTTCTATAGGATTACTCGATCTGAAGCGGACTTGCCATTGTACTTGGTTCAAAGAGAGTGGGAGATGGAGGGGAGTGCAGTACGTCAACCCTCCTACCCACAATGCAAAATCCCATTCCGACCCCCTAAAACAATGCAAGTCGGTTCTACCTAATGACTAGTTGGTCAATTTATCGTCTTTCTATTTCTATCACGGGTTTAGAAAAGCTCCCAACTAACCGGGACCACTCTACTGTTGGACGGATGTGTCGGGGGTTACGCCCACCCACTTTCCTTTGATGATCGAATCATATTTAGTTTTTTAATTACTTACAACATATTCATTGGAATATATACAACTAGCTTCCTTAATTAATTAGTTAAATCATAGGTTCCTTCACGCAATTTATCTCATAAACGCGCATACAATTCAAACAATCCTTGAATAAAACAAACTTCTTTATTATATTGGAAGCTTATTACAATTTTCATCTTTTCGACCCTACGAAAGATACACAGAATTCCACAAGGGCATTTTTCCTACCAAGATTCCACCCTTGTAATTAGTATTTAGGGTTCCAGGATCCCATCCTAGGTTACGAAGGGGCTCTCGTCAGATTCTAGGAGTAATGTGAAATTTATAGCCAGGACCCCCCTTGGCACCCACATCTCCTACTGCCCGAGGCTATCCCTATGAACATACCTTTCACAATTACGGAGCCGGTCTAAGCCTCTTGAAGTGATAACCATAACCCCCTTGGAGTAGGGTCTTGTAGCTAGCTTGGGGGTAGCCTAGTGCAACCTTTCCTTTTATCCTATTTGTCAATGTTTTTAATCAGAGAACTAGATTCTAGCAAACATAAACAATCCTTTCAAACAATGACAATCACATCATCGTGGAGTTCACAGCTTCCATAGCCAAGGTAGACCTTATTCTAAGGTAACCTTACATTCTAATGAGGATTCTCCTCCCCATAAAGAAGTGTTGAGTACATCTCTTACAACATGTTAAGAAAGTCATGAATTTTCCATTTAGGCTATCTTACCCAATATAAGTGAAATTCCTTAAAGAAATATATTGTGCCAATAACTTAACGAGATGACTTACAGATCCTTTAAATAGAGTTTCACTTTTTAAGCGTTAGTCAATACTTAACCTTGTCACGTTTGACAATAATTATATCGAGTTATTTTATTAATCTCGAATGTGCATAAAGTCATATGTGCAATAACCTCTTGCAACTATTTCCATCATGATTCTACAATTTAGAGTCTCCATTAATCTAACTACAAATCATAGCGATTAATCGTTTATGCGTGTACTAGTATGCTTTCTAGATGAAACTGTCAATTCGTGCAAGTGTAAAATATAGAAGCTAATATTTTATGTAATTATTTTATATGGTGAAATAATAACCTAGTAATGAATAACCTAGTTTGGCACAACGGCATTGGAAATTTCATCTTTGCTCACGCTTGCGTTCGCCACACACCCGATGTTTCGTTGGTAGTGGCAACTCCAGCAACCTCCGGCACTCCTGTATCTCTAGCAATACTCGTTCCTTAGCTAGTTGTAGTGGTTCCCATGGTCTTTCCACCTCATCGATTTGGAGCCATCGTCCCCACAAGTGGATTCGAGAGATGAAGAAGGAGGAATGAGTTTGAGATGGGAGAGTGTAAGAGAAGATGGCTTGATCAAAGGCCGAGATAGGGGGGATTGAGCTAACTCTCTCCCTCACAGTCTCTTGGGGTAACTCTCTCTCTCTCTCTCTCTCTCTCTCTCTCTCTCTCTCTCTCTCTCGATAGCTCCTTCTCATAGTCTCTTGGAGGGGTATCCTTCTACCTCCCTCTCTCTCCCTTCCTCTCGCAACCTCTTGGGGTCTCCTTGTGCTTCTCTAAATTGCTTCCCATTTCTCTTATTTATAGCTGAATCAGAGAAGAATGGTTGTGGCTGAGAAGAAGAGTACTTTATGGGGGGATCTTGAAAAAATTAGCAATCTCATGCTCAAATCACAAATCTGATGGTTCCGTGTTTTGGCTCCGAAAGGGGGATAAAACCCAAGATGCTTGGTTAGAAATCTTTGTGATCACTCCTTCTTCTTCTTCTCCCCATTTGAAGAGCTATTTTTGCTACCTGTAAATTGTGATTGCGACTCATGTGATTTTACCAATCCTTTTTTTTTTGTATTAAATCTCCAAAACTGGCTGAAAAAACCACTTGCTTTTTTTACATGATACCATGTTCTAGAAATGTTCATAGCTTTTTAGGATATTTACAATAAATAATATCTAAAATATCAAAAAATACTAGTTTTATAAAAAAATATAGTAATTTTGGACCATCCATACTATACACATTAACACTAGTGACTAATATAGCTCATAACTCTCGTTCACGTGGTAACTTCCGTGATGGGTGGCTAGAGTCCTTATCAATCTAAAAAAAATGTTGGGTTACAATCCTAGTTTTTTTAAATTAAATAAAAATAGTTAATTATTAACGTTAGTTAGCTTTTACTTTAGTTAGTAACCTTACTAACTTACTAATTAACTAACGAACTTTCGAACTAACCAACTAACTTTTAATTGCATGGAAATATTATAGATAGGATAAGTTGTCTTTTGGACCTATCTATAAAAACAAAATTGGTTTCTGTGTGGGATATTAGACATAATAGAGAAAAACTAAGCATATTTGCAACAAGTTTGATATATTTGGGAAATAATACCATGTCACATAGACATAGGTATAATGATGTAAGAGGCTTGTAAAGCTTTTACCATTCAGTAATATTCAATACAATCTCTTCATCTCTCCAATATCTCCAAGCTTTCATGGCTTATATCACCTCTTTTCTCTCTCTTTTGCACTCTTCTCACCCCTTCTTAGTCTCCTTCATGTGACAAGTGGTAACAAAGCTTTGGTATTTGGTCCCATTTAGTTATAGTGTGTCCAAGTTTTTCCCTTTTAGATAATCAATCCAAGGTTACACAAGTACAGGTGGTACAAATCTTGAAGCAAACTGATGTAGAGGACAAAGGCCCTCCAACTGAAGAAGATAGCTTAGTTGAAAGCTATTTCAGGATATGGAGGCAAAGTTGGAGACATGGCAAACAAATTAGCAAGTAGTCATCAAGATAATGCCATTTTGGAAGGTATTTTAATTAAAGAAAATATCTTAGGAGTTAGTCATGGTTTAAACTCTAGCTACTTTTTGGAAAAGACTTTCTCTCTCTTCTCTCTTGTGCAAGTTTTCTTTCAAGCTTCCATTATGGACAGTCTACCATATCTTCTCTTGCCGAATGAAGACATCATCTTCCTCTAAAACCTTGGGGCAAGCATTCTTTGGAGCCTACTCAACAAGTAGACAACACTTGTGGCCAACATTGATAAGAGAGAGAGCCTTAGATCAGGCCCAAAATTTTTGGTGCAATGTACGGTAGCTAGTATGACTAAAAATCCTCATTCATTGCTTGAGATTTGAGCTATGGAGCTTCCTAGGACTATGTGCAACAAGTGGCAAGCCATTTCTCTTGACATTGAGTTCTCTTTTCCATTCTTTTTGAGTAATATCTTCCTAAAACCCGAAATACACAACATGGAAGCCATAGCCAATAGCTTGAGGCTCTATAGTTCTTCAAGATTTATCATTCTCTTGTCTTCAACATTTCTCTATAGTGGTTCTTCTCCAAGATTTGGCCAAGATTAAATATATTTGAAGTGAATTAAACCATAAGAGACGATTATAGGCCAACATTTTAGGAAAGCTATGCTTCAAGCTCCAATTTCTTATTAGTGAGTCTTCCAATGGCTTGAATACTCTTATGTTTTAAGGCTTCTTTAACCTACAAGCACTGATATTGAGACTGATCAATTAATCTTGAAGCTATGGAGTGTCATGGAGAAATTTGGAGTATTTTCTTCATCTTACTGGGTTGAAGTTTGATCCATATTGGTTTACTAATATTCATCAATTTTTAAAGGAGGTAATCCACTCACTCATTTAATCTCATAAATCTCTCTTAATCCAATTATTTTGGTCTCATCCACTTGTTGATGAGAGATTATGGATCCATATGATTCAATTAAATCATGAATTCATGATATAGTCCTTATCATCTTTCCACAATCCTTTTTAGTGAAAGCTCTTGCTCATTTTATCATAGGTCTTAAACCCTCTAGTGTCCAGCTAAGATAAATTTTAGCTTGAAAGAAGTAAAGGGAATAACAATGTTTCCATTAAGCTAAATGAGGCCATTTTTAAGTTGATAATGTGAGTTTTCCTCCATAAAACCTTGTTGTAATTTCTGAAATACATGGATGAACTTATCATCCAAAAGATAGGCTTATTGTAACTCCTCAATCTAGCCACCTTGTAACTTAGTCATAACTAAGATACAACACTGTTCACATTCTAGAAAGAGAATCAACTATTATATTGTTTTCTCGCCTTATATGAGTGATGTCAAAATCATATTGCAAGGTAGCTATCCACTTATGTTGCTTACGAGTAAGGAAATACTTTAGCACCCTATGATCACTTTGAACTCTAAATGACTGCCATACAAATAATTGTGCTATTTAGAAGAGCCAATATCTCTTGGTCATAGACATCCATAGCTATCTCTTTATCTATAAGCTTGTGATGTTCAAAGAAAATAACTCCATCCTCTTGTAGCAAAGCAACCCTATGCCACGACCATATTAGAATAGAAGCAGAAGTAAATAATTCATTTAACTAGTTGAAGCTACTATTTGTAATAAGTGCATCACAAAAGAAAGCTTCCTCCTTCAACCTGTCAATCAAAGGAGTTGCTATAGCCTAATAATGCTTAATGAGTTTGCGATAGAATGACAATAGACTAAGAAACCCTTTAAGTGAAGTAGTGGTGGTAGGTGTTGGCCAATCTCTAACACATTGCACCTTCTTAGGGTAAGCTTGTATCTCTTTTTCATTGATAATATGGCCCAAGTACTCCATTTCACTTTGCATGAAATAGCACTTCTTCTTCTTAACAAAGAGTTTGTGATGCCTCAACACATCAACAACCTTTCTCATATGTGATAAATGGTCATGTATAGTCTTGCTATACATGACCATTTATCATATGTGATAAATGGTCATGTATAGTCTTTCTCATATGTGTTAAATGGCCATGTATAGTCTTGCTATAAATCAATATCATAAAAGAAGACTAGGATAAATTGGAAGCAAAAAGGAGACAAAATCTTATTCATTAGACTCTAGAAGGTAACTAGAGCATTACTAAGCCCAAATGACATCACTTACACTAATTTTGCTACTCACACTAAGTTTTGCCTTGATGTTATTATTTTTGGAAGGAAAAGATTTGCCTTGGAAATAAATTTTTAAATGTATAATGCATTCGAATTAAGATATTTGTGATTACAAGTTAGGTACTATTCTTTCCTAAAATGATCAGGCTAAGAGATGGATGACCAAGTATATAGATCACCATGACTGAGGCAGTATTTGGGTGAGAACAGAACGCTGATTGAGGTAGTGTTCTTGATGGTGCTAGAGTTTGTTCTTGATTCGGGTGATCATGACGTGAAAGGTCTTATCATAGGGTACTTGAGTTGGCAGGAGAGGAGGTGGGGATACCAAGGGGCTCTGGTCATAAAATCCTTAGGCTCTTACGAACTTCCAACTATCCTTCGATTTTCAGATACTATCGTGGAAGTTCCAATACTAGTTGAGGAACTAAAATCGGAAAGAATAATACCTTCAGGTTGACATCATTCTAGTTAGAATAGAAAATATTGTAGAAATTTATGTTTCTTAAAGGAACCTATTGAGAAGGGATTGCTTTACTTTGTTTTTGTGTCATGAATTAAAGGTATGTAACGAATTTGTATCATGAGAGATAATTCAAAGAAGCTATTTTTATATGGTGAACCTAAAGTGGTAGGTAATTAGGTAATAAAAATACTCTCTTCGAGGAAGCGAGAGGATGAAACCCCGACAGATCCATACCTATGGTTGAATGGTCTTGTAAGTCGAGAGCTTTCCTAAGAAGGAATAAAAATCACATTTTTTATGAGATTAGAAAGTCTGACCCGCATCACACTTAGAACCATGGACAGAAGGGATCAAACTGCCATGCTTCCCTTTGTTTCCCATTCTCTTTGAACCTAGCGCAATGTAACCTGATTCAGTCAAAAATTTCTTTAAGGGATGGAATCTTGAACCGCTAATACTAGTCAACCATAGTAGTTGATTTGACCAGAAAGACTTAGGTCGATCCTTGTGGGAACAATCAGAACTTCCACTACATAGTAGACTCAAGCGAGCCTAGTTAGCAAACTCTGAGGGTTTTCATCAAAATCTTGGATGGCACTTTTTGAGACATCTCTTGATGGGCTACTGAGAACGTACCACCAACAAGGAAAGCTCAGTTGGGCATGTTATAGTTGGTATAAGGCGCACGTTGATATATGACACGATACAAGTAAATAAAATTAGTTACATTTACAACATAAAATATATTTCCCTTAAATAGTGAAAATCTTCTCTTATTAATATATGTTCTTGATTTTTGGCAAAAAAGATGAACCTTGGGAACGATTCTTGATTTTCCAAGTTATGTTTATGTTAGCAATGCACTCCTCTAGTTTCAGTTGGAGAAACTAGATGATGCGAATATTAGATCAAATATACAATCCTTCACCCTTGTATTACGAAAGACGATGGATATTAAGCGGAGGGTATTGTTACATTGGTACAAGCCATCTTGCTTACCTCCATAATAATTTAAAGAGGCTAAGGTGGATGGAAATCCTTAAGGTTGCCAAGATTTATCTATTCTATGAGGCCAGAGTAAACTTAAACATGTTCATTAGAGGGTGACATGTCAAATTAAACCGGTACATCTATGAGGAGGTTACAAAGGCTATATTGGTTGATTGAGTCATGCTTGTAGGACACTCCAATTGCCGCAACTACAAGAAAGATGGATTACATGGTCTTCCCCTAAAAGATAGATGTTTGGATATCTATTCCTAGAATCTGAATTACTATGCGATGGATGTATTGCAATGCCATGCCTAGATTGTGGTAGAAGAACCTTTTCCCAAGAATAATATGAGCTCTCAAACTACTCGGATGATTTATTCCCTTCCTATTGACATAAAGAATTATTTTTATCCATCACTTTGTCTTCTTGATAATAAAAAATAGTGGAAAAATATGATCTATTTGATGAATTTTTTGATTAAAAATTAAAACTCTCTTTTGAAGTGTAAACCCTAATCATTATCAGAAGGACAAGTAGTACATAATTTCCTTCCTAAATTAATGAGGTAGATTAAGCAATTGAGCTTCAAGCAAAAAAGATACTTGACATACCGGAGAAGACTCAAAGAAGCAAAACCTTTCGAGAGTATCTCATCTAGTGGAAAGACTACCCTGAAGAGGATGCCACTTCGATTGACAAAAAATCACTATGTAACCAATATCCCCACTTTCATTCAAGATGAGGACATCTCGATTCCTCTAAGGGGAAGAGGATGTGATATTCTGACTTTATTTTTGACTTCTCACAATTAGATTTGAATAATTTTAGATCATTAAATAGAGAAAGTCTCGAGAAAAATGGTTTGAGGTTTGTAACCCAATATTTTCTCGGATTGATAAAGACTGTAGCCATCTGTCATGGAAGTTACCACGTGAACGCGAGTCACACGCCATAAGTCAAAAGTAACCCAACCCATTTAAAACTTAGCAAAGCAAGGCAAGTTTTAAAGCTTTAAGCTTTACAGCTTAAATGCTTAAGGAAATAAGAAGGAAACCATGATGCACAGGCCGTCGCCCCCCTCCCCCCCCTTTTTTAATTTTAAAAAATGGTGCTTGATGCTCCCAAATTTGAAGATCCAGATTGCTGAAGAAAAAGCCTGAATTCTCCTCTTGTATTATAGCAGGTGGGCACTGGTGACTTTCATCCTAACAATGTATATGCCCTTATTCTCATGCATTTGAGTATGATATTGGAGTATTAAATGCTAAAATTTTGGAGCTTGTTTGTAGGCTGGAAATAGTGAACTAGTTGCTGTCTTGAATTTGGAAATAGTATACCTACAGGGTTGAAGTATTTGTCACGCTTATTACAAATGCTTGGATCATACCACTTGAGTAGTAGATCCTTTCTAGGATATTGCGAGTGCTAAAAGACCAAAGTTTGGATTGATTTTTTGCTGGTTATACTAGGGTATTGAGACTTGTTATTGTCTGCATGAAGGATACCTATCATCTTCACTTAACATACATGCAATCTATTCTGACCGGTTGGACATGTATCAACTCTTGCATAGAGTGGCAATTGAATGAGATGTTTTGGGGTTATTTTGAGGTTTGAATAATCTTGTTTTAGCAGAGAAAATACTACTGGTTATAGTAGTGGATTGGCTGTAAACAATGTGTGGGAAGAGTATTTGGCACTACTACTTGCATACAGTACAAACATTGATGCTTGTTTGGTCATCACATATTGAATCCCCAATGTATTGAAACATGTCTAGTGTGGTTTAAGGATATTTTTGAGTTGAGAATACCCTAATTATTTTAGTGTTTATGCTCCTCGTCGTAACAGGCTACTTGTATGAAAGTCTGTTATGACTAGGAGTATAAACTCTGCATAATAGTCACTAGAGTTTATGTTCTGAAGAAAGTCTATTCCTGAATTGCAAGAAGTCAAGCACTTACAGATTGCATATAGCATTGAATACCTTAGTTGCAAATATGGCAAATTCTCAAGGCACTAACAATATCACTCAAATTGTTAGAGAGAAACTTGATGACAAAAACTTTGCTCTATGGAAGTTTAAGATGCAAAATTTCTTAATTGGCAGAGGCTATTGGGATTTATGTACGTGGGCTGAAGCTGAACACTCAAATTGCCTAAACGAAAGCCTACAAAAGAACAACAAAGAGCCCACCGACAGTGGTTGGAAAGACAGTGTATCATCACCGACAGTGGTTGCAATACTTTACAACCGACAGTTGCTATTTGGATGCTTGGAATGAACTCATGAAGAATCATGGTAATGTCATGCATGCAAGGAAGATACAGCTAAAGCAACAGTTCAACAACATGTCTAGGAATGGCAATAGCATTCAAGCATAAAAAACTGAAATAAAGACCATAACTGACCAGCTAGCTACTATTGGATCTCGTGTTTCAGAGGATGATATGATTGCAGTGACATTGAATGGGTTAGGCAAGGAGTATAAGGCATTTGATACATCCATTTTTGTGAGAGAAGAACCCCCTAATTGGGATGAGTTACTTACATTGCTGCTACATGAAGAAGTAAAGCTTGGCTTTAATATAGGTTCAAGCACATCTCAAGGTAGAGAAACTGTCTTTTACTCTAGTCAGTGAGCTAGAGGTGGTAGAGCTCGTGGAGCTTTTCAGGGTCGAGGAGACACTCGAAACACACATGGACAGTAGTAGCAAAATGCATGGCATAGCCCAAATACACAAAGATAATGAGGATCCGGAGCCTTTAGAGGAAGGGGTACCAGCTAATGAGTTCGCTTGCCTTTTCTTTGAGCTGGAGATCACCTAGAGGCAGAGGTAGCTCCTGGCAATCGCATGAGCAGTCTAACAGGGATAGGTAAAAAGAAAGCTAATATGAAGGCCAAAGGCAAGCAACATGGATATTATGCATCTTCTAGTGGTACTCAGGATGACGAGGGAGATAGACTCTTTGCTATGTAGCATGCACCAAAGAATACGCCTAAGCAGGGCAAATATGAGAAATGGTATATAGACTTAGGAGCATCCAATCATATGACTCCTCATGGATGGTTTGATGAGTTAGTAGTAGGGTCTCATGGATTTGTATGTATTGGTGATGATACACATCATGATATTCACCATACAGGTGTGAGTCCATTACTCATGCCTGATGGCAGAAAGAAGAGCCTACATGATGTACTACATGTACCTTCTATTACCAAGAATTTACAGTCGGTTGGACAGATGGCAGCAGAACAACATTTGCAACTCAGATTCAATAGGGATGGTTGTTTTATTGAAGAATATGGCAATGATTGTAAATTGATTTCTAAAGGCAAGAGAGATGGAATAATGTTTACTTTGGATGCATCTATCCCAGAATTGAAGGCAGCCATGCTTGCGCATGATAATGGAGTAGTTTGGAATGTAGAAATCTGGCACAAATGCATCGGTCATCTTAATGTACGGAAGCTGAAAAATATGTAGCACAGCAAGAGGTTGTACTTGGCTTGCCAAAGTTCAAGTACACTGATCTTGGACATGTATGCTCTGCTTTTCAATTTGGAAAACAAGCGAGATTCATGTTCATAAAACATGTCAAAAACAGTTTTCGGCCTTTGAATTTGATACATTCGGATGTCTAGGGTCCTGCCCATAATGCATCTTTTGGTGGTGTTAGGTATTATGTATCCATCATTGATAATTTCAGTCGATACACATGGTTGTGTATTTTGAAGCACAATGATGAGGTGCTCGATGTCTTTAAGGACTTTAAGAAGCATACTAAAAATGAACTTGGTTGTTATATTTCTTGTCTAAGATCTAATGGAGGTGGAGAATATGTATCTAGAGAGTTTGATAGGTACCTTGCTAAATGTGGCATAAAAAGACAGCTCACATGCAGTTATATACCTTAGCACAATTGTGTGGTAGAGAGAAAAAATTGGGTGCTTATGGAAGTTGCCAGGGCAATGCTTAATGACAAGAATTTTCCAAATGCTTATTAGCCTTACGGCAGTTTATGTGCTAAACCAAACACCTACAACAACTTGGGTTCATGATTTGACTTTGTATGAGAAATTGTATGGGTACAAGCCCTGACATTAGTCACCTAAAATTATTTGGTTGCATTGACTACGTACATGTGCCTAATGAAAAGAGGAAGAAGTTAGACTCGAAGGCTATTAAAAGTGTTTTTCTTGGCTATGCATAGGAGAGAAAGGCTTACAAATGCTATGATCCATCCACTTGAGAAACCCTGATTAGTAGGGATGTAGTTTTTGATGAGCTGGCCTCATGGTATGGTAATTTGAATACAGTGGTCTCTGATGGACCAACGAGCCCTACTTGTGTTGAAAATTATCCTTCAGCTAGTACATCTATGAGTGGATCGACAAGTGATGGTTCATCTACCATTAGTCCTTGGACAGGATGACCCCGTAGTCGCGCTATTGCATCCACTGACACGGATATGTCACTGAGGGAAAGATTGGATATAAAGACAAAGAAAATATGTTTGATGATGTGAGTGGCCCACTTGTTGAGATATCGAGCTCCACTCGTGATACGCTAGGGTGACCATTGTGTATTTATGTCACCGACTTGTCAGTTTGCAGACGCGGTTGGTACACTGCCCATGAATAATAGCTACATGATAGCTATCCTTATCTACTCTAGTTCGTGGCTCAGTTAGGATGCCACCTTAGTTAGTTGAGTTTGGTTTGAGACCCATATATAGGGTTCTTCTATTTCTTTATACTTGAGTTCTTTTTGGCTTACACAACTAAGAAGAGGAAAACCGTTTTCAGCCTCCCTCGGCGACCTTGTTTTTTTTATTTGAGGCCATTTCGGGGCCTGTTTTGGAGGTGGAAGTTTTCTGCACGCACTCAGGAAAAGGCCCAGTTTTATGCTGTGCAGCCACTGTTCTACAGGTCGGTGAATAGTTACTGTAAAAATTGCATTGTATGCTTGTGCGCAGAGACATTGGGAGTTACAGAATCATCCCTGTTGCCTGTTGATGCAAAATCGTCACTAGGAAGTGACTGTGTGGTCAAATACCACTTTCGCCAGTTTTGCAGATTTTCCCGTGTGAGGGTGAAGCTGTGGTTTTTGCAGTGACAGAATTTTTTGCAGTCTTCTGTAATGGCATCTGATTCTCTTTCACAGATTGTCACTGAAAAGCTTGACAAGAACAACTTCCAAGCATGGAAGTTTAGAATGACGAATTTCCTTATGGGAAAAGGATATTGGGAATTTGTTGCAGGAAATGAAGAAGAACCAGTTCTTCCTGATGTTCCCAATCAACAGCAAATGCAGGCATTTAAAGCATGGCATGAGAGAGCCAGGAAAGTTATGTATTGGCTGTCTATCAGCATTTCAGACTCTATGATTGTGCATATTCAGGATGCAAGTACGCCAAAGGAGGCATGGGATACTTTGTCAAAAATGTATAGCACAAATACGCAAGCTAGGAAAATGCAGCTCAAGCAAGAGTTGCACAATGTGCAAAGAGAAAATATGAGCATCAACGACTACCACATGAAGGTGAAGAAGATTGCAGATGCACTTGCTTCCATTGGGTCACCAGTGGAAGATGATGATTTAGTTTCTGTGACCTTGAATGGTCTAGGAAAGGATTATGCACAGTTTTGGACATCCATTTCAGTTCGTGAAAGATTTCCTGATTTTGAGGAGCTAATTGCTCTTCTAATTTCTGAGGAGCAAAGAAATGGTGGTGCATCTTCTTCAGGAGAAACTTCAAAAGAAGCTGTCTTCTACTCAAATGCTGGAAGAGGTAGAGGCAGAGGTAGAGGAGGCCGATATGGAGGCCGTGGTAGAAATCAGAATATGCAGCAAACTCAAGAAAACCAGTCCTATGGAGGAGGACGTGGTAACTCTAGAGGCAGGGGGAGCCAAAGAGGTCGTGGTGGATGGCAAAGAGGCCAAAATGCAAACAGTAATGTTGAATGCTACTATTGTGGTAAAATGGGTCATATGGCTAAAGACTGCTATAAAAAGCAGAATGACATCATGAATGGAAAACTGCAACAAGGAAATTATGCATCCTCTAGTAGACAGGGTGATGACAGAAATGAGCATCTGTTTATGGTGCAGCACATGAACAATTCTGTGACAAGTGCAGAAGAAAGCAACGATGTATGGTATGTTGACTCAGGTGCATCAAACCATATGACAGGTCATGCAGAATGGATGGAGGATGCAAGGAAAATGGAAAAACCAGGATTTGTGGAGACTGGTGATGATACTGCACATCCTATTGTGCAGATTGGAAAAATTCCTTTGTCTATGCAGGATGGGAAAAAGAAATACCTGTCCGATGTATTTCATGTCCCGAATATCACCAAGAATCTGGTTTCTGTTGGTCAAATGGTTGAGCAGGGCTTGCAGGTCAGATTTAATCCTCATGGATGCTTTGTTGAGGATATGAAAAATAAAGGTCGCTTGATAGCAAAAGGAAAGAAGAAGGGCAGAATGTTTACTTTGGATGCAGACATGTCTGAATTGAGTGCAGCAATGTTTGCACATGGGACCGGTGTAGTTGCAGATATTGATATCTGGCATAAACGCATTGGTCATGTTAATGTACAGTGACTTAAATCAATGCAGGCCCAAAATATTGTTGCAGGTTTGCCGAAATTCAAGGTTGCAGAAATGCATAAGGTATGTGAAGCCTGTCAGTTTGGAAAACAGGCAAGGAAACCATTTCCTAGACATGTTCAAGAGAGTAAGAAGCCATTGAAATTAATCCACTCTGATGTGTGGACAACTAAAGCTGCATCTCTTGGAGGCTGTCATTATTTTGTCAGTTTTATTGATGACTATAGCAGAAAAGTTTGGGTGTATTTTATGAAAAAGAAAAGTGAAGTTTTTGGGCATTTCAAAACTCTTAAAGCTATGGTTGAAAAAGAAACAGGCTTGCAGATAAAATGCCTAAGGTCAGATGGAGGGGGAGAGTACCTCTCAAATGAGTTTGCAAGGTTCCTGCAGGAGCATGGCATAAAGCAGCAATATTCATGCAGTCATACCCCACAACAAAATGGAATTGCAGAAAGAAAAAACAGGCATATTGGAGAGGTATCTCGTGCCATGCTCAATGAAAAAGACTTGCCAGATTTTTATTGGGCTGAAGCAGTTGCTACAGCAATCTACATAATGAACAGGACTCCCACTGCAGCAATACATGGAATGACTCTAGAGGAGAGGTATACTGGTAGGAAACCAGATATTTCTCATTTGAAAATTTTTGGTTGCATTGCCTATGTACATGTGCCAGATGAGTTGAGATCCAAGTTGGATCCAAAAGCTGAGAAGTGCATCTTTATTGGTTACTCTCTGCAGCAAAAAGGGTATAGATGCTATAACCCTTCTACTCATAAGTTTACAGTGAGCAGAGATGTTGTTTTTGATGAGATGAGTAGCTGGTATAAACCAGTAAATGTGATTGATGATGTAGATGCACAAAATGGTAATGCTGCACAAAATTCACAGCAACAGTCACAAAATATTAGTGGACCTGGAGCGTCCTCTAGTAGTGGTTCACATTCTTCGCCATGGACAGGCAGATTGAGATCAGGAGAATCTTCTCAAAGTAATGCAGATAGTGGTATGCAGGTATCACGAAAAGGAAAAGAGAAGGTTGATCAGCCCATGTTTGATGTGAATGCAGGTCACTCTTATGTGGATGGTGAATCCAGTGGCTCAGAACAGAGCATTGATGATGAGTTGGGTATTCCTTCTATTGTTACACCTGGAGTAAGGAAGACCAGGGATGTTTTGAGGGCACCTGGGAGTGAACCTACTTTGCGCAGGTCTACGAGAGCTAGGTATCCTGTGGATAGGCTGAAATATGATGGATTTACAGCCATTCACTATGCATATATGGTTAAAGTGATACAGGAACTAGAACCCACTTCTTTTGAGGAAGCCATGGGAAAAGAAAAATGGGAGAAAGCCATGGATGAAGAAATGGATGCCTTGGAAGCAAATGCTACATGGGAATTGGTACCTTTGCCTAAAGGTAAAAATGCAATTGGCTGTAAGTGGGTTTATAAGGTGAAGCACAATGCAGATGGTTCTGTGAATAGATACAAGGCAAGATTAGTAGTCAAGGGGTATGCACAAACATATGGAATTGACTATGAAGAAACATTCAGTCCGGTTGCAAGGATGGCAACCGTAAGAGCAGTCATTGCTATGGCTGCATCAAAGGGATGGTCTTTACATCAGATGGATGTAAAGAATGCCTTCTTGCATGGTGATTTGCAAGAAGAGGTCTATACGGAGCAGCCACCAGGTTATGTGCATGTTGTTCATCCTGAGTTTGTTTGCAGGTTGAAGAAAGCCTTGTATGGCTTGAAGCAAGCACCTAGAGCATGGTCTGACAAGATAGGACAGTATCTTGTCACTATTGGCTTTCAGATTTCCAAGGCAGATTTCTCACTTTATGTGAGAAAAACAGAGAAAGGTATTATGCTACTTGTCATTTATGTTGATGATTTGATTATGATAGGTGACAGTGATGAAGATATCCTTCATGTGAAAATGCTATTGAAGCAGAAGTTTGAGATGAAGGATTTGGGAGAGCTGCGTTATTTCTTGGGCATTGAGGTGATTAGATCACCAAGTGGGATACAGCTCTTGCAGAGGCAGTATGGATTGGACATGCTGTCCAAATATGGGATGACAGGCTGTAAGCCTATTTCAGTTCCTTTGGAGCAGAATGTGAAGCTGAGCACAGATGCAGGTGAGCTTCTAGAAGACCCTACTATGTACAGACGCATAGTAGGAAGTTTGATTTATATGACTATTACCAGTCCAGATTTGAGCTATGCTGTTGGATTGGTAAGTCAGTTTATGCAGGCTCCAAGGAAACCACATTTGGATGCGGCTAGACGCATACTCAGGTATGTGAAGTCCACATTGCAGTATGGACTATTTTATGAGACTGGGGTTCAGATACAGTTGCATGGATACACTGATGCTGATTGGGCTGGTAGTATTTCTGGTAGACGATCTACCAGTGGATATGTGTTCTCTTTTGGGAGTGCTGCAGTCACTTGGAGCAGCAAGAAACAGCCTACAGTTGCCTTGTCGAGCACAAAGGCTGAGTACAGGGGTGCAACAATGGCTGCATGTGAGGTAGCTTGGTTGCATAAGCTACTTTATGATATGCATCAGCCTACAGATGGACCAGTTATCATTTATTGTGACAACATGAGTAGTATACACTTGGCGAATAACCCAGTCTATCATGCTAGAACAAAGCACATTGAGGTGCATTATCACTATGTGCGAGAGAGGGTTTTACTAGGTCTTATTGATCTAGTTTATGTCAGCACAGAGGATCAGGTAGCTGACATATTCATGAAGGCATTGGGCGTAGAGAAGCTGCGCAAGTTCAGAGACCTGCTTGGTGTGCAGGAATTGGGCTTGAGCTCGAGGGGGAGTGTTGAGATATCGAGCTCCACTCGTGATACGCCAGGGTGACCGTTGTGTATTTATGTCACCGACTTGTCAGTTGCAGACACTGTTGGTACACCGCCCATGAATAATAGCTACATGATAGCTATCCTTATCTACTCTAGTTCGTGGCTCAGTTAGTATGCCACCTTAGTTAGTTGAGTTTAGTTTGAGACCCATATATAGGGTTCTTCTATTTCTTTGTACTTGAGTTCTTTTTGGCTTACACAACTAAGAAGAGGAAAACTGTTTTCAGCCTCCACCCTTGTGTGTCTTTCCCCATTGTGCAAGCAAGAAAGCTTCAAGCGAGACTCCTTCCTTCTCTCCCACAATCTTGACACCACTTACATCTAGATATGAGTCACTTGGCAGTGATAGTCTTGACAGTGAATTGGGCATACCATCAGTTATGACGCTTGGTGCAAGGCAAAGTAGGTATGTGCCGCCTCATGAGAGGCAAGCCCAGAGTGCACCGCAGTTGAGGAGGTTTGAAAGGGTCAAAAAACTAGTTGATAAGTTGACATACAGTGGGTGTTCAGTCAAACATTATGCATATAGACTAAAGTGTTAGGCTACATAGAGCCTACAAAGTTTAGTGAGGTAGTTACAGATGAAAATTGGTGCGCTGCCATCGATGAGAAATATGCAACATTGGTTGAAAATGAGACATGGGAATTGGTCCATTTGCCTAAAGGAAAAGGACCCATTGGTTGCAAATGGGTTTATAAAGTGAAATACAAGTCAGATGGTTTTTTGGAAAGGTATAAAGCCCGACTGGTTACAAAGGGATATGCACAACAGTACGACCTACATTATGAGGAGACTTTCAGCCCCCGGTTGCCAAGATGGCAACAATGAGAACAATTATTGCATTAGTAGTATATAAGGGCTAGAAATGATGGGCAGATGGATGTCAAAAATGCATTCTTGAATGGTGACTTGCTTGAAGAGGTGTATATGGAGCAACCTAAGGGTTACGTATACCCTGACTATTCGACATATGTGTGTAGGTTGAAAAATGCATTGTATGAGCTAAAACAGGCACCAAGAGCATGGAATGCTCGCATAAGCACTTATTTGCAACAGCTTGGTTTTCGGATAGGTCATACAGATCATCACAACCTGTTTACAAAGAAGACAGAGCACAGTTATGTTTTTCTAGTGGTTTATGTCCATGATTTTATCATCACTGGAGATGATGATCATGGGATTGCTGAAATTAAAGCAATGTTATAGGCTGAATTCAAAGTCAAGGATCTTGGTGAGCTGAAGTACTTTCTTGGGATTGAGGTTGTGTCTACACCTCAAGGTATATGGCTATTGAAAAAGTAGCATGCTCATGGTATGTTACTGAAATATGGCATGATGGAGTGTAAAGCCATGGAAACACCATTGGATTAGAAGATCAAACTTACAGTTGATGTTGGGACTAAGATTAAGAATGTCACTATGTACAGGCAGATGGTGGATAGCATGATTTACCTTACTATTACCCATTCTCCTAACTTGAGTTATACAGTAGTGGGGCTGATTCTCGGGGAAGTTACTATATCCTCTACATCATGTGTGTTCAAGTCCTATTTATAAATATCCTTATTTGTGTTTTTTTTTTTTGGAATAAAACCTAACCATTTTCTATTCAATCTTTAAATAATCCCTTTATATTACACCATTTTGTATGTAAAAAATATGTAAAAATTGTATTTTAAAATACCTTATTTTGAACCCACGCGATGCACGCATATATTCATGAGTAACTTACTTGAGGGCTGATTAGTGAGTTTATGCAGAAACCTCATAAGCCACACTTAGATGCAGTCAGGAGGATTATGCAGTGCGTGAAGGGTATTGCTAATTATGGGATGTTTTATGAGCATGGAAAATCATTCTACTTGACAAGCTATATGGATGCTAATTGGGCTGGTTGTCTCTACGACAGGAGGTCAACTAGTGGTTATGCTTTCAATTTGGGTAGCAGTATGATTAGCTGGAGTAGTAAGAAGTAGCCGATTGTTGCTTTATTTAGTACAGAGGTAGAATATAGGGGTGTAGCCTTAGTGGAATGCAAAGCAGTTTGGCTTGTGAAACTGCTGCATGACTTGGGTATATAGTAAGACATCAAAGTCATGTTGCATTGTGACAATTTGAGTAGTGTGATACTAGCTAGCGACCCTGTCTATCATGCTAGATCCAAACATATAGAAGTTTGTTACCATTTTATCAGGGAGATGGTACTTGTTGGAAATGTTGATCTACTTTATGTGAGGACAGAAGGACACGTAGCAGATATCTTTACCAAATCACTTGGTAAAGAGAAGTTTATGCATTTCAAGGACCTACTTGGAGTACAACAATTAGCTTGAGCTTGAGGGGGAGTGTTGAGAATCAAGGTCATGATCAATATCACCAACATGACCGACAGCTATTGTCTTGGCTGTCACTCTACATGTGTGTTGAAATAACTGAGTTAGTCAGACTCAACTACAATTAGTGGTATGGTCAATTAGTGACCTAGTGTGTTTATCAGTTATGTGGGATTAGACTTTAGTAAGCATTATGGAATAATGAGAAGAGGAGAACAATGAGAGTTCACTACTCTTTGTTATAGCTCTATGTCTTTCTCTCTCTCTCCCTCTGAATCTTGACATCATTGAGCCTAGTTCTTACCCAATTTGTTTCATCTATCTTGTTAGTAAAGAAGAAGGATGGATCTTTTAGAACGTATATAGATTATAGAGATCTAAATAAGATCACAGTGAAGAATAGGTACTCTATTCCTACAGTGGATGATTTGCTAGATGAGTTGAAGGGGGCTAAATTTTTTACAACGATTGACTTGAGGTTAGGTTACCATTAGAGATCCATATGAGAGAGAGTGATGAGGTGAAAATAACCTTTAGGACTTATCGTGGGCTTTACCATTTTTTGTTGATATCATTTGGATTAAATAATGCTCCACCAATTTCCAAAGTCTAAAAAACAAAATATTGTGGTCCTTCCTCTTTAAATTAGTCTTAGGTCTCTTTGATGATATAGTCATTCATAGAGTAGGTCCTTGGCAAACCATCTTTCACATATAAGGAAGGTATTTGATGTGTTAAGACACCACACACTCTTTGCTAAGGAGACGAAGTGCTCTTTCATGAAGAAAAAGGTGGAGTACTTAGGCCATATTTTTAGTGAGAAAGATATCCATGCTAACCCTAAAAAGGCGCAATACATCAGAGATTGGCCAACACTTGCAAACACTACTTCTCGTAGAGGATTTCTTAGTCTATCATCATTCTACCACACGTTTATTAAGCATTATGTGGCTATAGCAACTCCTTTGACATACAAATTTAAGAAGCTTCTTGGAAGCATGCATCCATCTTTGATTAGTTCCCTTATTGTTAGGATGCTTTAGTGGTTGAAGCATAGTTCCAATTAGGCTAGTTGTATTGCAGACATCATAGCCAAATAACAATCAATTTTAAAATAGACTTTATTTTGTCCTATTTTCAACAAAGTGCCATTTACATAGGGCCAAATTACTCTTTCAGAGCTTTGTATTGATGTGTGGAATACTCTATTATATCCATATTCTCAACCATTGTAATAACTTTCCTTTTTTTTTTTGTGGGCAAAAACCTCAAGGTAGGGATGGAATGTAAGAAGAACTAGGAAGAGACATCATTTTAGTAAGTTTGGTTAAATAATACCATGTTACACTGACATAGATATAAAAGATATCGAGATTTTTTCTTTTCAACATTCATTAATACAAGATTATAGTCTCTTCACCTCACCTTCTTCTCTTAGCCATCATGGCTCTCACCCCTCTCCCATCTTGCTAGTATTTCTCTCTCCTCTTTTCTCTCTCTTTTGCGTGTGGGTGCAGGTCCTGTGGTTGATGAATTTGCATAGGCTTTTGCAGGCAGAGCGATCTATTCTTTGGAAGATCTGTTGCATTCTATCAATCCCATCTATTTTTGCTAGTGATGGACTTTGCCCATAAGGCCCACACATATTTCCAACAATCAAAACCTCTTCAACTCCAAAGATAGACTTTTGTCCAGAAAGAGTTATATGCACCTCTTCTAGATATGTCAAAATCCTCTCACAATCCACAATATGGTGGTGTGTAACAAATTGTCTACATCCATGAGCATCCATCTCTTCATTCTTTTCATCCACTACACACCCTTTGATTGGAACATCATCTAAGAAGGGCATAGTCAATTGTGGTATAAAATCCCTGAGTACCCTATTCATAGCATGTGTCATGTGTGCCACTGAGTTTGTTGCACCCTGTGGGAGAGTACACATCCATACTAACCCCATTCCTCTCTCTCTCTCTCTCTCTTATGCACTCTTCTCTCTCATCCCTAGTCCTTTTCTTGACATTTTTAAAGGCCTAGTTTTGTGTGTTGCAATTTTGATTACAAGAAGTGAATGTATGTCACAAGGGGTAGCTAATACATCTTTATATGTAGCTATGATGAAGGATCCCATCTTCATCAACCAATCAGAAGAAGAATATTACCTATTATACAACAACAAGAATATATAGGGTTTTTTTTGTCCATGGTTACATAGCACTGAGTAGTTTTCTATTGCATAAATAGAGTTTAAAAGACCTCATAGTAATTAAGCATGAACATTAAAGACAATTCAAGAGTACATGCAAATAGACATGTATCCAAAGAATTGGGTCATGTAACAAACATGCATGTGTATTTATTGATAAACTAGTTTCTTAAGAAATCTGAACTATATATATTAAGAAAGAAGTATGCTAAAAAGACTTTGACATGGTATCTTGTATTAAATGAAAACAATCAATAACTACATAAAGGGTTTTTTAGAAACAAGTTTCTATTCTAGGCAATATCTACATAAAATATTTTTTGGGAACAAGTTTCTATTCTAGTAAAAGCTTCCACCAATAGTCTTCATTGTTTATTAATGAAATGCAATTCCAAGGTAGCTACAATATGCAAGCATTGCTATTGCAAGGTTAGGTTTTATACTATATCCATGCACAAAAAGATGTTAGGTAAGAACCTACTTGCATTTGTGGGACTACATGCATTATCACTCCTAATCATTTGCTAGCAATGTCAACAGTAACACTAATTGCTATAAATCCTAACTAGCCAGAGACTTAAATCAAATTCATACGGGGATTAAGAATCATGTATTACTAGTATTGTAAGTAGGGAAATTTAAGCAGATCTAGTAATCTACAAAAGAGTGAGTGGAAAACATAGGACCTTTGTAAATTGTAAGAAAATTTTAGACCTACATGTCAAACATTTATAATTCATACATGTGATACTATCTAGGACTATCTTGACATGTGTCCTTTATATGGCTGACCTGCAAATGTAATGCCAAAAAAAGGGGTTTTATACTTCGAAGGTTATTTTATTTCAAGATGATGTCACTATCCAAGAAGACACTTCATGGAGGACTCTTCCTAGATTATGATTGTCTTTTTATTAATTCTACATGAGATAATAATTTTAGGTATCTTGTAAATCTAATGTTATATTTCCAAACATACTATTTGAGAATTCATTTCTAGTCAATTAAGTATACATTTCTACTACTGTTATATGAGTAGAATAATAACTTTTATAAGTATACATTCCTGCTACTATTATATGAGTAGAATAATAACTTTTAGGAACTACTTTGGTTTAATTAAATTCAACCTAAGTTTGCCATTGGATAGGACACTTCAAACTACTATGTTGTTGTATGTAGAGATACCTATTAGAGCAAGCTTCTTGCAAACTATGTATGCAGTAATATTTAGTTATCCCCCTGTTTTATGCAATTTTTTATATTTAATCAGAGCATTAATGCTCAAATTTTATATAGGAGTACTATCCTAGAATTATGTCATGTTTATGATTTAGCTAGGTAATAATGCTCAATTTGATTTGACACTACTTAAACAATCACTCTTAGATTCAAATTAAATTGATGGTAGGTATTCCAATTATATGAATGAATAGTACTTTACAAGTCCTACAACCATCTTGTTTGGAATTTACCTAAAGTAATAATTAATTGCCCCCATTTTATGAAAGTATATCATAATCCTATGATTTACTAGAGCATTAATGCCTAGCAATCTATACATAAGGAGTACTACCCTAAGTTTATGCCATATTTAATATGATTTAGTTGAGTAATAATGCTCAATTTGATTCATTACTTCTCATAAATTCGATTGTAGATCCAAATCAAAGTGCTACTAGGTGTTCCATTATGGGTGACTACCAATTTTAATGTCATATCTAGAGTCGTGTTTTCAAGCATTTAGAACATTTACTTTATTGAGGTCAAAGTAGACCAATACTTCTCAAGTATAATAACACTACTTAATAGTTAAATAGTTTTATACTCTACTAATGTCAAACAAAATCACCTATTATTACTGTAATCTATGTATGTAGTAATAATAATCATCGATGACACAATAAATATCGTGTGTGTGTATAAAATATAGAGTTATGTTACATTAGGTATGATGTACATTCTATATATCATTTAGTTAGAAGGTAGTATAGAGGGCAATATGGCAAATATTTTGAATTCTTATTTGATAGTGAGAATTGAGTCAAGGGTTACTCAATTCATCTAAATTCTGCTTCACAATAAAACCAAGACACTTGTCCATAATCACAAAAATTACTTTTAGATAGTTCTTTAGACTATTATATAACATCCACATCTTAAAGACAAGTTGTAAATTGTGTAAACTCTAGTTTCTTAGTTTAGGTGAGATAAGATAGGATTTCAAAGACCACCATTTTAAAAATCACATCTAGAGTTTAGGGACCATTTGGAGACAAAGGTTCCATTGATGCAAAAGTATACGAAAGATACAGAGAAATTGAAGAGACTCTTGAAGTTAACACCAATATTGAAAAATGATGACTACTCAAAGGTAAAGCCTATAATCATCCTAGCGGATATGAGCAATTGGTATTGGGTTGGTAGTTGGGCAAGATGATGCTGAGGGGAACATATATGCTATCAGGTTTGGTACAAAGGTCTTAAATTAAAGGAAGTGAAGATACCTAAAGTTAAGAGGGAGCTTTATAACATTGTAACATCCCTCAAATGTGACAAAGAATAGTTTATAGGTGCTCATGTAGTCCTTGAAACTGATTGCTTGCCATTATTGGGCATGATTGCAAGTTGTACAACACCAGATATTGCCATGTTAAGGTGGATAGCTTATATTAACTCGCTAAAGCTTGAATTGTACAACATTGTTGTAGAGGGAGAGAGTCTAGTTGTAGACACATCGTCAAGGGAACATTTTGAGGATGAAGAGATGGGATGATGGATGTTGAAGAAGAGGGTGAGTTTCTTACTAAAAATGATTGTAATACTATTAAGGTTGAATTTTTAGATGTTGTAATTTTAGGTACAACTCTCATTAATACACAAAAAACATTAAATATAACAAAGTACAACTACTGAATTGATGGGAAAATGTGCTATTATAATGAATATAATAGTAGATAATGAAGGAATTGAGCGTTGAGTGGAAGTGCACAAGTGAAAGCAAGAGCTATGGTGGTAGAAGGAGTAAGACATCAAGAGCAAGAGATACAAGATGTGGGAACTCTAATAGTCACAATGTGTGACTCGCCTTTGCTTATTCAATGTCACTAAAAGAATAAAGAATGAAGTGACATTAATGGGTGCCTACCACCTGCAGTGTATATGTGTACATGTATTATCATTATAACTAATACATAGATGGCTAGGCACATGTGCCTTTAACCCCAATAACCTCCCCCTTAAAGGAAAATGTGCCCCTAGTGAGGAGAGATCAAGAAAAAAAGTAAAAAAGTACAAGCGTACATAAAGTACAATAGGATGAGGAATAGATGCCATCTCATCCTATGCTCATCATTTTCCTAAGGAGGGAAAAACATTCTACTGAGAGAATTTTCTGACCAGATTTATAGGATTCTTGTCAGACAAGATCTTGATAAGCTCTATAGACTTATCCTCTACCACCTCCCTTATGAAGTGATAATGCACCTCAATGTGCTCTGTCTTCACATGGAAGACCAGATACTTAGCCGAATGAATAGCGCTCATAAAATCCAAATACAGTGTAGGGATCACATCAATCATGCTAAGATTTGTTACCAAATGGCCTAACCATAGAGTCTCTTTGCAAGCCTCAATGGTTGCAACATACTCGCCCTTGGTAGTAGAGAGGGCCATGCATTTTTGCACCCTGGACATCCAAGAAACAACACCTCCATCAAAGGTGAAGATATAGCCAAAGGTGGACTTCCTATTATCTGCATGTTCTACATAATCAAAGTCATTGTACTCCATGACTCTTCTATCTTGGGGCCACCTTAACATATGCGCATATCTACTGTGTCCTTTAGGTACTTCATGATACCCTTCTTGGTATCTTGATCCCGCCTACCAGGTGTAACTATATAGCATGCCATGACTCCTATTGTAAATGCTATGTCAGGATGAGTAGCTATCATGGTATACATCAAACTTTCTAGTATGGATGTATAAGGGATCTTGGCCATCCTAGCCCTCTACTCATCTAACTACAGACAATTGGCTTGACTAATCTTCACAAGAGAAGGTAGAGGACAACCAATAGGCTTACCATCTTACATATGAAACTGCTCAAGGACATTTTGGATATACTTCTTCTATGATAGATAAAGGAGCCCCTTAGAGCGATTACATATGATGCGCATCTCAAGAATATGCGAGGCCTATCCCATATCCTTTATCTCAAAGCTCTCCTTGAGTTGAGTTTTCAAGGCATCCAGCTCATCATGAGCTCTCCCAGAAACAGGAATCCACATAGAGTATCAAAATCATAAGATTGCCATCATGAGCCTTCTTCATGTATAAACACAGATCCATAGCACTATAGCTATATCCTTGTGAATGCAAAAAAGCATTAAACTTGTGGTACTATTCCCTAGATTCTTGCTTAAGGCCATAAAGATTCTTTTTCAACTTGCACACTAGGTGTTCCTTGCCTTTTTCCTCAAAGCCCTTAGGCTATTGTATATAAATTCATCATGAATATCCTAATGTAAAAAAGCCATCTTTACATCCATATGATAAAGGCCTAGATCTAACTAAGCAACTAATGCTAGTCCCAAGCATAGGATTGCCATCTTGACCAAATGAGAAAAGCTTCATTGAAGTCAATGCCATGTTCCTTCTTGGAATCCTTAGCTATCAATTTGGCCTTATAAGCAGACTTAGGGCATGCAAGGATGCTTTTCAACTTGTACATCCACTTGCATGGCAATGCTTTCTTATCACTAGGCAAAGAAACCAAATCCCATGTGTAAAGAGTCAAAAGTTTGACTACGTATCCCTGTCCCATGATGAGTAACTATCATATTTGTGCATGGCCTCATCATAAGAGAGAGGTTTACCTATATTTGTCACCATAACATAATCCAAGGAGGGCATAAAACACTCAGAGGTTGATATCTAACTCTAGTAGAGTATCTCAAAGCATGTTGATCTTGCATAATAGGTGGATTGTGGGCCATCAGAACATTAACTGCTATACGTTGTCTAGCTGGTGATTACACGAGTAGGTGGCTCCTCCTAAAAGATCACCATGTATACCTCAACTACCTATTCAGACTACTTATGTATCTTTTTCTCATGGAAAACCACATCATGGCTGCCGATAATCCTTTCAATATGTGGATCCCATAGGTGATAGCCCATCTCATGTGCATCCCCATAACCAAGAAAATGCATCTCACGGACTTAGATCTAGCTTATTGCCCTTATTCTTGGAAACATGGCAAAATGCCTCATAACCAAAGACATGCAAATGAATATATGATGGAGGTTTCCTAGCCCGCACCTCTATAGCCTGGAAATCAAAAGAGATACAATGGGACATGTTAATCAAGTGTATGACAATAGTAACTACCTCAGTCCAAAAGTGTTATGGTAAGCATGCCTGGATAAGTATACTATGGACTCTCTCTTGAATTATCCTATTCATGCATTTGATAATACCATTCTAGAGAGGGATGTAAGGGGTGGTCAACTAACACTTAATACCCTGCTTGTTATAAAATTTCTCAAAAGCTTTTGGGACATACTCACCCCCATTATTTCATATTGGGCATTTTAGCCTTTATCTAGATTGGTTCTCAATAAGAGCAAACCAATGTTGAAAGGTAGATAAGACATCTGATTTTTGCTTAATAGGATAAGCCCACACCTTATGTGAGTAATCATCAATGAATGTGACAAAGTACCACTACAAGATATAGGACTCATATTGTTGTTCAAAGCGATGAAAATGTTCACCAAAGAAAATATTCATCACTAAACATGTCAGTATTAGCGTCTCCATAGAACCGTCACTATTGTCGTCGCTATTTGTGATGCAAATAATGATGCAAATAGCAGCACTACTAGTTGCAAATAATGATGCACATAGTGACGCCAATAGCGACATTTTGTGACACACATTGCAACAACAATAGCGAAGTGTGCAATAAATTTGCGATGCTAATAGTGACGGTTACAGAAAAGAAAAATTTATGGCAGGGCAGTTTCTACAAATGGATTATATGTAGAGTGTATAATGGTCGTCAAAATGAAGGCAAAATATACTTAAACCCACAAGACTAATACATAAAATAAATACAAAAACGCTAAATGAAAGCTCATGGAATCATGGCAAGATACAAAGAATGATAATAATATAGTGCATAGAATTTGACTACATAAATCACATGACCAAAAAGGAAGAGGATGTGTGCTCTACGAATCCAAGCGCGAGCTATAGATCCTCGCCATTCGAAAGCTTGTCCTGATGCAAAGGAGCATCGAATGAACTTTGCAAAAAAAAAAAACTACACATTAGTTCACCATACATGGTCCACCATACATGATGCATTTTAATAAAAATAGTAACTATGGACAAAAAAGATGAGTGACTTACTAGGGAGCCGCGTGCATATAGTCTATTGATCAATGCAGTGAGACCGTATCTCTCTGCATATTGAGTCTCTAGGCTGGTGGGATTGCAGTTTGTAATGGAGTGCTGCAAAGAAAACAAAATACAACTATTAGAAACACGATTGTTAGGGCATGTTCTTCCAATGGTCCAAGACATTGTGCCAAAAAAATTGTTGGCACAACTCTCTCATACAATCCATCACCCTCCTCCCCTCATCATTCATGATCACTGCTCTTATCCTGTCATCTACAAGGTATCCATACCCCTTTGGGGTATGTCTAAGATGTGTCCTCTCCCACCTACGAACCCGACCCTAGGTATAGCCAGGAGACCCTTGTATATCTGGTGTACCCATGGGGTGGTATCTCTCGGAGTAGCACCCATAAGGGTGGAGTATGGGTGCTACTCCACCAAAACGACCACATGGAGACACTGCATCGGTGCCTCCACAACAACCACCTGAGCCACTCTCTCTCAAACCTGCACGAGAGGGAGAAGCAACACCTGTATCTTGAGCTAATCGTAGGCTCACCACATCCACGTCTCCACAGCATCCTCCAGAACCACTCCCTCCATCTGGCCCAAGTTTGGAGTATTGACCTCGTCTACTAGAAACCGAAGCATTAGAGCATGCCAATGTAGATTTAATGGAATGGCCTGATGGTGTCCAAGACAATAGCTCTTGGTCCTTCATATCTCTAAATTGAGCCATTTGATTTGGAGACATATGTGTAAATATATTCTGCAACTCCTTGTTGCTCATCCCTCGACTTATCGTGCTCTCCAAAATATCGTAAAAGGCCACCTATACAGACAAAAAGTGATGTTAGCATAGTCAATATAAAGATTCCAGAAAAGCATTATAATATAACTCTGAAAAAAAATGATGTTACTTAAAATGCATATTCTAGAGTACCCTTATAAGTGATTCATCAACGAATTTTGTAGACGGATGCTACAAATATGACATAGTCTATGGTTCCATGTCAATCTCCTAGCACAACTCCGCATAGACTGGAAGGTCGATAGACAGGTCACACCACAAAAAGATGAGTCCACCTCATTCTCAAAGAATTCTTGGCCTCTTATCTTTCCATCATTGTTACCTGATTTTGCCTCCTCTACATGCTCCAAGCCATCTTCGACCTCCACCCCTTGCAATATCGACCCCTCCATTTGTATATTGTCCTCATCTATGCTAGGAACATTGCTTTCATCATACACTCTCGGACTTCGGGGAGCTGAAGGCATAACATACCACCGTCAAGGTTGTCAAGGGTTTGGATAGAAAATTACTTGTTTAAAATTACATACAAGAGAGATTCAACATTTGTGACATATATCATATCATAATAAAAATTTTAAAAAAGGTTGATGCACCTGCTCACAATGGACCAGTAAGACAAACGTGCCGCATAGATTCGTCAATCTTTTTTCGGAATCTATTTTGGGAAATCTAGATGGACCTTGTTGAACGGTTGCCCCGGCCCCTTCCAGTACCACTTTGAACCATTGCACATCGAATATGATCATGGAGAAGCTACGGTAATCCATTGTGATAACACTTTGTAAGTTTAAAAAATACTCCATCTCATCTATAATGGTGTTTGGATCCGTGGCTCGCTGTCAGCTCTCTTGCTATAACTTTGCCATGACACCACAATCCGTTGTGGAGCGCATTTTGTTGATGTGCTCGATGTGGAAATGTCGCCGCACGACTATGCTGCACTATATATTTTGTACTGTATATTGAAATGGTTAGATTGGTTGTCACATATAAAATCTAGATACAATAGCTTATAAAACATGTGGTCACCTTTGGACTACATCCCCTCAAGAATCCCAACTCCTCAATAGAGATCTCCACCCCTTCACGAGAGACTGTGATCAAAGCTCCATGTAACCATTGCATAGGCATAAACTGCTGCATCTTCTCCATGCCCTCGGGATATCGAATCGGTCGATGGTGCATACTACATTGAAATTCTAATCGTGCTTCTTCCCGATCTTTCCTAGCTTGCTCGTATCTAGCGAGCCACGTCTCCATCGATGCATGGTGCAACATACAAAAATGATTCACTTTCTCCTCTATTGTTGTATCTATCCTTTTTTCTACCGCATTTCCAACCACTACACCTCTGGTTAGTCTATCATCGTCCTTCAACGACCATAGTATACTATTATTTGAATCCACCATTAGTAGCCACTGTGAAATATGCACTAACGCCTCAGACATCAACCAACCTTCAACCATGCTACCTTCTGACCAAGCTCATTGTCGCACAAAGCCTTTCAAGGTTTTCATGAAGCGCTCCAAGAAGAACATCCATTACGTATGGATAGGTCCCGCAATCTCCATTCATCTACAAGATGCAATAGGATGTGGGTTTGTATCGTGAGCATGCTGGTGGGCAGGTACTTCTCAAAGAGACAAACTATCTCCATTGCTCCCCGCCTTGCAGATTCAATAGAGGATATCTTGATCTCCTTCTGTGAGATCCATTGCAATAAATTTGACAACCTGTAAATCACCCCACGTATTTCTGGAGTGAGATATCATGAGATTGCGATCGGTAGTATAAACTGCCACAAATAAAGAAGCATTACGAACACTGACTAGACCCCAAATAGCAAAATATGCAGGCCACTTACAATCCATTTGTAGTACAAACCTGACATATCTTATGCCAATCATGGGATTTTAGCCTTGATAGTTGGCCGTCTTTAGAAAAAGTGGATCTGAGAATGCATCATACCCATCGGATTGCTTCACAATGCACTCTTCTTTAGTGGACAAAACCCATGGAGCATGAGGTAGTTGCAAGTGACCATAGCACTCAACTGTAGCCAAAGCGCCTCCATCTTGCCTACCTCCTTCAAATCCATTCGTGCCCCTGCAATGTCTCTCTTTCCTGTGATGTGGTCCCATAGTAAGCTGCCCACATTCTTGAAAATATGCATGGGATCCAATAAGTGGTTGATCTGTAAGTGGGTCCAATACAAAAACTTATAGAAAATCGAGAACCATTGTATTTCGCTTGAATGTGACTCCATGTGGAACATTTTCAACTCGTACCAACTTTGGGTGTTCATTTGTGTTGGAGGTTATCCAAGAAAATCTTCCCTCAGCTCATGACCTCCGGCAAGAAAGAGGCGTGTCCTTGATATACCATCTTCTTCATGGTTGATGATCTTTGGGAGTCTAACACAATGGACATGTATGATAACCTGAGGTAACCAGACCTGTTGTCCCAACACCTCTATTTAGTGAACACAAACTTGAATGATCTATAATAGATATGACCAAAACAAGAATGGAAGCCTACTTACATGAGCACTCCCCGAATCCCAAAAAGTCATGCATGGACCACATGAGAATGGCTCGTATTGTGCTTACTCATATCTTCCATGGCAATCCCCTCCTCCCACAAAATCTTAAGCTTATCGACTAATAGACGGAGATAGACATCCATATTCTTGACTTCATAGTGGCCAAGAATAAGCAAGCTAAGGATTAGGTGTCCTTTCTTCGTAGAAAGCCATGGCAGGATGTTGTAGTTAACAAGGACTACATGCCACACACTGTAAGAAGTTGAGCGGAGACCGAATGGGTTCACGCCATCCATAGCAAGACTGAGCCGAAGATTCCTTGGCTCTCGTGCAAAGCCTGGAAAGATAGAGTTAATGTGGCTCCGTGCACGTGAATCCACTAATATTCATTGGACTCTATCTATGGATCTATTCTGCGCATGCCACTTTGTCAAGCTCGCCATGCGCCCCAATGTACGAAACATGTGACGTATACGGGGAATAAGTGGAAAGTGTCTAAGAACTTTCTAAGGGATAGATTTTCCTTGCAAGTCTTGTCGATACCCGTGACACTTTGGACATGTCTCCATAGTTTTGTACTCTCCTCAAAACAGCACACAATCGTTGACACATGCATGGATGCTATTGTAGTCCATGCCAAGCTTTTGTAAAATATGTCATGCATCATCATGAGACTCTAGCATGGTATTTTCAAGTGGCAATACACGATACTTTAGCAACCTAAAAAGAAATCATAAAACACCTTGAAATAACACAATTGTTTTTTATAATGGTGCCGAAAAGAAATCAACAAAGTGTACATAGAAGGCACCTGGACAACTTGGTCACACTTGCATCACTCCACACATATTTTGCTTGCACACTTAGGAGTGTAAGCAATGTCTTCAAGCAAGATACTCGGCACCCATCATATAATGGTATGGATGCTTCCTCTCTTAGTGGATTAGATGTATCGGCATCCATGGATATCAATGTATCGATCATTGCCTCCATCTCAGGCTCCAAGATTGTAGGAAAGTCTGAAAGGCTACTTGTCTCCTTTGGTATTGATGGTATAGATTGGGTTGTGCCTTCCAAGTAGTGGATTGGCTCAAGCACTCTATCCATAGCACGCCCACAAACTCTTCTAATTGGCCGCAATAGGTGTATTCCTCCTTGGGATGAGACGTTACCTCCCTGTATAAATATTACAACTATATCTAATGTTTTTGTATATGATATTCAATTAGTTTGTGAAAATAATATAAGGCATAATTGATACACATTTTTCTTACCGTTTTCTCAAAGTCTGAGATCGCCTGATCAATGATCTCCTATTGAAACTCTCGAAGCGTCGTACATGTTCTATAGACAAGCGACACTTTCGTCTGATTGATAGATTGCATTGAGAGCAAGGACACGGGACACGTTGATTAAGATACGCCTCGCGATCTTGAACATCACGACTATTATCATTTTCCATTTTGTGTACGTGGTTTCGACAAACAATTGGTTTTTGTTCTCATTCTCTTTTTCTTTCTTAATTTGTTTGAGAAGGGATTTCTTCTCTTGTAACTCAACAAAATTAATGTCAGCTAAAGTCTTGGTTTTCTCCCCCTTTCTTTGCACTCTTCGTTTTATGTTCTCTCTCCCCTCTCTCTCTCTCTCTCTCTCTCTCTCTCTCTCTCTCTCTCTCTCTCTCTCTCTTTGTTGCCCTTCTCTTTGTTTCTCTCCACCCCCTCATGTTTTCTCACTCATTCTCCTCTTTCCCTCCCTCTCTCTCTCTCTCTCTTTTCATTTCTTTGTTATCTTTCATGTTCTCTCTCTCTCTCTCTCTCTCTCTCTCTCTCTCTCTCTCTCTCTCTCTCTCTCTCTCTCTCTCTCGTTCTTTCTTCCTTTTCCTTTCTTCTTCTCCCTCTCTCATTTTCTCTCTTTCTCCCTCGATGCACCTCATTCTCAAGAAAAACAAACAAAAAATTTGAAGAAAGACAAGAATAAACCAAGAGGAGGATGGATTGTTTGTCTTCTCTTCGCGACAAAGCCTCTCTTTGTTTTTCTCCCACCCCTCGTGTTTTCTCACTCATTCTCCTCTCTCTCTCTCTCTCCCTCTCTCTCTCTTTAAATCAGCTAGAAATCATGGCTAGAAATATATAAATCTAAACTTACTAATTGTAAAAAAACCTACTAACTTACTAATCAATTATTTAAATAGATAATAATTTAAACAATACAAACCTCTCACTCTCACTCACTCTCTCTCTCAATCATTAATCACTAATCTAAAAAATTTAAATCAAAGTATCTAAATAAACTAACTAACTAATAGATAAATCTATCACCCCCTCGTTTTTTCTCACTCATTCTCCTCTCTTCCTCCCTCTCTCTCTTTAAATCAGCTAGAAATCATGGCTAGAAATCTATAAATCTAAACTTACTAATTGTAAACCAACCTACTAACTTACTAATCAATTATTTAAATATATAAAAATTTAAACAATATAAACCTCTTTCTCTCTCTCTCTCTCTATCTATCTCTCTCTCTCTCTCTCTCTCTCTCTCTCTCTCTCTCTCTCTCTCTCTCTCTCTTTAACATTGATCAGTAATCTAAACAATTTAAAGCAAAGTATTTAACTAAACTAACTAGCTACTAGATAAATCTATGAATCTATATCCCTAAACTATACAAATCTCTCTCTCTCTCTCTCTCTCTCTCTCTCTCTCTCTCTCTCTCTCTCTCTCTCTCTCTCTCTCTCTCTCTCTCTCTCTCTCTCTCTCTCTCTCTCTCTCTTTTCCTTTCTTATTCTCCCTCTCTCATTTCCTCTCTTTTTCCCTCAATGCACCTCATTCTAAAAAAAAACAAACAAAAAAGAAGAAGAAAGAACAAGAACAAACCAAGAGGAGAATGGATTGTTCGTCTCCTCTTCACAACAAACCCTCTCTTTGTTTCTCTCCACCGCTCGTGTTTTCTCACTCATTCTCCTCTCTCCCTCCCTCCCTCTCTCTCTTTCTTACATTCTTTGTTATCTTTCATATTTATTTTCTCTCTCTTGCACTCTCTTCCTTTTCCTTTCTTCTTCTCCCTCTCTCATTTCCTCTCTTTCACCCTCAATGCACCTCATTCTCAACAAAAACAAACAAAAGAAAAAAAGAAAGAACAAGAACAAACCAAGAGGGGGGCAATGTACTCACCGCAAAGGCCCGAGGATGGATTCGTTGTCTCCTCTTCGCGATGGCCCCTCTTCTTCCTTTGTGCATTTCCTCCTCTTCTTCACGAATGGCAACGGTGGCAATGGCGGTAGTGAGAGTTCTTATTGGACAGCTCAGGGTAGCATCACATCAGCTTATGATTGAGAGTGGCAGAGCCAGTGGCATCCCGCGGGAGGAGAGGATATGCCCCCTTTGCAGATCAGAGGTGGAGAGTGAGGAGCATTTTGTTCTCAGATGCTCGGCATACTCAGAGTTGAGATCTAGATACGCATTGAGCAGCTCACTTCAGGGATGTATGACTGATATGGATCAGAGATCATTTGGCCGTTTTCTGGGAGAGGCATGGCACATAAGAGAGCAGAGCACACAGCGGGTCCTAGTCAGAGAGGGGCCCACCCAGACGACTATTACACAGTTCTTTCAGATAGACAGAGTGAGAGCTACTGTACCAGCCTCCAGCCAGACCTTCGGGCTTACACTACAGCAGGCTGAGGACCAGCGTACCCGACGCCGCATGAGGATTCGTGGGTTTCGGACCCCACAGCCACACCGACAGGAGATCCAGAGGATTCTTGATCTACATCGACAGCAGACTGAGACCCGACGACACTCGACACATTGGATCTCAGATCTCCAGTTTTCTCTTTCTCCACCGCCGATGTACCACATCCTGCATCCAAGAGGGATCACCTGCTATTAGCGACTTCAACGACTGCTACTACATCCCAGGATAGTATATCTCCTTGCATCTGCTACATATACACATCACACCACTTTATCACAGCCGACAGTTGTTCCCCTATCACAGCCGACATTTGTTTCCCTTTTGTAGCCATTATCTGGAGTACCAGAGCTACATACACACATACACATACACGACACTTATCACACTCACAGCATCGTATTTTCAGTTTCCAGTTTTTAGCTTTTCATTCAGCACTTTTATTTTGGATAGCTGGACCTCATCAGTTGTATCACAGTTTGTCTCATAGGCCAGTTTTGGTCTTTAGAAAACGTTAATATAACTTTCTTTCTTTCTCTTCCTCTCCCTCTCCCTCCCAAAGGTACGATCTCTTTCACTCTCTCTTTCACTCTTTGCAGAAAAATGCCATGCTCTGTTTTTCTTGTAGTGTACTTTGTACTACCTATGCATTGCAACTACCCATCTCTATGCCCTTATATCCTTGTAGTGTACTTTGTACTACCTAGAAACTAACAGGGTATGGGACCACATACATCTGAATGAACAAGAGCCAAAGGCTCACCCATGTGCTTCATGCTAGACATCCTATTGTACTACATGGTTGCTTGCCATATAAAAAATGATCACAATACTCAAAACACTTATAGTCTAGGGGTGGAAGATATTGCAGACTAGTAAGCATTTTTATTCCTTTCAAAGACATGTGCTAAAGGCGACAATGCCAAAGAGATACATGTGGAACCATAGCCATTGTGTAAACATGGTCAACTGACCAGATATAAGCAAGAGATAGAGGATACTAGACTTAGCACCACGTTCAATGCGGATAATATTCCATGAGGAATCATCAAAAGAGACAAAATAACCTACATCATCCAAGGTGCCAATAGAGATGTAGGCTGTTCGTGAGAGCCATCACACACATGAAGTACATCATGAAGAGTGAACATGATGGGTAAATTAATACCAACTATGTCTAATGCTAGGTTATTACCCAAATAGATAGATCTAGTCATATAGTGATAGGAGTGAAACCACTCTCTACTATGAGGGGTCACATGAAAGGAATCCCTTGAATATATCAACCAATAGTGAGTATATCCTGACAAATCATCAATTAGCTATAAAGAATCTAAAGAAGAGGCTGCCAATATGAGATCATCAAACACATCAAATAGTACCACATTAATCTCCTTAATCTTGATGCTAGACTTGCTAGGCACAATACTGGGTCATGATTCCTCTCTTGTACTTTCTCTTTAACCTTTTCCTTGCACATGTCTTCATGCATTTTATAGCATTGTGGCCAAATATGACCTACTTTCTCACAATAAAGACATGTAAGACTCAACTTATGGCCACGTGACTTATTGTGAGAGTGTCCATGTGTCCTATAAAGAGACCTTTAAGAGTCTCTATCATGGCCCTTTCCATCTTTCCCGCCTCTCACAATCAATGCATGTGATGTAGGGAAGAATCCACATCTTTTTGTTTACCTCTTCTATCAGGAGGACACTCTCAACATATTGCAACTTTAGCCCATCCTTTGAGGTATTAGCACATAGAGCTACACAGGAAGTGTCTCATGACTTAGGTAGTGTACCAAGTATAAGTAAAGGATGCAAAGTATGCTTGAACTCAATCTCCTATGAAGCTACATAGTTGATAATGGAGTGAAACTCATTCAAATGTATAGACATAGAAGTCCCTTCCTTCATGCGAAGGTCCATCACTTGTTTTAGCCAATGCATTTGAGATGCAAGACTCTAAGTATCACAAAGATTCTTAATCTATTTCCAAAATTGATATGTAGTCTAATTATCAATCACAACCTTGTAGTGAACCTACTTAGAGAGTGATAAAATGATTGTGGACCGGCATAGCTCATCTATTGTAGTCCAATCATTGGTGTCAATGTTTTTAGGTTTGGCACCCTCATTTTTTAGTGGTCTAGTTTGCAATCTTTACACTGAAACTTGGCATATTTGTGTCTTCAAATAGCTATAGTTGGTTCCATCTAGTTTTTCAATATTGAAGATAGCACTATCATGAGAAACATCAGCCAAATGAGACCAAGAAAGTGCACCGAAGGGCAAAACATGCTACTATAATTTCATGTAAATCAGCCCCAAAACCACTACCAAGGTAATGAACTATCCATAAACTGCAATCAAGAAATAGTCTAGTATAAGTGCCCTCATAGAGAATGTAGAGATAAAAAATGATAGGTTGTTGTAATAAACTATAGCAATAGGTCAACAACCCATTGCGAGGAAATCAAGATGAAAGGCTAGGAATAATCCGTATACTACCCCCTTCATAAAAAACATGATCAACTCCCTTTAGGATAGTTTGTGCCATTTTTTGGTAGGCCCTAGATAGCACATGATCATTCTCCAGCTCCCCCACCCACTTGGCTACTCATTGGCACTTGATCTTGGTCCATTGGACCCCCCAACACTTGGCATTTGACTTGGCATTGATTTGTGGGCTGATTTACTTCAGTCCAAGACTATTCACAGATAGTTTATAGTAGTGCTACATTGGCATTTTATGTTTGGGCCACATTGGC
This sequence comes from Lygodium microphyllum, assembly GCF_053477565.2. Classification (NCBI taxonomy): domain Eukaryota; kingdom Viridiplantae; phylum Streptophyta; class Polypodiopsida; order Schizaeales; family Lygodiaceae; genus Lygodium; species Lygodium microphyllum. The sequence continues at coordinate 148,795 of NW_028229592.1, read as the reverse complement.
ATTGACATTGGTCGCTCGATTGAGTCTCGAATGCTCCCGGAATGATGTGGGAATGTATGACTATCATGTGAGATGGTTTCGGAGCTGATTTAGCTCAGCCATTGACTGTTTTGAATAGTCCTAGATCTGTCCAAAACAGGGCAGCCACCTGCTACTTCAATTTTATGCTTACAGGTCTTGGCATTTGATGCTCGATTATGCTCGGTTGGTGCCTATACATACGTGAATGTATGCCTATGAGTTGGCACTTGATTTGAGCTTGGTTTGAGCATTATTTTACTTAGGTTTGGACTGTTATTTGCTACTGGAAACTTTAGGGCTGAAGCTATTTATGCTACAATTGGGTTATGCCTATTGGTCACGGGGTGCTCCTGGCTACTGGGTATGATGTCGTGATGTATTTGGACTACGCCACATGTCTTGTTTATGCTCTGGAATAGTTTTGAGCTGAGATTAGAGCTTGATTTGGGTTTGACTGTCACTTTTTTGTAACTAGCATTTCATCTATGACATGGTTTATGCCTAGGCTACCCAGTACGGGATGATGTCTTGGTGAATGCTTTATGCTTTGGCTATGGATGGCAGTTGTTTGAGCTTGTCTCGACATTCATTTGAGTATTCCCTTGAGCAGTTAGACATTGACTTGGCTTTTTTTGTTACAACTTGGCTTTTTCCATTACAACCTTGGATGCTATATGGGATTTGATGCTCTGATTATGGATCTTGACTATTACTTGGATGCACTTACAGGTATTGAGCAGTCGACTGCTCCCTTGTTTTGGTAGTTGCCTATTGAGCAGTGATTTCTCATTTGCATTTGATATGCGGGATACTTACTAGTCAGTGGACTTGGATAGTGCTTGGGATTTACAGTTATGGCCGTCCTGCTTCTCCATTGTATGGCATCTATGCTATTTGGGCTGCTATTGCCCGTGTATGTCAGGGAGCAGTTGATCTTTATGGCCACCCGTGTATGCACATGGTCTGCTGCTATGTATTTTACAGAGCCTCTTACTTGGATGCTTTTACACATATATTTGGGGTTTTATTGGAGCTTGATTCTTGTAGGTTTATTTGGCCCCTGACGTTCTTGGTTGGACATGTATGTTAGTACATGGTATGAGACACTGTAGAGTTATGTATACTCCTATGTTTCGGGGATGCTTATGCATTTATGGATCTGAGGCATGCTTATGCTTTTATGGCTGTGAGCTACAGTGGTTGGATATATCATGTTTTTTTTGCTAGGCTTGTTCGTGTGGGTGCTTTTGCATCCGTGGTTGATGCCTTTGTGTTCTCCCCTTCTAGTTTGGATGAGTCCCCTTTGTAGTATGCTATGACAACTTCCAGCTCTTCTAGTCATGTAGACATTCCTCTTGATGAGCTTGTTCTCTCTGATGAGAGTTCCCCTGATTCTTTGAGCTCCTTGAATGTATTGGACAGCCCTACTCATGCTATTACAGAGCAATTGTCCTCTTCTACAGGTTTTACGGGTTCTGTTTGCTTTCATTGTGGAAAGACAGGGCATGTGAAGCGTAAATGCTTCAAGTGGATAAGAGAGCTGAAAATATTGTGCCACACTAGACATGAAAGCAGAGTTAGTGATATAGTAGGTGAGACCATTGTTGATAGTGGTATGGTGCATGTAGTTACCCATTATGATGCAGATGAGCCTAGACTCATGGCATCATGTTACCCTGCAGATTACTTGCTCAGTGATACAGCCTATATCTTTGATTGGCTGTTAGACAATATGGCATCTTGTCATGTTACTCCGCATAGAGCTTGGTTCTCTATTTACAGGGAGGTTGACAAATGTATTTCTTTGGGTCTTGAGCAGGATTGTCATGTTATTGGTATAGGGGATATACACTTGGCTTTGCCAAATGGGTCTTCTCTTATGCTTCATGATGTCTTGCATATACCTACGCTTAGTGAGAGCCTGATGTCTGTCAGACAATTGAATGGTGCAAGATATTATGTCTCTCTTAGGGATACTTCATGGAAAATCCATTGTGGTTGCTTGGTATTGCCCACCCTCTCTTCTTCAAGCCGCTCTCAGAATTTCTCAACGCATCCAAAACTTCACCTTAAAGAAAGCAATTATAGAAAGTATACGTTGCATCGAGTGAGATTGAGAAGGCTCATCGAAAAGTAAGGATGGAGGAAGGTGATGGCAAAAAGAGGACAACTATAGATGGTATCAACTATGCCACTTTATCTTCTCAATAACTACTGCTCCTTATTGATGCTAAGCACTTTCTCTAGTCAAATGTCGACTGCTGACAATGATTATAGCAGGTCACCTTCTTTAGAGTAGGTGAAGAAGACACATCTTCTAATCATGATGAAGGAGAACAACTGCTAGCATTCGTTTGGAGAGTGCTTGCTTTCTTGCTATTCGAGCATACAATCATTGTTCCCTCAGCAAGAAGGTTTAATTGAATGTGGCTCCCTCTAATATCATGCTAACACAAGGGGCAAGTTTGTACTCAAAAACCCTTCCGCTTCATTCCCAACTAGGGAATTTTTGAGTCGTTCATCCTTATCACGCTCTGTCAGCAACAAATTGCATACATCATTTAGGATATGATGGTCCAAAGGTCTTCTCTATTTGATCATTGCTTTGATAGTTTAGAAATATTAATCAAGCTCCTTCACAATGGATGGTCGCACTTCTGGTAAGCTTGAAGTTTTCAACAAGAACCTCATGGCAAAACATAAATTTCAGCATAGTCTCAAGCTGCGAGTCTGCAACATGCTAAGTTTGCATGTTCCTTCCGTCCCACTTTCTACAACAGCTTTGTCGCTCATCGTTCTGCAGTCTCTTGTCCTTAGCTTCTTGTTTACTGAAGCCTTCATCTTTTACTTATTTCAAAAGCACAGGTTGACGATCCTTTTGGCACTTTGTCGTAGCAGCTCTTCTTTTCATCTTTGTCCTTGTCACTTCTTTGTTCATCTTCAAATTCATCCTCTTTGTCTTCTGCATTGTCACTTGTGTTTCCTTCATTGCGGCTTCCAAGTTCATGCCGTCTTCTTCTCATCATCCCGCTTTTCTGATAGTCGTCGTCTCCTCCACCACCCTTCGTCGACTATCTTCTTCATGCTTTTACAACCTTTGCCATATCTAATTATCATGTAGCTTTTCTTTCTCAGCTTTTTTCAAAGCTTCTTGTGTTTTTATCATGCTTTCTCAAACATCGTTGTTCAGATATCGTTGAATATGTCGGTCATGCTGCATCGGTTTGGTCAACAACACTTTTTCCCATCGGATTATTCTTTAGCTGAAGTATCTTTCAAACTTACTAACCTCTTTATGTCAAATCATACTTGTTTCCATCCAAGATTTTAGCTTGCTAACAATCAAGTTTGTTTTCCTAAGGGTTAACATGCTTAGTCAGATTTTAAGACACTTTTGTAGGCCAGTCATTTTGGTTTCAAATCACGTACAACATATTAGTCTTTGTCTTAAAATCATCCATGGGTACTTAAACACCTTTCCATTGCACGAAGTGCAACAACATGTTTTTAATGGAAATTCAGACCAATCTCTTTCTTCATATTTCAATTAATGCCAAAAGAGACCTTTGTTCAAGGTATGTATAATCCCAATAAGTTTTGTCAAAACTGAATATAACTTTTTACAATGCAGAAAGTTGTTTACGTATTATAAATGCTCACATTGTCACTTTGGTTAAAACCAGTCTCCTTTCAAGATATCTTGTATCTGTAAGTAGGATGTGTAATAGGAAGAGGAATAATGGTCACATCATAGCAAAATTCCACAATTTTCACAAAGAGTGAAAGTGTTGGATGTAGCAATAATCCACTTTAAATATCCATGATATGAGTGGATAACTTTTTAGCTTTCATGAACTGCTAAAATATTGATCCAATTTTGCATATGAAGAGACATATCATCTGCACTGGCAACATCTGAATTACAATCTTTTCCTGAACTCCACGAGTCTTCAAAACAGAAACCTTCATGTGAATCGATTTTCCATGCATTGTGCCCTATCAAGAACATGCTTTGGAAAAGAACTTTGTGCCCGATCACTCATGCAGTTTGCAAATTAGAATCCATGCTATGCAATTAATTGAGCGATGTTCCACACAAAAAAGTATGAATGCATTAAAGAAATCGTGCTTAGCCTAATTACATGTGCTTGTGCGTCATGCAAATGCAAATACACACAACAGAAAATAAACTCCTAATGACACTAACTAACGTTTTCAAATTCTTGGCGAAAATCTTCGCCCTCACGTTTGCAATGGTGGACATGCAGCGGCACGACATCCACCCCCTCCAAACCTGCACATCCTCCAGATGGGCCACAAATACCCCTCCTCATCACCGCCAAGCTCGATAGTCAATGCAATCTCTTCATCTTCAATTAAAGCATCTACAATGTCCTCATATTGATCTTCATCATCTCTTGGCTCATGTAATGTGTCCACCTGTTCACTTGTAGGACACGTCTTAGCAGCCCATCGGGAAGAGAGTCCCAGAAAGTGCCGCCCGGCACTCCCACGGAATGTCATGGGGTTTGCGATCTAGGCCTTCCGGAGTCTACCATGAAGCGGAAGCATTGCGGCCGTTCCCACTTAGGACCGACCTGAATCACAGTTTTCCTAATGGTCAAATTCCTAGAAAGTAACTAGCGTCGAACCCCAGACGAACTACTTTATGCAGAAACATCAAGGTCAAAGCAGATTTATACTGCACTTAGTTCAAGAAGAATGGAAAACGAGAGGGATGTGAAGCTCGACCTCTCTACCCATAAGGGATAGTCCCATTCCGTTCCCCTAAAACAGTATAAATCGGGACTCTAGTACTCTAGATTCTAGGTCATCATTCCTTGTTGTCAATTTCCTTCGAGAAAAGTTCCCAGCCAATGGGGACCACCCTTCCATAGGACAGACCCATGGTCACATCCACCACACTTTCCTCAGGGTTACTTTAGTTATCTAATTACCTAATGACAGGAGGCATATTTCATGGTGGATTCCGTACCACGGTGGATTTCGTGAGGTTTTACGGTGGATTCCGTAAACTTTGTTGACCGGGGCTCATACACAAAGTGGATTCTTTGTGCGAGAAGTTGATGGGGACGCCTATCCTTTTCGGGCGTTTCATTAATTTAGTGTGTACATGGGTGATTTCATAGCGGGTGATTCCACAAAATACATATTAAATTAATAAATGTTTATGAGTTTAGAGTGCGCACTCGTGATAAATTAAGGTTAGGATTGATTTCTAACCAGTTGATTTATTTATGTAGCTGAAGACAGCTAGGTATTCACTTTTGTCGGTTTAATTGTATTATTTTACTAACGATTGTGAATGCTTCAATTGATGTGTAGAGATAGCAGCAGTGGCGGAGGAAAGCATCTGAGGATAGTGTGTATTCGAGTTATCGCTTATATTTTGATGGACGCATACCTTAGGCATGGTGCCTATATTTTTGTCGCACCTATTTATTGAGGCATTTGATATTTATTTATTATTTTGTATGCACATGGGCGCACGATTATGATATTTGTATTTGGACATTGTATTGGGTATGCCTGATTCTTTGGGCGCTCGCCCATTAGCTTTATTTCTATTTGGCACTAAAGCAAACTCAAAAGCCAAAAGCATGCTATTTTGTAATTTGGGCTATTATTTGAGCTTGAAGATGATTAATACATAAAATACATGCTTTGTGGAGCGCTCACACAAGGCATGGGGGGAGATTGCACCCAATTGGTCTCTTGTTCATGTCGTGCATGCTTTCTACCTTGAGTTTTGTGCAAAAAGTAGAGTTCTTTTGTTCTTGGGGACCTTCCAGCATTCACTACATGAGCATACAGCGTCCGATCTGCGCACCAGTGGTATTAGAGCGAAGCTGAGATCAAGAGCTTCCAATCGCTACCCATCTTGTGTGAAGGCAGAGCTCCTGGAACGATCGAGCTCTACGGTCAGTCTCATCGCGAATGGTCGATACGGGTGGATTCCTGGCGGTCAAGAACCTCTATTTACAGCCTCTGATCGCCGCGAAGGACCGGCTTGTAACAGCGGGGGACCACTCCTACATCCTCTTCTCCAAGTTGTCTTCTTACAGTCAACAGAGATAAGTTTCATAACTTCATAAGCTTAAAAGCTTGAATATAAAGCTTATAAAGCTTAAGAAGCTTAAAAGCTTTAATTTTTTTAAATTCGACGGCAGAGGGCGGTAGGATCTCGAAAAAAACGGCGTAAGAAAATGCCCCCCCCCTAAAATTCGACGACTTACTAATCACTAAGCTTTAAGCTTAGTTACACAATTCCTAAATCACACAAAGTTTCAAAACTCTGCAAGTTTTGAAGTCTGCAACTCTGCAAGTCCGGCAAGTAACCAGAAGTCAGAATTGACTTGTGCTCAAAACTCCTATAAGGACTGTTTCTGCGCAGAAGCACCGAACTGCAAAGTTGTTCCCTGGAAGACTCTGTTCGCATATGCAGACTTGCTGAACCAATTTCAGCACACGCAGAAGGTCAAAACACAGATTTTTCAAAGATTTCAAATCTTGCAATTGCCAAAGACGAAGACCGTGAAAGCCAAACAAAAATATATAAGCCTTGTACACCCGATTTTGAGCTATGCTCATCCCGCTAATTGGATTTTGAGAGTGTGAGGTCTTTTGAAGTTTTGCAGGATGACGGAAAAAAATATGGATGATTTAATGGCTGAAGGCGATCTTCCTGAACCTACAGTGGAACAAAAGTTGGATTTAATTATGATGCAATTGGACGAAGAACGACGAGCCTAGTAAGCATTGCAAGTTCAATTGGCCAATTTACAAAGATCGACTACCGATAAAGAGGAACCACAATCTGAATATCTTATCCGACGTACCATTGATGCGTCTCTTGAAGCTCAATCCATCCCCGCAAAGAAACAAAGATAAGTAAAAGAAATTTCAAATTTCGTACTTTCAATGGCACTCGAGATGGAAAAATTGTTCTTGCATTCATCAGTCAGTTTGATGATTACTTTCATGAGGAAACATACGCTGAAAAAGATAAAATCAAGTGTGTCACTAATCATTTAGTGGATAGAGCATCTCTTTGGTGGACCGTGGTTCGTAAGAGTATAGATTGTCCACCTTCCTTCCTCCACAATTCCATGAAAAAACCATAAAGCAATGGGACCTTCTTCAACAAAGAGATCGTGAGCATATTTCTCAGTACACCGAACGCTTTTGGAATGCATTACTCCAATTACGCATGCTTGAAGACATACCTAAAGCGACTCACAAGCGCAAGTATATGTCTGGATTACTTGGGCATTACTATGCTGAAGTCAATATGTTCAAGCCTGCAACTCTTGAAGATGCAATTTCTTTAGCTCATGATACTGAAGACAAGATCCGAGGAAGAGACAAGTGTCCACAACAATTTCAAGCAAATGGTAACTATGGTTCTAAGCAATTCAATTCAAATTTTAGAAGATTCAATCAAGGTCGTTTTCCTTCATCATCTTTCCATAAGTCTTGGACAAAACCACTTGCTTTATCATCGAATACCAATCAAAACCCTAAGCCATCTTCACAGCCAAATCCTAATATTCCTAGACTTCCTGCCATTGCAAACAATGTATCTAAAGCCAAACCTATAGTGTGTTACAAATGCTATCAACCTGGACATCTAGCAATAAATTGCCAATCGAAGAAGCCACCTGTCCATATCAACTATCTTAGAGCAATGGAAGATGAAGAATATAAAGAAATGCCTGACTTTACGGAAAATGAAGACGACATTACTACTCCTTCGGATACTTTACCAGGTATGCCAACTCCACATTCTTTGTTGACAATGAAATGTTTAGTGCATGGAAAAGAAAAGATTATTTTGCATGATGATGGTAGTACACATGATTTTATTTCTGCAAAGTTAGTGAAAGAATTGAAATTACAAACTGTTCCTACGCATTATCGCATTAAAGCAGCATTCTTAGGCACAAGGTATAATGGAACACAAGAGGTGCATGATTTAGAAATTCAAATTGGTGAATACACTGAAAGAAGGAATTTTCTAGTTGTACCATTACAATCCAGTGATATTATTTTAGGTATGCCTTGGCGTCATCAGCATAATCTTGATATAGATTATTCCATGCATTCAATTAATATTCATTTTTAAAGAAAAAACATTACATTGTATGGTATGCATGCATCTAATGCTTTTCCACTACTTACTCATACTCAAGCTAAACGTGCATTACGTAAAAGTAGTAAATCTTATCTAATTTGGGTGAATGAACTGTAAGCTAAAGAAAAACATATGCACCCTAGGCATAAAGAATTCCTTGCACAATTTAAAGATTGTTTTGTTAAAGATCTACCACCTGGATTACCTCCTTCACGTCCTAAAGACCACAAAATAGATTTAATTCCTGGTACACAACCACCTTGTAAAGCACCATACAAGCATAACTAGAGAGAGCAAAAAGAAATTCAAAATCAAATTGAGGAATTACTAAATAGAGGATTAATTAGACCTAGTAGTTCTCCATTTGGTGATTCTGTTTTGTTGGTAAAGAAGAAGAATAATACTTATCGTATGTGCATTGATTATCATGCCCTAAATAAGATTATTGTAAAGAATAGATATCCAATTCCTAGGGTCGATGATCTTATGGATAAACTACAAGGTTTTGCCATATTTAGTAAAATAGATCTTAAATCTGGTTATCATCAAGTGAGATTAGATAAATCTGACATATTCAAGACTGCATTCAGAACACAATTTGGTCATTATGAATTTTTAGTGATGCATTTTGGATTGTTTGATGCACCTGCTACATTTAATAGAATGATGAATCGCATATTTTTGAAATATCAGCATTATGTTATTGTATTCTTTGATGATATCTTGGTATTTAGTAAAAATGAGAAAGAACATTATGAACATCTATCTTTGGTTTTCAAGTTGTTGAAAGATAATCAATTGTATGCTAATCTGGAAAAGAGTGAGTTCTTTTAAACAGAAATTGAATATTTAGGTCATATTGTGTCATCAAATGGTATTAAGGTTGACCCTAAGAAGATAGAAGCAATATTGAACTGGCCTATACCTAAAAATGTGCATGAGTTACGTTCTTTTCTAGGTCTTGCTAGTTTTTACAAGAAATTTGTGCGAAATTTTTCATTACTTGCTTTGCCTTTGACTAAACTTTTAAAGAAAGGTATTGTTTATCATTGGTCTGATAATCAACAGAAATGTTTTGATTTATTGAAACATGCATTAACCCATGCTCCTATATTACAACTACTTGATTTTAATAGACCATTCTTTTTAGTAGTTACTGATGCTAGCGGATCTGGAATAGTAGTCGTACTTATGCAAGATAATCATCCCATAGCCTATTCTAGTTGTAAATTGAAACCCTCCGAACTTAAATATTCCACATATGATAAAGAATTATTAGCTGTTGTACAAGATTTAAGACAATGGAAACATTACTGAATGGATTCTGAGTTTATGATTAAGACTGATCAACAAAGTATTAGACATCTCCTTAGTCAACCCCAAATCTCTGACCGACATATCAAATGGACAGCTTTCATTCAGAGTTTTCATCCCCTTCTTCAATATCAACCAGGTAAAGAAAATGTAGTGGCCGATGCATTAAGTAGAAGACCAACCATTCATAATATCTATGTCATATCATTTGATTCTCTAACTCCTACGAAAGATACTTATCATCAGGACATTACTTTTCATGCTAATTGGAATAAATTAGTTGGAAATAACTGGATTCCTATTGATTCACTGTCTTATAATGATGGATTCATGTTTTATGAAAAGAGATTATGTGTTACAATTCCATTCAGATCTTTTGTTTTGAATGAGATTCATTGTCCTCTATATCAAGGTCATAGAGGTATCATATCTACTTTGCGTACATTGATTGAAGATTTTTATTGGCCACATATGGACATTGATGTATTTAACTTTGTTTCTGAATGTTTGATTTGTCAAAGAGTTAAGAGACATCATGGTAAACAGTATGGTTTACTTATCCCTTTATCTATTCCATCAAGACCATGGGAACAGATTTCTATGAACTTTATTACTGGTTTACCTAATACTAAAGCTAACCATGATATGATTTGGACTATAGTAGACATGTTTAGTAAACAAGCATATTTCATTCCATGTAAGAAAACTTTAACAGCATCTCAGGCAGCACAATTGTTTTTGAAAACTGTTTTCATGAATCATGGATTACCAAAAGTTATTATTTCTGACCGTGATTCTAGATTTTGTAACAACTTTTGGATTATTTTGTTTGCTAATCTAGGAACAAAGATTGATTTCTCATCTGCATTTCATCCTGAAACTAATGGACAAACATAAGCCACTAACAATACTATTTTAGATCTTTTACGTGCTTACACTATTTCTAAACCACAGACATGGGACACACATTTGCATTTACTACAGTTTGCATATAACAATACACCACACACATCTACAAACAAAGCACCGTTTGAAGTGATTTATGGTTATAGATTATCTACACCTGTTGCATCTTTATCAAATAGAATTCAGAGTGCTGATGATATTGCTAATATGCACGCTACTATTTTTGATGAGGTTAAAGACATGATTGCCAAAGCCCAGCAATCGTATACAAAACAAGCCAATAAGAAAAAATAGGCCATGAATTTCAAAGTTGATGACTATGTTTGGTTGAGAATAGAAAAATGTAGATTACGAAGTGTAGATAAACACTTAGTTGTGAAATTAGCACCCCGATTCTATGGACCATTTAAGATCATTCACAAAATTAATGACAATGCATTCAAGTTAGAACTACCACCTCACTGGAAAATTCACAACACATTTCATATTAGTTTATTACGACCCTTTAGAGGCCAATTACCTATACACCCTATTTATGAAAACCCACCTTTGTTAGATGAAGAAACTGAAATACTTGAACCCGAAGCTATCATAGATACTAATTTCATGACCACTAGAACTGGACGTAGATATTCTAGATATTTGGTCAAGTTTAAAAACCATCCCGTTGAGGAAGCCCAATGGATGCACGCTAGAGACTTAAATGCTTTCCCCACTCTGTTAGCTCCACATTGAGCTAATAGCAATTGAGGACAATTGCTATCCCACCCCGGGGGTATGATGCCAGGAGGCATATTTCATGGTGGATTCCATGAGGTTTTACAGTGGATTCCGTAAACTTTGTTGACCAGGGCTCATACACAAAGTGGATTCTTTGTGCGAGAAGTTGATGGGGACGCCTATCCTTTTCGGGCGTTTCATTAATTTAGTGTGTACATGGGTGATTCCATAGCGGGTGATTCCGCAAAATACATATTAAATTAATAAACGTTTATGAGTTTAGAGTGCACACTCATGATAAATTAAGGTTAGGATTGATTTCTTACCAGTTGACTTATTTATGTAGCTGAAGAATGCTAGGTATTAACTTTTTTCGGTTTAATTGTATTATTTTACTAACGATTGTGAATGTTTCAGTTGATATGTAGAGATAGCAGCAGTGGCGAACAAAAGCATTGGAGGATAGCATATATTCGAGTTATCGATTATATTTTGATGGGCACATACCTTAGGCATGGCGTCTATATTTTTGTCGCACCTATTTATTGAGGCGTTGGATATTTATTTATTATTTTGTATGCGCATATGATATTTGTATTTGGACTTTGTATTGGGTATGCCTGACTTTTTGGGCGCCCGCCCATTAGCTTTATTTCTATTTGGCACTAAAGCAAACTCAAAAGCCAAAAGTGTGCTATTTTGTAATTTGGGCTATTATTTGAGCTTGAAGATGATTAATACATAAAATACATGCTTTGTGGAGCGCTCACACAAGGCATGGGCGGAGATTGCACCAATTGGTCTCTTGTTCATGTCGTGCATGCTTTCTACCTTGAGTTTTGTGCAAAAAGTAGAGTTCTTTTGTTCTTGGGGACCTTCTGGCATTCACTACGCGAGCATACAACATCCGATATGCGCACCATTACCTACCACATTTAATTTGACAAGTGAAAATAACTTCCTTAATTAGCCAATTAATCACCAATTCCTTCACGTAACTTAGGCATTGACATAGAAAAACAATGTCAAACAAGTTCCTCTTCAACATTTGCTCTTTATTTATCAGTCTTTGGAATACATCATATAATCCAACCCGAAGGCTATTCCATGATTCGCCTAAAGGCTATTCCATAATCCACCCGAAGGCTATTCCATAATCTGCTCGAAGGCAATTCTAGCAATCCGCAAGGATTACTATTCCAAGTTTCCACCCATAGACTAGTATGTGGGCCTTGAGATCCAATCCCGAGTCACATCGGTCTCTTGTGTAGGACCTGGAGGCAAGGGATTTACGGCCAGAGCCCCCCTGGCACCCAAGTGTCCTCCTACTCCAAGTAGCACCCACCAGAGAGACCTCTCACGGTGGGTTCAGTCCACGTACCCGGTGCGGCTAACAACCCCCTTGGATAGGATCAGGCAGACAGTCGGGGGTAACTGATGATGCCTCTCCCTCCAGGCCTTCAACTTGAAGCATTAATTATTTTTCCATCTTTAGTTCCTTGAGCAAAGAAGTACAAACGGTGCTCCTAACTGTATAAACACAATCAATCCAGTGGTCGTTTGTTTAGCCAACTGCTAAGGTGTGAATCCTTCTCTCCGAATGCATCCAGCATTCGATCCGGGATCAATTGCGACTTGGCAAGATCCCCAAGCATTTCGTAAGCTGTGTTGCTAGTTTACCCTTTTTCCTTGGGCTAGGGTTTATACCTTGTTAACCCAAATTAACAAACATCTTAGGTTCCTTATATTAAGGTCAATTTCTTGCTAGGCAATTCATAACTTCCCTAACTTGGCAAATCAACCCAAGGAAGGGTGATGAAGCAGGATGACTACTCATCTTCTTGCAATTTAAACTTGTACTTAGAACCTGCCAACCTTGTTCTAAGGAGTGGCAAATCTATTTTGTGATTTAAACACTAAACCATGCGACATTGCAACTTGTTGCATAGTTGTCACGCTTGACTAGTGGGATTATTTCTCTCGTCAAACGGTGTTCCTTGGTCAAGAATACGTTGGTCAAGTTGTAGAGTTTGGGAGTCCTCCTAACTCAACCCAACCCTAACCCTACTAGGCCGATAACGCTTAGCCTTAGGGTTTCTAAATCCATACGGAGGTCTAGTATTTGGCTAATTGATCCTTAGGGTAAAAACCCTAAATTGTTCTTGTATAGGCATTCAACTAACCCTAACATTTTGTGAATGTGGGTAGGATCTTTGGGATTGAAAGTCTTGACTTGGCATCCCAAGTGCAATACTAGGTAGAATTTTTAACGTAACTAAACCCTTCCTAGCACTTTGAGGTGTTCGTCGTACTAACTATTTATGCTTTTATGAATCCCATGTGGGTTATGCCATTACAAGCGATTTACCTAAATCGATCTAATTGTCTTGTGACAAGAGGTGATCTCTCCTTAGCGATGCAAATACTTTTCCTAAAAAGATGTGAATAATTTCAAGATACAACATTCCATGCAAATATGTGATTCATAGACTTTTCCCTTCTATGAAACTATAAAATGTACAATGACCATTTCTTTTCCTTGCCTAAACTATAATGATTGACAATTTAGGGCTATCTTGTATAAAATCCTACCTTGATGCAACGAAATCAAAGCTTAATATTTTTTATAAAGATGCATTCATAATTTGACAAGAGATCTCCATGCATGAGCGCCCTTTAGCACCTAACCCGACTTAAAATGCAAGCATCCTCGCATGCAACTGGCAAAGTTCATAGTTTCCTTTCCATGCATTGCAATTCATTGGACAACATTCAATGGGCATCTAAGATTATCCTCTATACAAATCACGTCCATGAATTTAAATCATAAGTGCTAAATGCGACAAAAGCTCTATCCTTCTTAGCACGATATCCTCTTCTAATTCATGCATTATACATTTGAGAATATTTCAACTACCCTTGTTGATGGGAGTGCGAGCAATTTCAATTAATCGGCATGCACTAAACTTTGTGAAATGAATGAATAAATGCATTTTCCTAAAACCATCGTGCTTAATGCATCCCCTCTTATGCGAGAATACAATTGGAACATGGGCATGAGGACTTGTAGCGTTGTCCACACGTGAACTTGGGTTGGAGGCTCCCCCATGTGCGCCTCGTGTCTTTACCTTTGGAGCCATTGATGACGTAGATCCTTGACTCCACAAACTTGTCCTTGTCTTTATGTGATCTCCGAACTCCCTCTAGGCTTTGGCAAATCAGCCCCAGAAACTGCCTACTCCCCCTCGTGCAGGAATTTGCCTTTACAAGACGTGGTTTTAAAAAAACCCGGGGAAGGCCGTGTAAACAAGGCTTATGGAAGCCTTGTTTGGAAGATTCTAAAGAAGCTTCTGTTCCACAGAATGACGTGGAGGGGGGAAAATGATTGGGGAAAGGATGAGGATGACGACGAAGAAGATGAGGATGATGATTATAATGATGATGGCGATGGGATGGCACAGGCAGCAGCAGTGTGGCCTGACGGCAGCATCCCGTGACGTGGCAGTGTGGCAGACAACGTCTTCTGCAACAACATGACTCTCTCTCCTCTTCTCCCTCCCTAAAGCTTGGGGAGGGGGTGGTCTTATAGGACTATGGGGGGGGGGGGGAGATAGCCACTCACGTGGCTTACTTGCATGCCTCCTCCCTCCCCATGGTCTCCACCTCTTAGGGCCCTCTCACACTCCCTCTCCCTACCATGCATCGGTTGGGGGGGGAGGGTTTATTATTTTAAAAAAATGCCAAAATTTAACCATTATCCCCCTTTTTCTCCCTTGAAAGGGGTGTTCTCATGGGAGCTACGGGTTTTAAGCCTCGGCTCTTGTGCTCCATGTGGGCTAGAGTTTATTGACGCACGCGTGGGGTAAGCACTTAAACCACCAACTTTTACCGATGCGGGAGATTATTTTAGTTTGATTTTTGTGTGGGTTACGGGTCTTCAATATTTCATAGTGGAAATATTACATTCTCTCCCTCTTAGAGGAATCCAGATGTCCTCATCTCGAGAAGAACTGGGGGTATTGTTGGTTGAGTACTTTCATCCATCCAAGTGGCATCCTCTTCGGGATAATCTTTCCACTGGATGAGGTATTCTCTCAAGGTTCTGGATCTCAAATGCCTCTCCATAACATCTAAGATCCTATCAAGCCGTAGCTCAAGGACTCCTTGGCTAGGCATTACAACTTGTTGGTCATCAAGCACGTGACTAGGGTTAGGCAGATAGTTTTTCAATAGACTAATATGGAATACATTATGAACTTTTAGGCTCTCAGGGAGTTGCAGTCTGTATGCATTAGGCCCTAGGCATTTGAGAATCTTGTAGGGTCCACAATACCTTGGACTTATCTTTTTGCATTCACCCAAGGATAGGGAACTCTTCTTTGGACGTACGCGAATGAATACCATATCTCCTTCATCGAAGGATCTGTCTTGATGCTTCAAGTCCGCGTAAGCCTTTTGTCTATCCTTGGCGGCTTGGATGTCCTATCTTATTGACTTGATTTGGTCATCCATATCTTCCAGCAACTGACTTGAAGCTTCAACCCTCAGCATTGGATCCAAAAAGTTTAAAGGACTACGACAGGCGTGCCCATACAATGCTTGAAAAGGGGTCATCTGAATGCTTTGTTGGTAGGAAGCATTGTAGGCAAACTCGACCAGTGGCAAATATTGAATCCACTTTTTGGGTTCACAGTAGCAATGTGCCCTTAGCATATCCTCAATGACTTGGTTGACTCGCTCCGTTTGACCATCGGTTTGGGGATGGTAAGTTGTACTAAAATAGAGTTGAGTCCCAATGGCCTCGAAGATAGCCTTCCAAAAGTGTGATGTGAAGAAAGAGTCACGATCACTGATGATTCTTTTGGGTAACCCATGCAGTTTGAATATCTCCTTGATGAACAACCTTGCAATGTCTGAGGCTTTATAGTTTGTCTTAATAGGGATAATATGTGCAACCTTGGTAAGCATATCTACCACAACCATAATGGAGTTGTATCCTCCCTAAACTTGGGGTAGGCCAATGACAAAATCCATGCAAATGAATTCCCATTTCATTTGGGGAATGTCAAGTGATTGCAATTTCCATGGCATTTTGACATGTTTGGCCTTAATACATTGACAAGACAAACATTCAGTGACATAATTGAGAACGTCACCTTTAAGCCTCTCCCAGTAATAGCTCTTTTTGACTGCATTGAGGGTCTTGGCATAGCTAGGATGTCCTGAAAAAGGGGAGTCATGAGCTTCCCAAAGTATCTTTTGTTTGAGTAATTGGCTTGCCGGTATACATAATCTCGTTCTATAGTAGACAAGTCCACTATTGATAGAGAATTCTTGATACTTTGCATGTAGCTTCGGGTCTTGATCCTTGATGGGGATCTCCCTTTGCAATTTCTGATAGGTTGGATCATGACATGCCTCTTCTTTAGCTAGCTCAAGTATTGGGTTGTTTGGCATGGATACCTTCGTGGCTAGAGATCTAGTCATTGATGGATTTTGCAAGATTAGAGAATTCAAAAATGCCTTGCGACTGAGTGCATTGGCAACTACATTCTCCTTTCTAGATTGGTATTTGATTTCAAAATCATATTCCTCCAATACTTCAATCCATCGACGTTGCCTCATGTTAAGCTCGTTTTGGGGAAAAATCCATTTAAGACTTTTATGATCCGTCACTAAGGTAAACTTGCTTCCCAGCAAATAGTGTCTCCAAAGCTTGAGAGCATGGATGACAGCTAACAGCTCCAGATCATGGGTAGCATAGTTCCTTTCATGGTTCTTCAGTTTCCTTGAAGAGTATGCTACAGGATGACCTTCTTGCATAAGCATACATCCTAAGGCAAGTGTGCTATCATCAGTTATCACTTCAAATGTCTTATTAAGATCTGGAAGTTTCAAGATAGGTGCTGATACCAAGCTTTGCTTTAGTTTATCAAAAGATGGACTGTTCAGGGTGACCATAGAATGGATGTTTGCTTCTTCAGTAGATTAGTTAGCGGCGCTGCAATCAAGGCATAGTTTTTTATAAAGACCCTGTACCATCCTGTCAATCCAAGAAAGCTATGTATTTCTTTGACAGTTGTTGGTGTTGGCCACTCCAGAACGTCTCTGATCTTGGCCGGATCTACTGAAATTCCTTCCGCTGATACAATGAATCCCAAATATTCAATCTGTCGCTTGAAATATGCACACTTCTTCTTCTTGGCATAAAGCTTGTGTGCCCTCATTGTCTCAAGGACAATGCAAAGCTGGGGTTCATGATCTTCTTCCTGTTTGGAGTAGACTAAGGTATCGTCAAAGAAGATAAGTACGAAGTCATCAAGATAGGGCCTAAAGATATCCTACATTAGCCTGTTGAAGGTAGCAGGTGCATTTGTCAGCTCGAATGACATGACCATGAACTCAAAGTGCCCATACCTTGTACTGAATGTCGTCTTTGGAATATCTTCTTCCTTGATCCTTATCTCATAATATCCAGACCTAAGATCAATCTTAAAGAAGATCTTTGCACCTTGAAGACGGTCAAGAAGTTCATCTATTCTTGGAATGGGGTATTTGTTCTTAATGGTTGATTGATTCAACCCTCTGTAGTCAATGCATAACCGAAGCATTCCATCTTTCTTCTTCTGGAATAGCACTAGAGCTCCCCATGGTGAATTGCTAGGACAAATGTAACCTTGGTCTAACAGTTGCTTGAGTTGCTCCTTCAGCTCAATCGCTTTCGGGATGGACATCCTGTACGGTCTCTTTGCGATTGGAGCAGCTCCTGGCGCTAGCTTGATTTCATGATCAACTTCCCTTTGAGGAGGAAGTTACGTGCTTGTTCAATGGAAAGCTCAGTGGTAATGAGTTCCTTGGCTTCCTAGGAAGCTTTGACAAATACAAATTCAGATTCCTCCCATGAGCAAGGTAGCATTCGCACTTCCATTACTAAAGGCTCATCCAAAAGACCTAAGTCTAGTCAATTATAACTTTTAGCAAGCATGGTAAACATGGCATCCAAGCATCTGAGGTAAGCAACCAAGTCGTCGCCTATATTCTCAGCTAAGTCTGCGACCAAGGTTAGAATGGATCTCTGCTAATAGAAGGGTCTAAGGTTGAAAAGTGGTTGAGGTTTAGTTGAACTTGACAGTTTAGTAGGGGATGGGTGTAGCTCTAGTTGCAGTTCTGGCTGGAGTTGTGGCCTTGGTGCATTAGGCATGGCTAGTGCGGTGGGTGGTGTGCTACTAGATGCTTAGGCGGTAATTGGGATACTAGCCAGACAATGTTGAGGTGGTTTAGGAGTAGCGAGCTATGGTATGTGTTGGTAGACTTGTTGAGTCTCGATGGGTTTAGGTTTTGGAAGGGAAATGGGTCCTACAACTAGAGGCTTTTGCGGCATTGATACTTGATTCATCTTAATGCTTCATGTGGTCAAGCTTGAGGGTGGAATTTGAGTAGTGTCCTTGGCCGTCTAGGCTGTAGGTACCCAAATCTAGGTATTTTACTCGTAATAGCCTTGTGCTTGCAATAACGTCTTGAAGACCCATCATGGCTTGACCATCCATCAATGCTTGTAGTTTCTTCTAGGCCTCCTAGGTTTCAAGGGAAGGTTCCTAGTCTTGCAAGCTCATGGTTGGGTGCTCCTAGGCGTGGATCTTGGATGTTTTGGTACCCATTTGAACTGGTGTTCAAGGGTTTTAGATTTGTGGCCAGCTTTTTGCTGGTGCTAAGGTTTGGTGGGTGGTGACGAATCATGACACCCCCTCCTCCTTAGACTTGATGGTGGGTTTCCCTACTAGTGGCTTTGCGGACTGTGATGGAGTCGCATAGCCCTTGCTGAAGGCTGTGATGATTCATGCATTGCCAATGGCTAGGTGAATATGATGTGACATAGTCAACATTATAGTGGGTCTTCTTCTTAAGGGTTCATCCAAACAACGATTCCATGCCTGCATTTTTTGTGTTTGGCAACACATAAAAGATCATGGGCAAGCTTTCAAACTCGATAGAGACTGCAACTTTGCACTTTCCTAGAAGTGCATATGATCGGTCCCCCCAATGGACTAAGTTTGTCATTAGTGGGCTATAACTGTGGTTTGTCTATTTGAGTCCAATGATCGTGAGTCACGATATTAAAGTCACCACCCTCAGTGATCAATGCATCAATGGCGTGTCTCTGGTGGGTTATAATGGTCATGCACAGGTAAGCCAGAGCTACAGCTTCCTCATCCTCATCTTCAATCTTCTTAATGGTGTCTACTCGTACATTGATAGGGATTTCTAGCATTGGGGGTTTATGTAGTGGATGTGTGGGAGGGTACTACTTTTTTACGCGGCAGCCATTAAAGAAGCCTATGCCCTCACCTTCCAAGGTTTCAAGTTCTACATTACTAGTTCGGCTTATGTTGCAAACTCTAAAAGGTCCTATCCCCCCTAAACTTCATTTTCTACTTATGTCCCTTGACTGAGTACAATAGTACTAAGTCACCCTGTTTGAAATCTCATTGCTTATTGTGCTTGTCAAACGAGCTCTTGTGTCGTGCCTTTTCACAGATCAACACATGGGTGGCTAGAAATTGAGTTTTTGATAAGCGTTCTAGCTCAGCTAGATGTTCTGTCCATGCTTCCTTTCCCTCCCATCTCTCTTGAATAGTGATTCTCAAGCTAGGAATGGAGAATTCTACAAATAGAATTGCCTCAGTTTTGTAGGTCAACCTAAAGGGAGTCTGTCCCACAACTGTTTTATAGGCTGTATGATTGGCCCATAAGGTTGCCATTAGCTTGTTACCCCAGTCATTGCGTGAAGTAAAGATTACCTTGGTCAGGACACTTACTAGAATCTTATTTGTTGATTCCGCTTGGCCGTTCACCTGAGAGGGTAGTAGGTTGAGGATTTCCAATCTGGATGATTGGGAAGGTGGACAGGATATGAGCCCTCATTGATAAAGTGTGTGCCTTGATCATTGACAAGTTCGATGGGGCAGTCAAATCAAGAGATTACCTACTCCCATAATAACTTAGTAGTGGTTTGTGTGTCGTTCTTCTTGGTGGCTTGAGCTTCCAGCCACTTTGTGAGATAATTGTTGGGCAACAATGATGTACTTGGCTTGAAAATATTGAGTCGCAGGGTTGATAGGCCCAATGAAGTCAATCCCCCATTTCTCAAATGGTTGTCTTGCAATGATGGGACTTACCTCCATTTTGTCCTTATGAACTGGCACCTTGGTCCATTGGCACTCGTCACAGTGTTTCATGAATCGTGCTACATCTTGAAAAAGCATGGGCCACCAAGTTGAGACTGTAGTACCTCTTACAGGCCGTCATATCTCCACTTAAGTGCCCTCCTACAGTTCCACCGTGTGCCTCAACTAGTACATCGTGCATTTCATGCTCACACACACATCTCCGCAACAATTCGTCTTGCCCTAGAGTTGGCATACTATTAACTGATAGGGTTGGATTTTGAGAATGAATCGCCTCAGTTGTAGGCCTTTTCTATGGGTCGGTAAGGTAGTCTGTTCTCAAGCGCTTGGACTATATCATCTGCTCAGTATGGCATCAAGTCAACTCTAAATAGATCTCTTTCACTAAATAGGGTGAATAGATGTGTGTCTAGCAATTTGTCTCCAATGCCATGTCCAGCGGCTTCTCCCGTTGTCGTGATGATGCATGTCTACCACTGTGAACCTGAGGGTGGAGTTTTTCACCAGGATTTTTGGACTCTTTAGTCAGCTTCATTCTAAGTTTAATTTATGTTGTTTGTATCTTTTGTGTTTGCATTTGCATGACGCACGAGCACATGTAGTTAGACTAGGCACAATTTCTTCAATGCATTCATGTTTTTTTTTGTGGAAGCATCGCTCGATTGGTTGCATCACATGGATCCAACATTGCAAAATTTCTTGAATCATGAGTGGATAAGCACAAAGATTTGTTTCAAAGCATATTTTCTTGTTAGGGCACAATGCATGACTCAAGGCAGGAAGTGATGATAGTGTAGCTTCTTTGGATACATAATCTTCCATTTACCATAGACAATGATGCTACAACTTGTGGAAACGCATCAAGCTCAGATGCAACACATTTTTCCATAATAAATCTCCAAAATGAGAGGAACATTGCACCCTGCTTCAGGATGCTCCCTTCATAAACCATCTTAAACACTCTTCTCTTGTCATGGAAATTCATGGGAAATGATGTTTTGAAGAAAAGCAATGCTAGTGATTCAAACAAAAGCTTGAATGCAAATAGAGGAGGATCACAAAAATATCATAATCACAAGTTTTGGAATTCCTTTTATCCCTCACTTTACAAGTCTAGTATGAATGGAAGATCAACTGGACACGATAATGATAGAAGAGAATAGCTTTTCTAATATAAAGCATTAGCTTTAATAAGAAAAGCTTCAATGCTTTTCAGACCACGTGTGGGGAAGCGATGTGACAACAAGTATATTCGAGTATGCACTCCAGATTGGGAGGAAGGGATGATGCTGGAACATGGATGCTTACTGGCCTACCTGCTTTCGAGAATGGGATGACCAACATGATGGTCGAGAGGGAAGAGCAAAGCGGCATGAAGATCTAACATGATATAGGCAACAAGTGAGAGCAATTAAGGCCGTCTCACAATGATGATGCATTTACTGCTGAGAATCAGTTCACTTCGTGTGAAGAAAAGCTTGGATAGTAGCTACTACCGATGGCAGATGTAGGTGTCGTTGATCCCACAAAGCTTGCTGAGAAAGTAAAGAACTTGATGGTTGTGTTTGGTTCCCTTCACCATCTTCCATCAATTCTGCAGCATGGCCAGCTACAATAATTATAAATAGAAGTTGGATTACATTTACAAAGTCTTCATTTTCAAGAGTTTAGTCGCTATAGTTGAGGGTGGCCAAGCCTTAGAGGTGGTAGGCAATAGAGATTCACTATCGGAACACTCACATGATATTGACGGTCTATCTTCCTGTTAGTGCATCTCCGAGGGGAAGGGGAAGGCATGCTTTTATCATGGAGCATTATGGGCTAGAGTCCTTATCTGAGCACCAGCTACTATAGCCAAATTCTTTAAAAACCATTGGGTCACACACCAGTGTCATCTACAGACTTATCAGCAACACCATGGCTAATAACATCATTTAGAGCTAAAATTGGAAGGCATTGACACAACAAATAGGGTGGCCAATGGTTCCTAAAGGCTGGTTGTAGCTACTCCTTACATAAGGATCAAATTTGATATGATCACAAGGCCGTTTCCTTATTTGGAGTCTTTAAGGAGAAATGGAAAGACACGAAGACAACAAAGATGTTGACATTCAGATCAAAGGATATATTAATGTTGTTAATCCAAAGGCCGATCTTCATAGCATAAATTGTTATCATTGAAACTATATATGATTCGATACTCTGAAAAATGAACACTCATCAATCTTGAATTCCATGTTCTTAAAGCCAAAGTATGAGAAGCCTTAGAAGAATCCAGTGCACATAAATCCTTCACGTGTACCTTCAATGAAGTATTATGGTTTGTGTTAAAAGCACTATAATTTCATTTTATGAAGGGATTTTGATGTTGTGATAGAGTCCTAGAACTTAAAATCAAAGTTTCACTTTTTCATCCTTTGCTTCTTATTCTGTATGACAATCTAATCATCCTCTTTCGGATTTCATGTAATTACCTTGAGTTGAGTACTCTTCATCATCGTTTGCTTCCGACGAGTGACTTCACGAACTCCCATGCAAATTCCCATGCGACATCTCTTTGGATGGGCTATTGGCCAAGACGATGTAGATGGGAATAGATATGCTATTCGGTTTGGGGTGAAAGTCCTAAATGAATGGCAACGAAGGTATTCACAGGTTAAGAGAGAGCTCTTGGGAGTTGTCACAACTCTCAAGAATGATAGAGAGTACTTCATTGGAGCTACTGTGGTGGTTGAGACTAATTGTTTGCCTCTTCTAGGTATGATCACGAGTTGTTCTACTCTAGATATTGCCATGCTTAGGTGGATTTGAGTTCAAGCACATAACAGGTAAAGAGAACCTAGTAGCCGATATGCTTTCACGAGCGAGGTATGATGATATGGATTTTTCTTTCATTGATGATGCTGATGATGGGGTTGATCCATGCATGCTAATCATATTTATCATGTGTCTGCTTTGGAAAGCTTTGATGAGACTTTGTATACAAGAGAGCATTTATAGATTGGACGTTATTTGAGTACTATGTCTAGACATGATGGATGGACTGATACAGACTTCAAGAAGATTAGAAGAAAAACTTATGGTTTCTTCTTGCGAAGTGGGCTACTTTGGAAGCATCCACGAAAGCGAGGAGGATAGCCATTGAGAGTTGTTTGTGATAGAACTTCACAGGTGCGGATCATGAAAGAATTCCATGAAAGTCTTTGGGCTGGGCATCAAGCTATTTGGGCAACCTATGAGAAGAACACACTACTCACAATGTGACTATAGGTTATATGCCAGCTGAGTTGATATATGGGCAGAAGCTAGTCATGCGCCTACAGAGACTTGCACACTTACTTGGAGTGCTTTACCGTGGCAGCAAGAAGAGATGACTAGAGAATATCTTTTGGCTCTTCGTATTCATCAGTTGGAGAGAAGACCTGAAGATATTGAGAGACCAATTCAAAATCTCAAAGAGGCCAGAATTCACAACAAAGATCACTTTGATAGTAGACACAGATTGAGGCCTAAAGAGATTAAAGAGGGAGATTGGGTGTTGGTCTATGACAGCAATCTAGACAACTAGTATAATGCTATCTGCAAGGTTTCCAGACGATGGTTTAGGCCCTATTTAGTGTAGCATGTCCATGATAATGCTATATATTCCTTAGCAGAGCTTGATGGTACGGCCTTGCAGATTCCAATTGCAGGAAAGAGAATCAAACTATTCAAGAGAAGAGATGATGCAATCTACGTAGTCAAGGAATTGGATGATGTGATTTATGATGGTCTTGAGCCAAGAAATGATGAAAATGAAGATATGGACATTGAAGATCCTTTTACAAAAGATGAAGAGATTGCATTGACCGTCAAGCTTGGCGGTGATGAGGATGGGTAGCTGTGGACCATCCAGAGGATGCGCAGGTTTGGAGGGGGCGGATGTCGTGACACTGCACATCTACCACTACGAACCTAAGGGCGGAGTTATTTGCCAGGATTTTTAAACTCTTTAGTTAGCTTCATTCTGAGTTTAATTTCTGTTGTGTGTATCTTTTGTGTTTGCATTTGCATGATGTACAAGCACATGTAGTTAGGCTAGGCATCATTTCTTCAATGCATTCTTTTTTTTTTTTGTGGGAACATCGCTCGATTGATTGCATCACATGGATCCAACATTACAAAATTTCTCAAATCATGAGTGGATGAGCACAACGATTTGTTTCAAATCATATTTCCTTGTTAGGGCACAATGCATGACTCAAGGCATGAAGTGATGACAGTGTAGCTTCTTTGGATACATAATCTTCCATTTATCGTAGACAATGATGCTACAACTTGTGGAAACTCATCAAGCTTAGATGCAACAAATGTTTCTGTAATAAGTCTCCAAAATGAGAGGAAAATTGCACCCCGCTTCAGGATTCTCCCTTCATAAACTATCTTAAACACTCTTCTCTTGTCATGGAAATTCATGGGAAATGATGTTATGAAGAAAAGCAATGCTAGTGACTCAAGAAAAATCTTGAATGCAAATAGAGGAGGATGATAAAAAGATCATAATTACAAGTTTTGGAATTCCTTTTATCCCTCACTTTACAAGTCTAGTATGAATGGAAGATCAGCGAAACACAGGATAACAATAGAAGAGAATACTTTTTTTTATATAAAGCCTTAGCTTTAATAAGAAAAGCTTCAATGCTTTTCGGATTGTGTGCAGGGAAGCATGTGATGACAATTATATTTGAGTATGTGCTCCAGATTGGAAGGGAGGGATGACACTGGAACTTGGATTCTTACTAGTGTGCCTGCTATCGAGAATGGGATGATGGTCGAGAGGGAAGAGCAAAGCGGCATGAAGATTTGACATAGGTAGCAAGTGAGAGAATTGTTGAAGTGAGTTAGTCATATTTAATGAAGAAAGTCCGTCTCACAATGATGATGCATCTACTACTGAGAAGCAGTTCAGTTCATGTGAAGAAAATCTTGGAGAGCAGTTGCTGCCGATGGCAGATGTAGATGTCATTGATCCTACTGAGCTTGTTAAGAAAGTAAAGAATTCGATGGCTACGTTTGGTTCCCTTCACTGCCTTCCACCAGTTCTGCAGCATGACCAGCTACAACAATTATAAATAGAAGTTGGATTATGTTTACAAAGTCTTCATTTTCAAGAGTTTAGTCGCTATAGTTGAGGGTGGCCAAGCTTTAGAGGCAACTGGTAGGCAGCAGAGATTCACTATCGGAACACTCACATAATATTGATGATCTGTCCTGTAACTATATCTCCGAGGGGAAGGGGAATGCGCGCTTTTATCATGGAGTGTTATGGGTTGGAGTCCTTATTTGAGCACTAGCTATTGTAGCCAAATTCTTCAAAAACCATTGGGTCACACATCATCATCATCTATAGTCTGATCAACAACACCATGGCTAAGAACATCATTTAGAGCTAAAATTGGAAGGCATTGACGCAACAAACAGGGTGGCCAATGGTTCCCAAAGGCTAGTTGTAGCTACCCCTTACATAAGGATCAGATTTGATATGATCACAACGCCGTTTCCTTATTTGGGAGTCTTGAAGAAGAAACGGCAAGACACAAAGGCAACAAAGATGTTGATATTCAGATCAAAGGATCTATTGATGTTGTTAATCCAAAGGCCGGCCTTCATAGCATCAATTATTATCATTGAAGCTATATATGATTCGATACTCTGAAAAATGAACACTCATCAATCTTGAATTCCATGTTCTTAAAGCCAAAGTATGAGAAGCCTTGGAAGAATCCAATGCACATAAAGCCTTCACATGTGCCTTCAATGAAGTATTATGGTTTTTGTTAAAAGCACTTATAGTTTCATTTTATGAAGGGATTTTGATGTTGTGATAGAGTTCCTAGACCTTAAAATCAAAGTTTCACTTTTTCATCCTTTGCTTCTTTTTCTATATGACAATCTAGTCATCCTCTTTTGGATTCCATGTAATTACCTTGAGTTGAGTACTCTTCATCATCCTTTGCTTCCATCTCGCAAAGCGTCCCTACGACGAGTAACTTCACGAACTCTTGTGCGACACCGTGGGTATGTGAGACATGTGATCAGTCATATAGTGTTTCTTTCCCTTGAGTACAACAACGGAGAAGTCAAATTCAAGAAGCATAAGTAACCATCAAGCTATGTGTCCTGCATCACAAGGTTTGTTTACTAGATACAGTAAGGCTTGATGGTCAACAAAGAAAATAAAGGGCATAGCTAGAAGATAATATTGAAATTTCTTTATGGAAAACACCATGGCTAAACCCTCTCGTTCAGTTGTGGAGTATTTCATTTCTATATCTGTGAGTTGTTTGCTAGAAAAGCTCACTAGATAGTCTAGATTGTGGTCACTAGGCTGGCACAACACAACTCCTACTGTGAATTTTGAAGCGTCAATATGAACTTGAAAGGTTATGTTCCAATTTGGGGCTCTTAAGATTGGTGCAATGGTTAGAGCCTTCTTCAATTCCTCATATGCGTGCTGGCATTCCTTAGCCCATTCAAATATTATCAGTAGCTTGTACAGGGGTCTAGCAATCAATGCATAGTTTAGCACAAACTGTCAATAGTACCTTGTATGGCCTAAGAAGCACTAAACTCCCTTGTAATCGATTGGGGGTGAACGATCGACAATAACCTTGACTTTTGAGAAGTCAATGGCAACGCCGTTCTTGGACACCATATGCCCTAGGATGCATCTATGCTTTAACCCTAGAATTGGCACTTTAATGGGTTCAACGAGAGACGATATAGTTTGCATTGTTCAGAGAATCCTCGAAGTTTGTCTAAGTGTCCCTTCCAAGTGGAGTGAACACACAAGTCACTAAATGAATACCTCTAACTCTTTCCTAAGAATATCCTTGAATATTGCACACATGAGCCTCTAAAAAGTAGCAGGTGTGTTAGTCAACTCAAAGGGTGTGACTATGTAGGTGAAGACACCCCACTTAGTGGTGAAGGCGGTCTTGTGCCTATTGTCAGGGTGCACTTGTACTTAATTGTATCTTGAGAAGTTTTCCAGAAAATTGTAAGCCTCTTTGCTCGCTAATCTCTTGAGCATGTGCTTAGTGTATGATGGCAATGGATAATTGTCCCTCTTGATAGTAGCGTTTACCTTCTTGTAGTTGACGCACACTTTGAGCTTTCCATTTTTCTTCAGGACAATCACTATGGGCGAGACCCAGTCTATGTGCTCAATTTTGTAAATGAATCCTTCCCTTAGCAGCTTGCCAATTTCTACCTTAACAGCATGAGCATGCTTGGAATTCGTAGGGTACAGCCGCTCGCTGCTTAACTGGCGTTGTGTCATCGGGGGTCATGGAGATATTGTGAGTTACGACACTTGGATCTACCTCTTTCAGCTCATCGAGGGACCAAGCAAAGACATCCATGTACTCTCACAAGAGAGAAATGAGACTTGCTTCCTCTTCCTAGATCAAGTCATTAGCAATAAAGATAGGTCGAGGTGTCTCCCCTTCCTTAGCTAGATTAACCTCCTTGACTTTGGCTGGTCCTTCTATTGGTTTGCTTGCTTTCCCTTATCGTTTGGCTCCTAGCAAGATCACTACCCTATCGCCTTTCTTAAACTTGGTAAATCACTTTGGCAAGTCTTGCGGTTTCCTTTGCTCTTCAGTCTATGTATCCCTAGGCTACTTGTGTCATTCTTCCTTCGACCTTCGATGCCTCAGGTGTACTGGCAAGTCCCCTTTGGTGCGTCTGGTCTTAGCTGGTTGTGGCACCTAAGGACCACTATTTGAACCCACCTCTGACTCAGAATCAAACTCTCCGTCTTCGCTAGAAGAGGGAGTCTCACCTAGTGGTCGTAGTTCAAACGGTAACTCTATACTAAGTAATGGCGAAGTACTTGGCTAGGCAAGGCCTACTTGTTCGTAATCTATTGCCCCTATGTGCTCTAGCTAGGTTTGATCGCAATCCATGCACATGACTCCTCTCTCAATTCTAAAGGCACTCTTCCTACATAGTTTGGAGTTAGCTTGGATTTGCTCTATCACCCTTCCCTCACTGCCGTATTCTACCGTATCCATCTCTCCTTCACTTCCATCACTAAAGGAATATCAGTCCTCGTATTCATCACTAGAACCATCCTCCAAAATTGCTCGTCATCTCCTAGGTCTTGGTAGGGCTTTTCCTTCTCATCATTGACTAAGGCCCAATTGTACATTAAGTTTAAGTCATACACTTTGGTCCATCGCCACTTGGGTTCCTCCAAGAGATCTTAGAGAGGTTTGAGGTTAGCAGTTAGATTTCCAAGTAGCTTTTTTGTCAAATATTCTAGGATCTCTAGGAGTTCTCACTTGTTACTTGGGATGTGGAATTTGACAAGTAGACTGGCACTGAGGGTGCATATCTGGGCTTATCAGCTACCTTAGTAGTAGCTTGCTTATACTCCTCACTATCCAAGAATGACAAATCTATCATGGCGAGCATGTGCATCCAATCTCGCTCATCTTCGAGACATGGGGGATATTTGGTAAGTGGCCTATAAGATTTTCTAATCTGCACGTCACCCTTCAGTATGGTGGAGATAGCATCCATGTCGACTGGTGTGGTCTTCCATGTATCCATCTCTACTCTTAATGCCTTCATTCAATTTCCTAAGAAGATTAGACTGTTACCCCAATCTTCTATGACCCGTGCACTACGCATCCAGGGCTAGCTTAATTGGATGTCATAGTCCACTCCCTTCATAACTATAAAGTCAACTGAGAATTGGATTCCTGCGATCTTCAATGGCTAGTTCTTTAATACTCCAAATGGTCACACTTTCATTCCATTGGCTAGGGTGACATTGAACCTAGCATTCTCAACAGGCGGGTTACCCCAAGCCTAGAGTAGTGTGTGGTGCAACACACTAACTCTTGCTCATGTGTCTGCAATTACCTTTCTTGTGGTGTCTCCTAGAGCTAGGACCAGTAAGATTGCATTCTTTTTTATGCTTTCCCAAAAGGCATTGACATGCAAGGATTTCAGCATTGAGTGCAGCGTCAAACTCAGTATTTTTATTTCTGCATCGTGCTCGTGTAAGTCAATGCAACAAACTACTCCATCAACCCCTCAACCCACTACTTCAGCTCTTGCCATAGTGTTGAATGTTACCAAAGTAGATCTCCTAGACTTAAGAGTCAATGGGGTGGTCACTAGCATGGTGAGGAGGTTGTTAGCTGCGTGTCTTTCTCCTAACTCTGTGTTTCTTGGCCAATGCCCCTGACTGGTTTGTTGATAGGTAGCCCGTAGGCTCTGTTTAAGTGGCACTACTTCTTGTGGTACAACCGTGTCCCTTGACTTTGGTCGTGGAGGCGAGACTGGTGTGCTTACTCTTGAGAGATCATCGATCTCATCTTCCAATATGGGCTCAGCATCCTTTAGGTGCTCCTGAGCTTCTTTTACCCACTCCTTGACCTTTTCGATGGCCTCGAGTGAGAGCTTTGGGTTGGGGTACTCCCCAACCTTTGCACTTCCCTTATCAGTCATCTTTGGAGTTGTCGTTTCTGCCTCTGCGTATGTCACCTTTTTTCCAGTAGGCAACATTATGGCACTCTCAACTTTTAGCGTGACCTTTGCGTCAGCTTTCTTTCTCCTTTGCCTATATGACTTTTCTTTCCGATTGAGGTTGCATCTAAGTTATTGGGCCCTGGCAATGATATGTCAGCTTGCTTTGTATGCGCACGGGTCATAACATGCAATGGGATGGGTGTGGCCTCCTCGTCGAGTATCTCAATACCGAACAACCCCAATGGGACAAATGGTACAATTGCCGCTAGGGGATGGTTTCTACCTAGGGCAATCTGCAAAGAGATGAGTGATTCCACACTTAGTGCATCTAAGATGATCGGCCTTATCGCGATTTTCTTGCTTCCTTTCGGGGCAACGTGAGGAGATGTGTCCTAGGTGACCACAAGTCCAACACGAGATTGGTTCTTGGGTCTGCCCTCCAAAGCAAGGCTCTTCGTCATTTGGCTCCTCCACATAGTGGATTGGAGCATCGCTTGGTGGATGGGTTACGTAGTGTTGTGGTCTAGGTATGCGTGTGGGATTGATCTCCATCCTAGGAATGGCCGGTTTGGCATCATTGGGTGTTAAGAGAGCCAATGGGACTCCCCTCCCGAAGGAGTTTTGCAACCTATTTGCTAGATAAGGATGTCCGTATGGTTATGAGTACGAGAGTCTCCTCGATAGCTTGCAATGCAAGGTATCGTGGCCGAACCTAACACAATTTGCACAAGGTCGGGACCTTGTGTCCTGACACTCGACTGATAGGTGGTTTTTGCCACAATACATGCATTGAACGTGAGGGCGTGTTGGTCGTCTCATCATCTCTTGTAATTTGGCTAGCTCCATCTTCATCTCCGGTCCTGACTTAGGTTAGTTCCCTTTCCTTTATCCTAAGTACTTGGGCCTGATATTTTGCTTGACATTGAAGCTCTCTCGAAGTTTCTAGCGTTAGTCTCCTCTCGGGTCAAGCTCCTAGAGCTTCTCTCTTTGAGATGGTCATCCACTCTAATCTCCTCATCGAAGACCCTAGCTAGCATGTCTCGCTACAAGCTTGAATTGCTTGCCAAGGCTTTGTAGATTTCCTCACTTCTTATCCCATTGATGAAGTCTGTGGAGACCACTCTTTTGATGGGTCGCTCACCAATTGGGATTCTCTTGAAGAGACTTCGCATATGGGTGACGTAGTCTCTCATGTTCTCCTTGTCTTTATGCTTGACATTCATTAGCCGCAGCATTAAAACACTATCGAAGTACCCGGGCTTAGATAATCTCTTAATGAAGAGACTCTTGAGGTTTTTGAAGTTAGTTCACTTAGCAGCATCTAGAGTCGTGTACCAGGTCCTACCCTTATCGCCTAAGCATAGACCGAAAGCTTGCAAGCATTGAGAGTAAGAAGAGTGAGGCTGTTAGCCTCGCAGACTTGCTCAAACTGCTCTATGAAGCTGTATGGGTCGTTATTTGGCTGGTATTTGTCTAACTGCTTAGCCATGACAAGGATTTTTGATTGGCTTAAAGCCTTGGTTAACTCCTAATATTGTAAGCAACGAGGTTGCCACTGCAACGACGCTTTGCTCTGTTGCTGTTGATGACGAGTTATCTAGCAATCACTTCATAATTAGCTCACTCAATTTGAGATCACTTTCTAATGCTCTTTCTCTCTCTGCGTCAGGTTCTGTCGTCTTATTTCTACTTGCTGAGGCTAGCACCCGCTGAATCTCGCACATTTCTATATTCTAGCATAAGCTCCTAGCTTGTTGCTCCTGATTGTAGGCTGCTATGCTCTACAAGGCCTTTCGCGCTAGCTTCCTCTCCTCGAGGTCAGCTATGATTTCCTCGGATGGCCTACCATGATGGTCCATCCGGGTTTGCAAGTCGTACTTTCTCACCATCCGTTGGATTTCATTCGGGAAATCCCCCAAATCAAGCTCTTCATCGCGTTTGCAATTCGTGCTGGTCTTTGCCATATCTGTGGTCTCTTGTTCCACCAGGGTGTTGATGAGATTGATCGATTTGAGTAGATCCACTCCTCCAATGGTGTCAGTCCTTGCTGCATTTGACTCCTGTGGTGCCGTGTTCTTGCTTGGTCGTATACTTGGGGTTCTCATCACACGACTACATTTCAAGTACTTCTCCTACTAGTGGGTTCAATCTAATTGTTAAGTCTGAATGATTTCCTTATTATTCACAAAAAGTCCTCAACTTACACTCACTCGGTGTGTGTGTGTGCTCTCTTGCATGCACCGTGCGAAATCAGGTTTTTATCTTTTCTTAAGTGCACTTCAAGTACTAGAAGTGAGAATACAAAGTGATAATTGCAGCTCTCACACTCTTGTCCACGCACTTAGCCTAATGGGGCTCTAGGCTCAATTCCTGACTGTTCCTACTAGTGATTAGGGTCTATGTTGCATCGTTCAGCTCATTCAAGGTAAAATTGGGGTCTGCTGGTTAGCCTACGGCTCTAAGCGTGTCAAATATGCTAGTATGAGTATCAGCACTATTCCTGGTCATTTGGCTGCGATTTCTAGGGTTAGATTTGCCTCCTGTAAGGCTTTTGGTGAATTCTTCTATTGCAGGTTGTACTCTCCGTTGTCCCGGACACGCTAGATTTGTCAATTTTGATGTGTCAAAATTTGGTCCGATTCTGTAGAGTCTGATTTTGTAGTGTCCAATTCTAGGAGTTGACGTTTGATTTGACAAGTGTCCGATTTTAGCTGTTCGATTTACTTTGTCCGATTTGAAGTGGCCGATTTTTTGAATGGTCTGATTTTTGTGTCCGATTATGGGATGCCTGATTTTCAAAATCGGACAGGGTATGTCTGATCGGATAGGATGGGTTGGTCCGATTTGAGTGTGTCCGATTGTCAAAATCGGGCAAGGTGGTGTGAGCGTCTGATTTCCAAAATTGGACAAGGTCACAGGTTCGAGTGTTCGATCCTCAGGAAAATCGGACATGTGGTAGTGGTGTGATTGTTGGCCATCCGATTCTCAGAATTGGATTGGTGTAGGGCATCTGAGCGTTTGATTCTGGGAATCGGACACTCGTAAGGCAATTTGATTCCGCTGGTCAAGGGGCCAAAATGGTGAAAAATAAATCAACGACACAATTATGAGCAAGCTAGCAGTCGAGAACCTCCAAAATGCAACTTTGAACACAATGCAATGTTTGTATATACCTGGAATGAGCTAACAACGCTGGTGGGAGTCGATCAATTCGTAGGAAACCCTGGCTGTCCAAGCTCTCTCTCAATGCCACAAGTGAAAATGAGGTCTCCCTTTGCTTCTGGGGGTCTTAAACCCTTGTTGAACTCAACCTTAATCTTTCCAATCACTCCCCATGCGACTCTAACACCTCTAAGCACTCTTTTTTCCCATTTTTTCACTGTTTGTGCCCTGTTTGGGCCTGTTTCACAACAACAACTCTAAAGCTACCCGCTTCGATTTCTCAATCCTATCCTACTCTAAATGTAAAAAAATCAAAAGAAAAATACTAAAATGATTTCTCCTACTTGCCTAATCATAAAAAAACCAAAATACTTACTTGTTGTAAAGATTAAAAACCCAAAACCTCCTACCTATCGCCAGCTTCGGTTCGGGGATGAAACCCTTACTTCGTCGCTCGATTTGAGGTACACAAGTGCTCAAGATTGAATCCGTTGGTCCTGGCGATAGAACCAAAATGTAGAGGTGACGAGCTCATGCTCAACCACCAAGACCAAGGGACTGCTTATTGTTTCAAGTGTTTCAAGTGAACACCTATGGCTATCTCTCACCTAGCCGATGCACCTTTGATCCTACCAGAGTGTAGCAAGCTTATCTTGATGCCCGAATGAGTTGCCTCCTCCCTCAAGCACACCGATAGCTCCACGATTCCAGATGCAAACTCAAGCATCCTCAAACCTCCACCTTCAAGCTCCATCCTCCATAGCCGCACACAAGACAAGAGAAGAGAAGAGAAGATAAGAAGAGAGGAGATGATGGAGAGTTTCACCTCCAAGGTCCCTCACCCTCACACACTCACTCCCTCACACTCTCACACTCCCTCTCTCACAAGCACACACAAGCAAGCAAGAAGGCTAAGAGAAGAAGAGAAGAAGATGAGTCTACTTTGCCACACACCCAAGAATGAGCTTCTCTATTCACTTTTTGGCTTTTATACATGCCCTAGATTCCTTGGGCACCCATCCCCTTTTTTACATGACCGGCCATTGCAAGGTCCTCTTTTCTCATTCCCTTCTATTTGCCCTATCTCTTTACCTATGCCTGTCTACCTTTTACAATCTGCACAAGAGGGAGCCTAGCACTCTTTTACAAAAGTTTTAGGGGTGTCTTGCATTTAAAAATGTGTATTTGCCTTTGACTTGATTTTTGAGGCCGCCCTTATGCTTTTGGTTGTTCTCCATCCTACTTCTTCCGTTGCATCTACATTCTTGACTTCTTTTTTCTCCATCTCAAACTAGGGTTAACACCTATACATGTAGTGATAGGCAAAAGCTTTTTCCACTTAGCACCACCATAGTCCCGCATTACACTAATGCTTACTAAAAACCTAGCTCATTGAGCTCTTTTGCATTGGGAAGGAATGGGTAGCCTCTCAAAGTATTTATGTTCCTCACATGATTTACACATATAGTCAAAAGCTACATAACTCTCTTTTCATCATTACTTCTACTCCGTGTGTAAGCTAAATCCTTATTTTCCTAAAACCTTCTTTTCCATACGTGCAGAAGTAATATAAGGATGTTTAAGAATTAAAAGATAAGAAGAAGAATCCTAGATAAAGAAATGGTGCTCATCTTGGACATCACCTATAGAAACCTTCACGTTTGGACAAGTTGTAGACAACTCTCATACTGTGTTATTAGTCACTTGCATTCTCCATCCATGGTCAACATCTACTGGCCACTTCCCACTTTCATATAATATTCTAACCATGACATTAATCTCTAACCCATGGTCTATGAGAGCAATACATAAAGTCTCAAGATATCCAATTTTCACTATTGTCTCTATATAGTAGCACTAGCCCAATGATTATGGGAATAGTGACTTTGAGGTATCATACTTGCCTCATCATCTATATAATGCATAGGCCATATAACCTTTATTGTAATACTTGAAGTCACCACCTCCCCAGCCTTTTCATTGTCAACAATGACATTTTCAACTTCTTCACAATCATTTTTAACACATATCTTCTTCACAAATCACATATATACTCTCAAAACCTATTTCCTCTTCATCTTGTATCATAGCCTATGATGGCTCTCCAACAAACTATCTCTTTCTTTTGATAATATCTATTATCTCTTCATGAAACTCCCTCTTCGCAATGCCAAGTATTTCTCCCATAGCAAATTCAACT
Source organism: Lygodium microphyllum (assembly GCF_053477565.2). Classification (NCBI taxonomy): domain Eukaryota; kingdom Viridiplantae; phylum Streptophyta; class Polypodiopsida; order Schizaeales; family Lygodiaceae; genus Lygodium; species Lygodium microphyllum. The sequence goes on along the minus strand of NW_028229592.1, from coordinate 113,607 downwards.
TTGATGTTCAAAATACAATCCTCTAAAGTCTTATTCAAATCTATGGTAGTCTCTTTTATCAGAAAGTAATGTGTAACCTGGTTGTTTGTCTTTCGGGTTTTGATCCTTCTCTTTCTCCTTTTGCTCTTTCTGAACATCCTTCGTGACTCATGTTCTAGTGTAGGCCTAGCAAGAGGCATAGACTACTTAGGATCAGTCTTGCCACCCTGTCTAATTACCCTCTTGGAAGTTCCTAGATCGTCGTCTTCTCTTTTTCTCTTCTCTTCAATGATAACACTTGTGTTCTGTAACTTTTCCAAAAAAATGCATAGATGAATAAGAATCCACAAGCAAATCCCATCCAGCCTTTCCTTGATATTTCTTCTTGCATTATTCAGCTCTATTCTAGGGATCTTTCCCTACACGAAAAAATGGCACTTTTGTTCATCCCTTCATTAAGAAAATAACCAAAGAGAGCCTGCCACATATACAAAAACATGGTATTGTTGTCTCCTCTGCTTTGGAGATAGTAGAGTCCATTTCATAGTTCTCTTCTCTTTCTTATCCAAAATATCTAAAGTCTGACATGTTTTGGTAGTCCCAACATTCCTATTCACTGAACAAAAGTTATCAAAAGATACAATATTTTGCAAATTGAGATATCTTTTTTAGCCAAAATATCTAAAGTTTGACATGTTTTGGTAGTTAGAACAGTCCTATTTACTGACAAAAGCTATCAAAAGTATGACAAAGATGGGACTTGAAGTTAATACTCAATATTTTGAAAATCGAGAGATTTGGCTGCATGACTTCTTTTTTGCATCCATATATTTAAGCTCTCTCGATTCTCCTTCTTAACTTTCTCTTTGAGTTTCTTTCTCTACATAATATATGCACTTTCAATTTTTTTCATAGCATCAACAAGGTGTCCTTGTTCCATGAACTCCTGTATTGTCTATAACATAAGTTTAGGTGAAACTTGGAAGCCCAAAACTTTTATTGTGGATGATTAGATTACCATACTACTGTCCTGTAAAGGCTCCTACGAGATGAAAAAAGTAAAACAAGATTATATAAAATATAATTTGAAAGGATACATTGTTGCTTTCAAAGGTACACCTTAAGAATGTTTGCTCACCTTTAAAATGTTTATATGGCTAGGGATATATACTTACCTCCAATTAAATGTATTTTTTGTTCTATCAGTGTAAGTAATAAAAATGGATTATTTTCTACAAACATCTTTCCATCAACAAGTTTTGAGCGGTAATCTATCTAGAGATTGAATAGTACTTTCTAGGATATTAGAAGACATTAGAGACACATTAAAGTTCTTGACAAGACAACACAAGTTTAAGATAGCTTTTACATAACTTGATTTGTGATAACACTTGTAAAACCTAGTTTTGCATACCTGACTCACAAAATAAAGAAAAATATAAATATAATATTGAGTTCAATAGTGTAATGCATGAAATGTTGACTGGAGATGGCATGAATAGTACAAGGGAAGAGGACAATGGAGAAGTAGACCAAAGGAGTAGACTTGCAAGTGAAAAGTTCAAAAAATGAAGTGCAAGAGTTTTATTGGTGGGAGCCACATGTGTGACACATCACCATGCCACATGTCAAACATTGTGTAAATCGCAAAATCAACATGTCATACACACATGATATCATAGCCACCACATGGAAAATGCATCATGCCAAAAATCTTGGATTGTTACATGGCAAAGCATGTCGAATATCTCAGGCTCCCACATGGCAAAGCATGTCATAAGAACCCTGCGTCACGTGGCACAACATGTCGTAATTCATAGGTTGCCTCATGGCAAGACATGCCAAACTTTCCATATTGCCATATCTCAATCATCTTGCAACTCACACAGAGTGTGATTTTCCATGTGTCATAAATCCCACATTCTACGTAACTATGCCCGATGTTGACATCATTATGATATTGACTCTTTATAAATACACACATTATTTGACATAATGCATTTGGAACACACGATGCATAACTTTCTATTTTTCTTTTGTGTGATCGGTCTCAAGTGTGCTATGTAGTCTAATTTCTTGGTCTACTTTGATACTTTTACCAACTCATTTCACAATAGTAAGATTATTTTATTCACTCAACAAACTATTTCCTTGTTGCAAGAGTTTCTCTATTCTTGTTAGTTGCTTGTGATTTTCTCACCATTAAATTTCTAATGGTGCAACAATGATAATTTTACTAGTGTTGTCATTCCACATACATATCTTAAATGTTATATCATTCATTCATAAGTCAGACTCAAGGGTGCACAAGAGTCAATGCTGATCAACTCCCAATGTCTCTTCCTGCATCGTATGTACTTGCCCATTGCACATTGTCACCAATAAGCCTTTAATTCGATAATATTGAAAACATATCTTGAAGCTTATTTGGTTCATTCATAAGTCACGGACCCAAGGGCATGCAATAGACAATTTTGATCAACTCCGAATGTCTCTTCCCATGCCATATATGGACCGGCCATTGCACGTTGTCATCCTTTTCGACAAATATTTTACACTTTAATTCAATTAGATTGAAAACATATCTTGAATATTATGTCGTTCATTCAATAGTTGTCAAGGGTGCACAAGAGACAAGTTTGATCCACTCATAGATACTTTTCCCATGCCATAGGGCCTAAGCGGCCCATTGCAAGCTAATGTCCTTTTTCACATATATTTAACCATTTAATTCTATTACAAAATACTAAATTATTTTACGGACCATATGGAGTGCAAGGAGCATTTATATTCCACACCAAAAGCTAGTTCCCATGCCACAATGGCCATGAGCAACTAGTTATCGTCAAAGACACACACTAATGCATTTTGTAGTCGAACTTAAATGCCTAGATCCAAACTCCAAGCAAGAGAGCCCCAAACATAAATGCTGTATAAACACATCACCACATATATAGAAGGCTAGATCCAAACTCCAAGCAAGAGAGGCCCAAACATAAATGTTGTATAAACACATCGCCACATATATAGAAGGCTACCCTTGGCTGATTGCCATGGCCTATTATCATAGGCATCCTTATGTGGTTAGGGTTGGTTCCTATCACCCCCATCTTTGCACATAAAATATGCAACATTGCTCCTCCCAATCTCACAAAGGCCCAAAAAAATCCCATGATGCTATCCTACAACCTAAGTATCCTCATACACTCGGTCTTTGTAGAAGACAATTTCCATGCAATAGTGTGTGCAAAATGAAAGATTTAATGTAAAAGTGAATGGAATGTGCTAAAATAATATTAAAACAATCAATATGATAGTGCAAATTCATTCCTTTTACTTTTGATGAATGCGTCTATTTGAATTACAGTGGTGTATTACATTAGGCTGTGATTCCTAACAATGCTTTAAAATAAAAATAATAGCATCACTGCATGTAGAGATTGACACATTTATCACTAGATTGAATTTAGTCACAATGGACGGCATTGAGGCTACCCTTGTACTATTAAACCATAGTTTTCCAACATAATTTCAATCTTTTTTGGGTTTCAAATGTTTTGTGAGTTACTTTTTATGCCCTTAAGGTTCATAAAATGATTGTACTAATTTCTTCTTAATTGCTACTATTTTTATAATTATTTAGCATATTCATTATATATTTTTTATTTTCTTATATTTTTTGTATGGATAATTCACTATTCTCAAAAGTTGATTAGAGTGACACATGAAATCAAAGAATACAAACATATTCTACTCCATAGGAGGACAAAAAACCACAATTTAATCAAACTGTGTATCAACCATGACTACTTAAATGAAAATTTCACAACTACCTAAATGTGTGTAATCAAACCGAGTCTCTCTAAGGCCATTGATACTCAATGGTCACTAGCACACTTGAATAAGACTCTGATCATACTCCAACACTTTTATCCATTTCCACACTCTCTTTGCTTCCAACCCTTCTGGCTAATCACCCCTCTCTTGAACACAAACACTCATTATGTGTTTAAGGGAGGAGAGAGAAATACCAAAATACAGAGGTGGAGAGAGAGAGAGAGAGAGAGAGAATGAAAAACTAGCAGTTCATATCCTCCATTATATTAATCAAGATTGTCATCAATAGATTGCCCATGATGTCCAGATATAAGATCTAGAGTCAGACGATCACTTTAAGAAGATGATGATCGTCCTCAAAATGATGCCATGATGGCATGAAGATGGTGTCCTTTTCTTCCTTCTCTCTCCGCATTTCTTTCTTCTTTGCAGCCCTTCATTTCTCCCTTTTGGCTCATTTCATTTCATTTATAAAATTCAATTCATTTCATTTTTCTATGGTCTCCACATTCCTCCCTCTCTTAAATAAATTTGACACACAAAATGTCTACAAAGATTAAAATTTTCATGGCCTTTGGCATTAGAAGGATCCATATATTTCCCACAACTTTGGTTCAAGCCTTGCCGGCGCTTTTAATTTCTCATTGAAATGCTGCTTTGGCACACTTGAAAGTATGCTATCTCTGTGAGCTTTCTCATGTTTCTTTAGTTTCAAAACTCCTACAATCCCGTAAAATTCTCTAATTTGTGGAGGTGGCTTGTGGGTTGTTTTATTTTCTACCATGCCCTAGGGAAACCAAGGTGTTAGCCTTAGCCGTGTCTAACACTTAGAAACCTACTAGAATCTTGTAAGGTGACATATATATTTTTCTTTTACTTCATTTTTATGCCCCATAGCTAAATCTCATCCCAAGGAGGAAAGTGCATCGACTCAAACCTTGACTCAAACCTCAGAACCTACCAAGTCCTCACAAGTTGATGAGCATCTTCTTGCTTTATTATTTATTTTGTTTCAATGATGGAACAATTCACTTTAGTTAACCATAGGCATTTCTCTCAAAAACTTGCCCCTCACTATTCTACAAGACTTTATTATGACAAGAATGTAGCTAGAAACTCATATATAGGCTAGTTACCTAATTGAAGGAAGTCTAACACCTATTTTCCATCAAGGATAGCTAGAGTGACACTCCCTTTCTGACTTACAAACACCCTCAGGAAAGCAACAAATTAACCCTCCTAGGAGGACCACTCAAGCCTAGCTACATGGCTTAGTATCGAATCCATGTATAACACAACATAAAATCCCTACCCCTCACCTTATCACTAAAATAAAAAGCAAAGAAAAGGAAAGGTTATAGAGACACTTGATATTCAAGAGAATCTGCGTATCAACATTGAAAGCGTCCTCAAATGTAGACCAAATAACCTACATAGTAAAACTCAACAACAACAACACACAAGCTAAAAGAACCCACACTAAAAGAGGAAACGCAATGGCCCTCTTTGGCCTGATGTGATAGAGCAAGAAAACATAATATTAGCATACATTTACACCCTCAGTCCCTAAGGAGGACTGACACTACACTCAACATCAGACCAAAGAGGTAAGCCTCCTCGGCCCCTAAGTTTGTTGCTTCATAAAGAAGGGTATGATGACTCCACAATACCTTCTCTCAACTAAAGTTTGTACCTTCATAAAGAAGGGTATCAAGATTCCATAATATCTTGTCTCAGCTAAAGTTTACATTGCATCCCACCATTCGAGGTACCATGATTTTGAAAAATCATGTCTAGGGATCAAGATCAATTTGTGACCTTAGAATTTTGGTCTACAATATCACGACTTAAAATCAAAATCAGGTCTACACCTCTTTCCATAAATAATTTACAAGGTTCTATGCAAGGTGGGACAAATGTCTCCCTATATACAACGTTTTCAAAAAAGGAAATTCAACTCTTTTTTTATAGTGTATATGCATTTATGAATGTTTTTAGAGTATGTACACATTGCATTCACATGTTAAACCATTAAAATATCATATAATTTCATATGTCTAATTAAAAAAGAAATGCATAGCTCTTTAGAGAGAGAGAGAGAGAGAGAGAGAGAGAGAGAGAGAGAGAGAGCATTAGGGGAGTTTTGAGGTCTCAAAAATGCCTTGTAAGAGATCCTAGAGAGAGAAAATAATTTAAGAAATAAAATTATTTTATAGAATTTTTAAAAGGTTTATATTTTGGTAAGTTAAAATATCAAAATTCATTAATAAGTCATTGTCATGATATTCTCATGGTCACATCAAACCTAGAAATCTAGGTCGCCATAAAGTTGGCAGGTTGTCATAATGAAGATCTTACCTCTCCTCATTAAAGTGAAAAGTAATATTCAATTTGAATTTTGGTGGATACTCGATTGCCTCCCTCCATCGTTTCTCTCTTCTTTTTTTCTCCTCCTTAGTAGTCTCTTCTTTGTTTTCGTTCTTGCTTCTAATCATATCCTTAGCTATGGATCAATCACCCAATGATCTCTATAACTCAGCTATGGATCAATCATCCAATGATCTATGTAGCTCTCATAAAAGACCTCTCTATCATCTTCATATTGAGTTGGATAGTGAGTATGAAACAATAAGAAAGAGAACAAAATCTATCACGATTACAGAGTCTATGAAACATATACTGAGGTTTGAAGGAAAGAAGAATATTGATCTTTGGTTAGATGGAAAGCTATATCCCAAAGATCCTAGCAGAAATAGCACTCCTCCTTTCTATAATAGCTCATCATTAATGAGGTTTATTGGTGATAGCTACAATGGATTTTTAGGCTATACACTTAACCTTGCTGCAGAAAAGGATATCCTTGGACTAGAGAATCATCTTTTGATGAAACACAATATAGAGTTGTTGTAGAAGCTAGAGGATTGTCAACAAAAAATTCATTCATTGGAAAAGCGTATCAAAGCTTATTAACAAAAGCAAACTTTATTAGGCCTTCGAAATCGACAAAGAGCTCTTTAAAATATTGAGAATCTCAAACAAGGAGGAGGAGGCTGTGATAAAAGAATCCAAGCATCAAGGTATATTTTTTTTCACTTGAAAAATCTTAAATATGGCTTTATTTAAATTACTTGCATTGATTTGTGATGTTAATTTTGCTTAGATCTCTTCTACAATCAAATACAAGTGAAAGAGATTATTTAAAAGCAACTCAATTTTATTATCATCTTCTTCCTTTAGTAGTTTCAAAGGATATTTTGGAGAAGAAGAAATTTAAAAAGGCAAAGAAACAATGCTTGGAGTCATTTGTAAAGGATCATTCTTTGGATTCTGAGTTAGTACAAAAGACACTAGATAGTATTGGTATTAGTCGAGATGCTTATATTCAACTTTTCCAGCTTTTACAATCAAATATGAAGCAAGGACAGGTACGCAATTGCATACTTTCGAAGCCATTTGTGGTTAGGACTATCAGACAGAGAGTTAATGACAAAGTGATGGGGATTCTAGGTGAGCCTTTTCATATCAATGCTAGCTTCAAGGGCAAGAAAAAGGAGGTTACATTCAATGAATTTAACAATATTTTCCTTGACTTGCCCACCCTACAATGCTTAATGATCAAATTTTATGACTTTCAATAGCAGAGGCACACAGAGTGGCTAGATTTGTGATTAAACTTGATGAAAGTGAGATTCTGAAATGTAAAAAATTGGAGAGAATCTCTATCACCTTGATGAATAGAGCACTTTCATCTGGTCATTGCAATCACTCAAGATCATTTAGTGTTCAATCTGAATATAACATCTGGTAGCTAGGAGCATTTGAGGTAGATACTGAAAATTTTGATATATTATATTGGGTTTTTCATCAAACATCAATACCTAATGTTATTCAAAGGCAACAAGCAGGAGAAGAGCTATTTGTTGAAGGATTTTGGAACTAAGGAGTGAGTGGCACATAGCTAGTGACCTAAAGACACTCAAATGTATGTATAATGTATCAAAGGGAGCCAACTCAAGATCTCCTTGCTTATACTGCATGTCACCAACTGCAGAGTTAAACTCAAGCAATTGGAATAGAGCTCCCTCTAGGCACAATAAGGATCCACAGTTTAAACCAGACTTGGACATTCCTTTAGCGAATGCCCATATTTGTACACTTCATGCACTTTGCAGGATAATTGAAAAGCTTGTTCATCTCTATATAGGATTTGCATGGAAGCTGAAACCATTATCAACTAGAACAGATGCTATAACAAAGGTTGAAAAAGTTCTCTCTGCAATTGGTTTGCATGGTGGCAATGTTGTTATTGAACTAGATCTTTAGAAGTCTAAGGATGGTACTTGTGTCCGAAAAAAACCATCTATTGGTGGAGTGAAGGCTAGAAGGTTTCTAGGCTTTCATGGGAGACTTGGCAAGATGAACTCGAGAAATGGTGGCTCAACTATTAAATTTAATCAATGGAAATCCCTACATAATGCAGTTAAGGATCACACTGATAATGGATAAGCTCGGAATAGAAAAGCTAAAGTTTGGGAAACACTAGACAAAGTGTTTTTTTATTTTGATATGACTGAATGGAATGATGATGATCTCAAAGACTTTAAAAACCAATTGAACCTTTTCAAAAAGGCGATGACAGAAGCTTGGGGTGATCAACACTTTACTCACTATATGGTAAGAAGTTTGTATATGTTTGTTTCTTCATTGTCAAACTCATATAATGTTTTTTAATAACTTTCTTTATTTGTTGACTATGCAGCATATTCTATACAACCATGCTCCATACTTTATTAAACAATATGGATCTCTATCTATCTCGTCAACCCAAGGTATGGAAAAATCACATTATCAAGCAAGAACAAAATATTTCAAACACACAAGACATGGAGGTGGAAGACACAAAGCCAACAGTTTATTAGAGGTCTTTCAATGGTTCTATCGACAAATTTGGCATAAATTCAAGCTTAAAGATACAACCACATCAAGCAATACATCATCTTTAGCAAGGACTATACAAATTGTTACCCAAAGAAGAAAAGATAGATATTTAAATTATTGCGCAAAGCAAAGATTTACAAAATGGTTACAAACCAAACAAAGAGTTGGAAAAAGATGGGTTTCAAGAAACCCTTAATCTTTGGCATCTTCTAGTCTGATTGTGTTGCAGAAGAGTCCTTAGTTTCAGGCACCTCGACAGGGCCTCCAGGGGAGTCCTTAGTTTCAGGCACCTCAATAGGGCCTTCAGAGGAGTCCTTGGTTTCAGGTAGCTCGACAGGGCCTCTAGAGAAATCTTTTGTTTCATCCCACTCAATAAGACCTCTGTATTTCAAAAACTCATGTTTTCGATAGCTTGGAAGAAGCTTCAAATTCTTACTATCTCCTACGTAAGAGAGCAAATAGGAGCCAAGAACTCCAAAATATCCAGCTCTAGATCCACTATATTCCGGGCATGAAGCCAAAAACTCTTATGGCTTCTTCCTTCTCCACTAAAATGATCTTGTCCAAACCTCTGCTGAAAACTTGAGATCCAATTACCTTTGAGATAGCTCTCAAAGCCATCATTGGTAGACTTGGAGAGCTTGACAATCTACTATGATATATTACAATTGTTTGATTGTTTAAGTTTCCAATATAATGGCCAAGGCTTTGATTTTTTCCAAGCTTCATTGGCCTAGAGCCCTTGGCCCTTCCAAGAAAGTTGTCCAGCTCTTTATTCTCAATCTACACAACAAACCACAACAGTATAAGATTTAAAATATTTATCTATAATGCATAATAAAGTCTAACATAAACTCAATGGGTAACTTCGAATTATATTTCATACCTTAGGATGTTCGTCTTCTTCGAGAAGACTATCATCATAAAGATTTATTGAACTCTTGGGTTTCTCATCTGATGGAGACTTCAATCTCTCTTCATACCCTACATCATTAATATGAAGTTTCTTTTGGACCTACAAGAACTCTTCTTCTGTAGGTAGCCTCCCCTTTTCGTATTCTACGATCTGTCTAATACATGTATGTAAGGCTATAGAGCTGTCTTGGAAATTCTCTCCCTCAACATCAAGACTTGCTAGTAGTTCTTGTTCATAACCTATAAAATTCATGTCATTTTTGCCCCAACCTGCAAGGATTGCTAAGCAATAATCTTCTCTAAGATCAAAAAGATGTTGAATATCATTTAGCGACACATATCTCTTCTTGTTGATAAGATAAGTGGGAAATGTTGGAACACATGCAAGAGGACCTTCTTCATCAACTTGTGCACTTGGCTCGATCTCCTTTTCTTCCACCATTGTGATATTGTCACTCTTGAACAAACCTACATCAAAACCTTGGACAAGTTGATTCTCAATATCTTCTTGGAACATCTCCTCCTTCTCTTTGGCCTCCTTATCCATACTTGCAATATCCTCTAGCTTTCCCTGTTGGTCTATATCTAGAGAAGAATTTTCCATGTACTGAAGATACACAATAAATCCAACGTCCTTGTGGATTAGAAGGCATTGCTGTTGATACCTGTGGAAAGGGCAACATGTTTCTCTCTTTCTAAATTCCTCATCAATGAGATTGAACCTACCCATCAAAGTTGACCTGGATGTATTGGTGGCTCCCATGACATCACTATAATGAACAAATCCATTGACTTCCAAACCTTGAACATGTCTATCATAAAAACATATGTACTCCTTAAGTTTATCTTCAAGATCCTCCAATAACTCCTTCAAATCAAAAGGAACATTGAAAATTTTCCTGATATAGCTAAACTTGGAAGAATTTCCAGTGGTGTGTAAGAAATCAAAGAGCCTATCATCAGAAGTCTCCACTAGCTCCTCCTCATCCATTCCTTCTAGAGATAGCTTTCTCTTTGTCATCTTGACCAACAAAAGATTTGTCCCTGAAAACAAAGCACAATGGCAACAATGTCTAATAAAACAAGATGGAACCATGGAAAGAGGCTCCAAAATTGCATTTTTCAAGACAAAAAATCAAAAAATGAGAAAATTTTTTAATTGACCGATGAAACGCGAAAACAAGGTGTTCAAGGCAAATCCAGTGAAGAAATCGCGTTTCACCGGACACTACTTGAAGACGAAAGTTATTTGAATATCTCAACGGTGAAACACGATAGTTAGCAAAATATCACTAACCAGAGACATTATTTCGCGTTTCACCGGTCAAAAGATGCAAGACAAGAAGAGAAACATGAACTATGAATTAATTCTATTAAAACACATAAATTTATGATAAGATCCTTTCTGGAAGTGCTGTGCTCCTTTTAAAAGATAAAAAGCACATAACATCTATAATGTTTCAAGTGTTATAAAAAATTCTTTCTATATTAATCAAATTGGTTTTGCTCAAATACTTATAATAACAAAATTTTTATTACCTATCAGAAATTGTTGAACTCACTTCAAACAGGAAGAAAAGACCTTGAAGGGAAGTCGAAACAAAATTTTGGAAGAAAGGAAGACACTATCGGAGAGAATGGCTTCGAAAAGCTTTTATATTGATCGTCAAACATGTGTTGATAGTTCCAACGAAAAAGTTTGCGTAATGATGAAAAATAAACGCGACTGCAAATTTGGACGAAATTTCCAATATTTTTGCACGCATGAAATACCTCAGAATACGTACACACGTGTCTCACTCAACACACCGTATTAAATTTCTCAGAAGACATTCGCACTCCCTTTTTTCGAGAATATGTCGCACGTGTTTTACATAACACTTCGCCAAGTAATGCATGTACCGTCGAAATCCTCTAATAAAGGGAAGCAACGGCTAATTTCGTGTCATATTTTTATGGTCATGGAGCACATTTTCATGGTCATGCAGTAGGGCCTTCGAGCACATTTTCATGGTGATGCTATGGTTGTGAAGAACGTATTCGCGTTTCACCAGACCCATTGACAAAATTCGTTTTAAACGGATTTTTCCCAACAAAGCATGAAAGAAGGTATGGTTTTCTGCATCCTCCTTCTCTATGCCCAGGCGTCTATTCATTGTATTTTTTTTAATACTTTTCCTTAAATTTTTCTATTATTATGAGCTTATGAGCATTATAAACGAATTCTTTCCATAGTGTGAGCATTCCTTAATGTTGTGGAGATTTAAGGCAATCCTTCAAACTTTTTCCTTAATTCTGTGGATATTTTAGGTAATTTTAATGGCATTCCTTAGATCAAAGCTTTGTTTTTCTTTGTTTTGTTGATTACATTGCTATTTATGAGTTGTTCGGTGAAACGCGAAAAAAACATGCTGCAAGGAGGCCTCTTGTCTGAAACTCACGTTTCCCTGGACACACTAGACAAGAATCCGGTGAAACGCGAAAACAAAATGCTGCAAGGAGGCCTCTTGTCTGAAACTCGCGTTTCACTGGACACACCGGACAAGAATCCGATGAAACGTGAAAACAACATGCTGCAAGGAGGCGCCTTGTCTGAAACTCGCGTTTCACTGGACACACTGGACAAGAAGTCCTGTGAAACGCAAAAACAACATGCTACAAGGAGGTGCCTTGTCTGAAACTCGCGTTTCACTGGATACACTAGACAAGAAGTCCGCTGAAACGTGAAAACAACATATTGCATGGAGGCCTCTTGTCTGAAACTCACGTTTCACTAGACACACTGGACAGGAAGTAACATCTTTTTTTTTGGCAGATGGCTAGGACTAAAGCAACAACAAGGAAGGGGAAGATTGATCCTAGGGGTTTAACATCAAAGATTCATGAATCTTCAAAGCCTCCAAAGCCCTCTAGAAAGTCAAAGCCAAGGAGAAAGTTTTCTCATAATGTCAGGTGCTTAAGGGAGATTAGGACGGCAATAAAGGCTCTTGACAATGCAATTCCAAAGTTATCTTTTCAGAGGCTTGTCAGGGAGATTTGTGACAAATATAGTTTGGATAGTTTTAGATGGACAAGAACAGCCCTTAATTATATATAGGAAGCCACAGAGGATTTTTTAATTGAGTTTTTTCAAGATGCCTATATTTGTGCTGATCATGCTCATAGGCTCACACTCATGGACAAGGACATGGTAATTCTTAGGAGGCTAAGATACAGATTTTCAAAGGTCCTTGAGCCAATTCTCCTCACTGATGAGAAGACATTTAATGTCCTTAGTGTGCCCCCAGCTAGGAGAAAGAAAGATGATTCTGGTCCCAAGGTTGAGGATGTCACCCATGAGAGGGATACAAGGCAACATGAAAAAGAGGAGAAAGCTAAAGAGGAACATGTAGATAAATGGAGAGAGTATAGGAGGCAAAGGGCTGAAGAAACGGAAGTAGAGCAACTAGAGTCCTTTGAAAATGAGCTAGCCACCCTTCTTGAAGCAGCTAATCCAAAAGAATTCAATGTGTTTTGTTTCTTACCTGGTGACTTAGGCAAAAGAACTGAGATTATCTCCTTTGATGCTGCATGTGTTCAGATTCTTAAGGATAAAATAAGAGAAATAAATGACAGTATTATTCTTGTTGGCCTAAGGTATATCCACCCATAATTACTTTTACTTTTTGATATTTTTTTAACAATAAGATTTTTCTTGTTTATACTCACTATTTCTATGCCTTTTCTAGGTGTGTAATGCATGAGTTTCCTTTGGATATGCAACAAAAAATTGAGGTTCTTAATCCATCTATCTCATTCTTTATGAGGAATGAGCTTGATACAAGTTTTGTTGAGCAGTGGTTCAATCTGATTGACTTCGATACTTTGGAGCTCCTTATAATTCCATATAATGAAAAGTAAGTGATTCAATATTCTATTAGAGTTTCTGAGATTTTATCCTTCTAATTTGTTGAGACATGATTGCTTATAGTTCTCATTGGAGCTTGATTGCAATAGACTGTGTGGATAAGCAATGTTTTTTAATCAACTCTATGAAAGGAAGCCATGGAAATATTAAATTGTAAGTTATATTATCCAAGGTCTCTTTGATATTTCAATTATTATTTTTTTGTAAGTACTCTAAATTTCAATATATTTTATATATAGAGGTGCAAAAAGATTAATTGAAGAGCTAGAGAAAAGACCCCCTATGCCGTCTGATTTGCTTGCAACAATGCAATATAGACAAGTTGCGGTAAGTTATTGATTAAATTAATTGAAACATAAGTTTATTCTATGAACTACCATCCATCCTCTTTATAGTTTTACTTTGTGTTGGTGGTTGCAGTGTTCTCATCAGGATAGTAGCCATTCTTGTAGCTGGAGGGTGATTGCAAATGCTAGAAGAATGGTTAACTTTGTTTATCTTAATGATGATAAACACACAAAGGTAATATGAAAGATGCTAAATTTTAAGATAGATATTCATTGCAAATAGTCCATTGATGATAAAAATATAGTCTATTGTAAGAACAATAATGAACTAAAACTCTTTTTTCTATAAATGTGTGACAGTTTTCGAAGGATTGCTATGCATCTGAGCATGTTTGGTATGTCAGAGCAAAGCTCTTGAAGTATATAATTGTCAATTGTATACAACCAACAATAGAGACTGGTGGGGATTTGCACCATGAAGGAGATGCGGTGCCTATAACCATGGAAGGTGAAGCCACAACTTCAACACCTTTACCCACACCTTCTATACCTAAGACATCATAGAAAGGCAAAAGGACTCCTAGAGAGGATAGTTCTCCAAAAAAGAAATAGCTTTGCCACATCACCTTGTAAGCCTTCATATATAGAAATTTTCCCTTCAGCCCTTGTATATCTCATAGAATGGCAGATAGACATCTGCTATAAAATTTGTACATATATTTTATATTGATAGTAGAGATATCTTTTCTTGAATGTCCTTGCAGTGTATATTACTTTCTCTCCTTTTCGATATCTGAAAAAAATAAATTGCAAATGTTTGTTAGTTAGGAAGTGAGAACTTGATATACATCTAAGTAGATATAATATGATGTGAAAACTTACTCGTTTCTTGTCAAGTTGGAATACAAAGGAGCATGGTAGTTCAATGTCTTCATTTTGTAAATCCATCCTCACTTGATGTAGTGTACATGATTTTCTAATATTTAAGATTGCAATTATATCCTCGTTGAACCAAATATCAAGATCCAATATAGGATTTTTGCTGAAATCATTAAGATTCTGGTCTAAAGCAACTAGACTACTTCCAACAAAATGCCATCGACTATAGTAAAAGCTAAGGATAAAATTTTGAGTAGCAATCATATATTGACAAGCTATAGAGTCTTGATCTATCTTATATATAATTTTTCCTTCTGTCCTTGTATCCCATCCTTCATCAACAAATTGTATGATATGATCATATGTTAGTCTCTTCACTGAAAGCATGTTTTTTGTTATTCTTATCTCCATATTAGAGAAGAAATCAATAAATATATTAATAGGCATAAACAAAGTAACTTTGCTTAGCCTACTTGAGATATTAGATTTTAGTGCTTTCTGGATCTCAGAAAATATCTTACATCTATAGCCCTCACTAGTAGCTGGACTTGGCAAAGGCCACTCAAAGCTTGAAAAATCTGGCAAAGGAAGGAGATTTATTGATCCCCATTGGTAACGCCGCATAGGAATAACATAAGAATGGTTATAAAAGAATATTCCATTCTCTACAAGCTCTGTCTTCTTTATGCCTCTATACATTTCTTCTCCAATTGAACCATGTATAACATCAATAATAGACTCCACTGGTAATTGCCATTCCTCAAGATTAGAGGGATAGACATCTACAAGACAAACAAATATTATAATGGAAAAACCTAAACCATGTTTAAGAAATGAAAAACTTTAAGAATCAAATTCTTACAATTTGGTCTATGCATTTGAAGCTTTGAAGATCCAGGTTTCAAACACAGCTCTCTATGCATGAACACATGTTGCACTAGTACCTCTTTGATGCTATTCTTATTTGCTCCAAGCTTAAAATCTCGGATTCTACCCTTCCAAGCAGAGATAAACGAGCTCTCATGTCTTTGCCTTTTTCCACGTTTTGCTTGTTGCATGGTAATCCAACTACCTTTGCTAATGATAGTAGGAATCCATCTTCCATTAGTTTGGAATGAGTTAAACATTGATATGGATGTGATTTGGGAGCTTGGATGCCTTGTTGAAGGTCGAATTTCTGTATCCATAGTAGAAGAGAGAGAGACACGCACACACACACACACACACACACACACACAAAGGACTAGGCTACCATAACGGAGGGAAAAACAATAGAGGAATAAAAGAAAGGAGGGAAAAAACTGAGCGCCATGCTTTTCACTAATTTGAATTTCGATTACATCAGTCATTACCATTAATCTAGAAACATCATTAAATAAAAGTAGCCGAGACTCTATGCCATTAATGCAAAAGATGTCATAATCACGAATATAAGAGACTAAAAATAGATAATAAAAATACAAATTTATAATATTATTATATTTATATATTTTTGTAAAATAATTTTTTAATTTTTTAAAAATAGGAGTTTCGTTACAGAGGCTTTGCTCTTATTGGTCTAGAGCACTCTCTTTCCACATCCTAAAATGCATTTTTGAGACCTCAAAACTCCCCTAATGAGAGAGAGAGAGAGAGAGAGAGAGAGAGAGAGAGAGAGAGAGAGAGAGAGAGAGAGAGAGAGAGAACCACACATAATTTTTCAAAGACTCACCTTTCTCCTTTACATGATCATATCCTGTATTCAATTAAAAGAGAGAGTATGTGTGCACTTGTATTCAATTGGATGGGGAGATGAAAGAAAATAAATATAACCCCCACTCACCCTTCAAGAAAAAGACATCTTTATTCTTTGAAAAGGAAACTCATTTTCCTTGTGCCACATAAGCTTGGGACACTTTTGGTTGGTTTGGTATCCCCAAAGCAAAGCTCTCAATAATATCTAGGAAAGAAATAGATGTCAATAATTGGGATCTTTATAGTTAACTTATCAACAAAATGTTTTCTCACTCTACAAGTAACGAGAATGGCATAGATCTTATGTTTATAAAGTTTTTAAGGTGAATACTAATCAATGTCGGCTGACTTCATTGGTTTTTGAAGAGAAATAATATAATCTCTCACAATGGGTATTGAGATTATGCATTGGGCTAATGAAGCATGCTCTATTTTCACCAAAGATGCTATATAAAGAACATGTGTCCATGCACTCTTGTGGTCTAATGCACAACTTAGAGTTGGGTTGCCCTAGGGTAAGCATAGAAAAATCCAACAAGCATGCTCTATTGTCATTGAGGTCATTTGACGCTGTGAAGGGGAAACGAAGTGAAATGTAGGAATAACGATGGCATTGATGAGCACCGTTTGGAGTTCAAAATTTGGGGCAAAGAAGAGATTGAGTCAATTGATTTGGCTAAGGAAAAGGCGTGTGAGCCCACCAAATGGTAACCAATTGGAGAGTGACAAATGAGCTTCTCCTTGCTAGCACCATATTGGCACCCCTTTTTTCAAAGGTGCTAGTAGGGTTGAGTGTGGTGTGTTTGAGGATGCAAAGCGCACTCCCTTATTGTTATCATTTAAAAAGATGCTCTTAGTTTGGTTTTTTCTCACCTCGTGTTTCTTTCAAACAATGTTTATTTTTGAAAGTCCCCTAGGTTTTTTCCATTGAAGGGCTCATGAACAAGTGCCTTTCTTATGGAAGGGCTTTTTCAAAAATTTGACCTTAGATAGACATGTATTCTAAAATTTGCATTTCTAGCTAATAGAATAGTATTTGAGAAAAAAAAATTAACTATGACATTTATATAAGCCATATTGTTGATTTTTCATATTCATTAATTTGCAAAAATTTAATACCGACATGATATGATGATAGAATATTTAAAACTTAGTATAACATATGAGTAATTATTTAAGCATTAAAAAATTATAATGCTATCACCAAAAATAAAATTGCAATGCCAGGTCGAGGCTAAAGCTTAATCAATTAAGATAATCTAGAAAGGCAACAAGATAGCTCTACAATCATCCATAGTCTCAAATGAAATAGCAATACAATCAAAGCACACAATTTCTTATTATTATTTATATCAACTATGCTGCTACCACATTAACATTGCCATGAGCTTTTAATCCATCCCACGTTGCATAGATGGCATCCCAATCAACATTTGTAGGGTCCTTAGCACCATTGTATGAAAGGAACATAAGTTGATTCAAGCTCTCGAGTGACAAACTATTGCGATCATTGAACTTGATATGATTCATTTTGAAGAAACCTCTCTCACAATTAACCGTGCTTGCAACAATGACTAAGCACGCATACCATAACTACCCTTCTATAGTAAGGTTTGTAAAATCATGCCCTTCTCTAGGAAAGGTAAATGTTTTTACTTGCCCTTCGATAAAAAGGTTTTAAAAATATTTGCCTTGTCTTGAAAGTCAAAATGCCGCTAGAAGGGCCGTGCAACCTCTTTGGCCAATGGATTATGACCCCCATTTCAACGTTGTATTGTGACAAACCACAATCATTCAACTTTGTATTGATTTCTGCCAAAGACGAGTGGCACCTCGGCTTCTACGCTCCCACCTGGGCTGGTTTCCCACAGAGACAGACACAGGAGAGAGAGAGAGAGAGAGAGATCCCGTTGCTGCCATGGAGGCTCCCCTTCCATTGCACTTCATGATACTGCCGTTCCATTCGCAGGGCCACATCAACCCCATGCTTCACCTCGCCTCTCTCCTCACCCGCCACAGGAACTCCATCGTCACATTTGTTAACACGCATCGCTCCCACCACGACACCATAGTCAATCTGAAGGTAAGCTCTCATGCCCCTCCATAATTATTATCAACAGCAGGCTAATTCTTCCTCTCATCATCATCATCATGACAAACAACCGCAGGAACAGGATGATAATGGGCCAGCCCCCGCTTCAACCCCTCCCCTCACGCCCGGCATCCGCTTTGTATCAGTCCCAGACGGCCTCCCGCATGATTTCTCCTTCGGCAGCTTCGACAGCACCTCATTGAACTCCATAAACGGCCTCCTTCTCATGCTCGACGCCTTTGAGAGGCAGCGGCCACTTATCGAGGCTCTGATCGACGGCTCCACCCCACGCATCACCTGCGTTATCACAGATGCATTCTTACCATGGACACAGGACATGGCCAACAAGGTAGGGATCTCTCGGGTCATGATGTGGACTTCGAGTGCGGCGTCCTTGTGTTTTGGCACCAGCTTGGCTACCGGGAAGGTACCACCAGGTAACAAAAGCGTGGATCCAAAGTGATCCTGACGTTAGGTTTTAATGCAGGCCTGTGATACTAGAATGCAAATGGAGTAATGTCACAATTGATAACACATGTGGAGACAAATGGTTGGTTTGAGTAACTCTGTTGGAATGATGGTTCACAGATTTGAGGGTATTGAATGAAGAGATGCAAGCTAAGGTGGGTGCAATCCCGGAGGAGAGGAAGGCGTTCATGGTGAAGCAATTCGAGGTCCTGGATTATACAGCATGCATCCTGGTGAACTCCATCCCAGAGCTGGAGGCTTGTTTTGTGGAAGCCATGTTGGGGGAGGTGAAACCACCCATCCGATGCATAGGGCCTGTGCTTACACTAGATGGGCAATATGGGGCAACAACCACCACAACCCATGCAGGAGCCATGGAAGTGGACATGGAGTGCCTGACATGGCTTGATCAGCAGCCCCCCTCTTCTGTCTTGTATGTGGCCTTTGGCAGCCTTGTCGTATTTGCACCTGCCCAGGTGGAGCAGCTCGCCCTTGGCATCGAGGCATCCAAGAAACCATTCCTATGGGCCACTCGCAATAGAACTGCTGGCATCCCTGAGGGCTTCATAGAGCGCACGCAGAGCCAAGGCCTGGTGGTGTCCTGGGCACCACAGCTGCGTGTACTGGGGCATCCATCGATCGGCTGCTTCCTGAGCCACTGCGGTTGGAACTCCACTGTAGAGAGCGTTTTCATGGGGGTTCCCATGCTGTGCTTGCCATTCTTCGGCGACCAATGGTTGAATGAAATCCTGATTGAAAAGTTGTGGCAGGTGGGGGTGGGCCTGTCTCATAGGAAGGGCAAAGATGGGGTGGTGAGCAAGGAGGTGGTGGAGGGAGCAATTGGGCGCCTCATGGCTGGGGATTCAGAGGAGAGCAGGCGAATCAGAGAGCAGGCCTCCAAATGGAAGTTGGTGGCCAGGAGCGCTGTGGAACCAGGTGGCTGCTCCTATGCCCAGTTAGAGCAGTTTGTGGACTCCATGGTGGATGCCAGAAACAGATGCATTCCTAAGTGATTCATACATATGAGGACTACTTGGACATGGTGAATGCCAGAAAGAGATACATTCCTAAGTGGCTTATACATATGAGGACTACTTGGGACATGCCATTCCTAATTGGCTCATGCATAGAGGAATACTTGGGACATGGTGACTGTGGAAACAGAACCTAATGTATCATCCAAAAGCTACTTGTTGGGACCTTTTACTACCAAGTGTTTAGAACCACCATTCTACTTACATCCATCACAGCTCATGGATAAAAGCCTGGAGGATAGAGGTTGCAATGAAGGGAAATGGGTTTGTGGAGAAGCAGCGATGTGCAGCATCTGTTCTTGAAAGTGTGCCAATGACTTCCAGCTTGGTCTCTACTTCGAGAGAAGTTTAACTGTTGCAGGCTGTGATCAGGACTTGGTTCAGACATTTCGGGACTAGCAAGTAGTCTGAGCGACAACCTTACCTCGTGTTCAAACCTCAAGAGTTGTAGCTTCAACTCCAAGGGAACCTAACAATCCAAGATCTTCAGGAATCAGTCTCAGCTTATACCTTGGGCTATGGGTAGGGGAAATATTTGCTATGGTTCTTAGATTCTCTTGATAGTAGGTTTTAATGAAGTCTCTCATTTTAAATGGCTACTAGTTTTGAGACCAAAGTTTAATATAAAAATTTCACTTTTACCAATGATCAATGCAACTGAATTGTTCATGTTCAAAGTCAGAGTAGAATGATGTTTAAGAAGCTGTTTCTAAATTAGTGAAAAGATAAAGAAGAAGGGAGCAGTTAACTATGTCTAGGATTGTTGCTAGTCATTATGAACAGAGCGAGTACTAAGGTAATCATAGACAGTGTCTTTTGTTGTTTCATCAAAGGATGATGCAATCGATGATCTTGTTAAGAATATGTGGGATCCACAAATTAAGCTTGCAAAGCTTGAAGAACTAGGAGGATTAGTAGCTCCGAAGACTTTGCCTAGGGAAGGATTTATCTGTAGATGTATTTGGTGTGATGGTCCACATCATGATCGCGATATTGTGATTTGTACAGAGAGATTTTGCATAAGAATTTGATTTTTTGGAAGGAAGGCAAGATTTATGTTAGTAAGGCCGGATTGCCTCTTGCTACGAATTTTGGGAAGGTATGAAAAAAATTCTTAATGATTATTTGTATAGAATGCTCATGCAACAATGAATGATGTAGTCCATGGACTCAAGATAGAAGAATTTTTAGATAGTATTGCTAGTTTAGGCAAGAAAATTGTAGTTTGGACTTGTGCCATGTCATTAGGGCTAGAATGCTTCAAAAAAGATAATTGTAAGAAAATGATGAAGTTGCTAATTAGCTAAGGTTTTAGAAGAATGAACCTTTCGAATTTGGCATTTCAAACGTGATTAATGAGACTATATTATTAATTTAAGAGATTGGTCCTTAAATACATAAGGATATTAACTCATGTTAGGGGTTATTTTTTAGCTATTATTATTTTTTGAATGGTTAAATATTTTGTTATCATATTTTTTCACCAAAATCACATTTATTTTCTCAACTATAGTCATTTGAACCACTGTTGTCTTCTCTTTTCTTTGTTTCTTAGTTCTCAAAGTAGATTATACTTGGGACATGCCATTCCTAATTGGCTCATGCGTAGAGGAATACTTGGGACATGGTGATTGTGGAAACAAAACCTAATGTAACATCCAAAAGCTACTTGTTGGGACCTTTTACTAGCAAGTGTTTAAAACCACCATTCTACTTACATCCATCACAGCTCACGGATAAAAGCATGGAGGATAGAGGTTGCAATGAAGGGAGATGGGTTTGTGAAGCATCGATGTGCAACATCTGCTCTTGAAAGTGTGCCAATGACTTCCAGCTTGGTCTCTACTTCAAGAGAAGTTTAACTATTGCACACTGTGATCAGGACTTGGTACAAACATTTCGGGGCAACAAAGTAGTTTGAGCAACAACCTTACCTCGTGTTCAAACCTCAAGTGTTGTAGCTTCAACTCCATGGGAACCTAACAATCCAAGATCTTTAGGAATCACTCTTAGCTTATACCTTGGCCTATGGGTAGGGGAAATATTTGCTATGGTTCTTAGATTCTCTTGATAGTAGGTTCTAATGAAGTCTCTCATTTTAAATGGCTACTATATATTTAAAAGTTGTATTTTCTTCTTAAAAAATTATAGGCCAAACTAAACAAAGCATAGATGGGGCATAGATGGTGCTTCCTTGTCTATGAAACCACTGTTTTGCACTTCATGTGGTTCGATTTTTTTTTTTTTTTTTTGGGTTACAGCCAAATCTCACGATATGCATATTTTGTTTTGGGTTTCTCTATGCTCATTAATGCATGTTGTGAGGTCCCGAATTCCATTCACATCGGAATACATACCATGTATATGTTGGTTTTGGTTTCTTTGTTGTCACACAATGTGCATTGTAGGGTCCAACTATCCCAAAATTAAATACTAATTTTTATATTCATTGTGTTGTGAGGCTTGACCCAGTGGATTACAGAAGCTGCTTTCCTGTCTATGAAGCCACCATTCTATGTCCCTTCACATGGACTAATTTTTGAAATTTTTTGGTTTACATCAAACCTCATAGCATGCATATCATGTTTTGGGTTGCATTGGTGCACACTAAACCGTGTCGTGTGACATAAATGGCATTTATGTCAGACTACATGGCACACACATCTTGGATTTACTTTCTCCATTCTTGACTGATGCCTGTTGTAAGGTATAGTTATTCCCTTCTTAAATGATTTTTATTGCATTTGTTGAGGTAGGATTTGAGATTTCATAAAATGGCAAGAATCAAGAACACCATGAAAAAGATGCACACTGAACATGTTGGTAGTGTATCAGAGGCTAGCTTGAAGTAGATGCAACCCAAGCTTTTGAAACTCCTTCACACAATGAAGATACCAATCGCTCTAATGAAGGAGTACCTCTTATTGAAGCTCAATTTCAGGGAAAATTGGTGGTAGAATCACATGTCGAGAGAGAGGCGTTGAAGAAGGAGTTGAAGTTCATGACCTAGGTACTCTCAAGGCTACCATAGCATGGGCAGAATTGGTAATTCCTAGCTATGTAGCATCATGTGGTTGACCTACAAAGGAGGGGAATTTTGGTAGAGGAAAGCAAGGAGCAAATGCATTTGCATTAGCCAGTAGTGCCAAGGAAAGGGCTATCAAATCAGTGAAGAAGAGGTTGGCCCAATGCCCTTGGGGAAATTTGAAAAGTCAAAAAGTCCTTTGATAGGCTCATTTCTAAGGTGCCATTCTTGAGGCTTGTAAAAAGCATTTATGATAGATTCGGGCTAAGGGTTAGGTGGCAGTCTTCGACCATGGTATGTCTACAAAATAGCTATGTTTATGTAGGCATGCCCATATGGTAACCTTAATGGATAAAGATATGCACACAATGAAGCCAATCACTTTGACAAATTGCTTGAGCCTAGTCACAGTGTTGACAGGAAGGCTTATGAGATTTTGAACATTCCTCTCAATAGAAGACCAAGGTAGTCAAGGAGGTCATTTTTTAAAGAAGTTCTCATTGAAGAAGTGACCTATGACAAAGTGTAATGAAGGGAACCTAACAAGACCTACAAGAAAGAAGAAAGAGTGCAGAAGAGAGAGAAAGACAGTGGCAAGGAGAGAGAAATACTAGAAGAAGAGAGAAAAAGACAGAAAGAGAGAGAGAGAGAGAGAAAGAGAGAAAGAAAAGAAAGGAAGCCATGGAAGCTGTGAAGGTGAAGAGAGAGTTTCTTGATTAATGCATGAAAACTGACCTAACCCTCTTACACCTTAAATACCGTTAAGGTGACTAGTATTTTCTCTTATTTTTCTCTATATCCCGCTTGTTACAATCCATGACCACTCAAAGGGTTTTTGTCCCCAAAAACAAAAGAAGAGTGGGGGGGAAGGGGCAACACAGTACTACTCTATGCAGTAATGCAAGGGAAATAAATAGAGGAGGGGGGGGACTGAGTACCATGTGAAATGGGGCATATAGAGGCATAGGTAGTATGGGCATCATAAAGGAGTGCCCACACAAGAGACGGTCCACTATTTCATGAAAATTAGGGCCCTAGATGAATTAGACAACATGTTGTCCAAAAGGGGACTACGATAGAAAAATGGTCATAACTTTGGATGGGAAGCTCTGAATAGGATGATTGAGGTGTTAATGTGGAGCTTGTGAAGCATACTTTTAGTCCATATAGGTGGCGTGGGACTAAATTTTTTAAGGACCACAAATTGTTTCAAAACAGCTTGCTATCTAGAGGTAGTCTACAATCTAAATAGGGCCAAAATGGGTGAGCTGCCCCCTACTTTGTGACATCTTGACTACCCATAGTACCCACTTGGATCAAAGAGAATGCCATCATAAAATTCATCATGAGTGCCATCCTCACTTAGATTGAAAGGCATCCCAACATAATGGCTATCAAGGATGGGCAAACTATCAACAAGCATATACTTGCAGCCACCCCGATCAAATGGGAAATCATTTTCATGGTGAGTTCCATAATCTCCCGAGTCATAAGGAAGCATGATGTCATCACCATCTTATTCATTTGCATCCACATCATATGCATAGGCATTAAGCTCCTTTCTTTGTAAGCCTTGGTTGGGTATGGAATGATGCATACCATTCGTAGGGTCATGGTGCGGTTGCAGGAAATAACCACTAAACTTATCCTCAATATATTCTCTTTCAATAGCAAGAGATCCATGCGAGTTTGTATCTTGATCTACAGCATGGTTTTCAAGATAATCAAGATCTATTATGTCAATCTCTTGTTTTTCTTCCTCATCTTCTTTCTCTTTTGCATCTTTGTTGTCTACACCTATAGTAATCAAAGTGTTCACCATTACATGGGCTGACTCCATTGGAGCATGCTGCCCAAACTCATGTGAATGTGGCTCTAGGAAAAAATAATGATCTACATCCAAATAGGGCTGCCCATAAGAATAAGCACATACATCAAGTTGATGCTGGTCCAAGGTATATGAGCCCTCATAACCACATCCATAAGCATGCTACATGTTTGAGCCATGTTATCCATCATACGCATTGTACTAGTATGGCCATGCTACCCCTGATATACATCAACTTGATATCAATCCAAGGTATATGAAACATAACCATAAGCATATGATGATTATATGGGTCATGCCATCGCCCACGGCCATGATAATCCAAACCTTGCTTTAGTAAGATACTTCCATTTCAAGATATTAGCATTATCAACAAGCTAATCAAGGATAGAGCATGCTCGGTGCATTTTATCCATCAAGTTCTTTTGCCTTTCTACATCCCTTGCATCAAGCCACTTTAAAATGTAGCGCAAGGCTCTACATTCTTGGTCACTTATCTTTCTTTTACCCTTGTCCTTTGCCATTGAAGGTGCAATCCACACAGACCCCTAGTCACAAAATCTAAGATAACTTTGGTTAGGGAGCTCCGATCGAGGAACATTCTGATTCCAAGCAGAGGGGAGAGTGCCCTCTTTGAGTGCATGCAAAAAGTTTTATGATAACATTTCTTTAGAATTAACTGTGAATAACTTTTTATGGCTATATAGAAGGGGACTGTAGCCTGTCACAAGACCACTGCACACAAAAGTGGTTGTAACTCTCCAAGGCGAGCTCCGATTGGAGAGCCTTTTGACTATATTCGTAGATATTGATCTCCTCTACGTAAGAGCAAAGGCATGAAATTTAGTGACACAAAGGTTTGTTGGAAATAATATGCAAGGATCTTGAGGGGTTCACTACATGTAAAGCCTCTATATCATGTGCATTCAATGCCTATTTAAAGAAAACCTTATCTTGTGGATTTCCCTAAATAAAACACATCCCTTTTCTATTCAATTTGTGAATAACCCTTTTATATGATATTGTTTTGTGTGTAAAAAATGTGCAAAAAAGGTATTATCCATTCTTGTGAACCCACATAATACACTTATATATTTATTAGTAACCCCTCAAGGCAAGCATAATGGAGTGACAGAAGCCTCTTAAATATGGAAGGACACCAATTGATCAATGAAGGCATGTTAACACTCATGAGTTTGGAAAGATGAAGAAGTTTTTCAACCTATAACAATAGAAAGTGACCTTGAAGGAATAGTACGCAAAATTCATGACCTTGTACCTTGTTAACCACAATGGCTAAGAATGATAAAAGTCAAGAAAAAACACAATGTGCTAGAAGTAACTTTGAAAAGGATTATATTCTTTGATTGGCATTGTAATATTTAGGCACTATCATCCATAATGTGCAATCAGAATGTAATTTCATTATTTCTTACAGATGCACATCTATTTTATAACATTATTTCAAGAGACTTGGGATCTCTCCCATGCAAATTGTAAAATGTCCTAGAATTTCTTAGGAACACATGAACTTATTATATGAGGATGTGGGAACCAATCCTCTATTCACTTTGAGGGGATCGGTCCAACTAACTTGAGATGGAAATGATTGATCAAGAGCCAAAAAAGTGAAAGGGATGCCCAATTTCCTAAAACTCATGCATAAAAGCTAAAAAGTGACTGAAAGAGTTCATTCAAGTGTGCGTAAACTTGAGAATCTTCTTCTTTTTTTCTTCTTGTTTCCATTTATCTTCCTTTGCCAAAGATCAAAGTGAGGGAGTAGTGAGAGTGTGTGACAGGGAGTGTGAGTGAGTGACTTGGTAGAGAGAAGCTCTACTTTTCTATTGCCTTTCTTCTCTTCTTCCCATTGTCAAGTGGTTACATGTCCATTGGTTAAAAACTCTAGGGAAGTTTAATAGTGAGAATATTTTATCTATGTGCCTATGGGACCAAACTATGTGTGTTTATGTTGAATTTACACTATTTGTGAATATGAACTTAGAAAACATTTGAATGAGAATTAATGTGTGAACACTTACCAAAGTGTTGCATGCCCAAATCAAGAAGAAAGCAAGGGAAAGACGAGAAGAGAATAGGATGAAACTCCTGATTTCTAGGAGAGGACTGATACTTGTGGATTCTCACTACTATGGATTGTTCAAAACAAGGATTGCAAGCTCTCTACAACTATTCATGAGAAGATCTTTCTTTGCTCTACCTTGGATATATGTCTAAAGATTGCTCTTGGTTGTTGTGAATAGA
Source organism: Lygodium microphyllum (assembly GCF_053477565.2). Lineage (NCBI taxonomy): Eukaryota > Viridiplantae > Streptophyta > Polypodiopsida > Schizaeales > Lygodiaceae > Lygodium > Lygodium microphyllum. The sequence continues at coordinate 86,422 of NW_028229592.1, read as the reverse complement.
GGGATATTGAAGATTGTTTTAATATATCTTGATCCATTGGTAGTAGGTTGAGAGATTGAATCTTTGGGCTAAAAGAAGGGTATTTTGGTTTCCCAAAATTGAGATTTATTTGTCTATGTGGGCTACATAGGTATCAGTCGTCACGCTATTTTTATGCATGTATGGCTTATTTTTGAGCCACTGATGCATTGTTTGATGCTTAAACTAATGTATGGCAAACTTAATGCATTTGAACTAAATCAAGTCAGCTTTCTATTGAGCCAAGCCTTGATTTATGGTCTTTATGCTCATGTATATGTTGTGCAAGGGTTGAGCACAAGCTCTTATGCAATAAAATTATTCTACATTTGGGTTTTCTTTGGCTGCTGGATGCCAATTGTTTCATACCTTCTACTTCAACATAATGTATTTCCTTTGTGCTCTAGAACTCCTCCTACTTGAGTTCTAGTGGCTTTCAACCATACATGATAAATACCTTGATACAATTCAATGGTGAGATGATTGAAAGTGAGCTTATATGTGAGGAATTGAGTGTGAGGAAATGAGGAACTAGGAATGGAGAAGCTCTTTTCCTTCTCCTTATACTTCTCTATCTTCTCCTCTCTCATGGAGTAATTGAGGAGCAAATTAACGTCAGCAAAGGAGCAAAGGGAGTGGATTGAGGGAGTGTGGCTTGGATCATGTGGTCATCATCGGGCCTTTATAGGTGTACAAAGGTGAGAAGGTGAGTCCACTACAAGGTTTGATTTTTTTCCCTTGCTTTTTTGGAGAAGTGAGAGGAGAATAGATGGCTATGAGATAGGACATACAAAATATCAATGGACATTGGACAAAATGAGTCAAGCCTTAACCAAATCATTTTTCCATCTTTATTTTAAAACTTAGCCTTCAAATGCATAATAAATTTTGTACAATATATTGTTTTGAGTCTTGGCTTTAGTACTAAACCTCCGATCAAACTACATATTTGGCAAAGGGTTATAATTTACTATTAAAGGCGAGTCTTTACTTAAGGGAAATAAATTCATGTTAAATCAATGATTTGTGAAAAGTTAGCACAACTTGAAGCTTTCAATCCTTGAAAAGTTGTAATGTGAGTTGCTTGACATCAAGTTTCTCTACTTTAAAACTAATTTCTGTAAGATTCAGATGAAGATCTTGCATGCTTTTAATGAGTTCATCCATGGCATCATTTTTAAGAGGTGGAACAAAAGGAACATATGAAGAAAGAGTTGGTTGATTAGTCAAAGAGATAGAGGTTTTGGAGGTGGAATAGGCTCCATTAATGGAGTTGTTGAAGTTGAAGTAGAGGCCAATCTTAGTCGCATTCGATCCCTTCAAGCAATCATGTTAACTGCATCAGTAGCATCGGTCCATGCAGTTTTGACTCCTATTTCGGAGGTAGCATCCTCTAGGCGATCAACAAGCTTCTCTGCAGGATGGGATCTGCAGCCTTAAGGACTAATTCAATCTTCTAACCTTCCATAATTTGTTGGTTATGTTGTCCAAATTTACTTTCAAATTCACGGTGTAGAGCTTTGCAGGTAAACCTTTGTTGGGTTTCTCAACCCAATTAGTGAAACTTTTCTTCGTCATAAGGCTAGATTCTTCTAAGAAGAATTCTTCATGTAGGGATTTTTTGAATGTAGCCCAATCCGCATCTTGCTGAAAAAGACCATGGATTCTCTCTTGAAGACCATGCTTGGCTAGTCTGGAAAAATAGTGACTCCATGCATGTTGTGGTACACTAAAGAAGAGCATTTTCTCAACATACAAGTGAATGAAAACAAAGACATTTTGACCATTACATTGGTTTAATTCTCGCCCAACTTCTTCTAGGGCCTTGGTAGCTGTGGAATCAATCTTCTCTTCATCTTGCCTTTGTTGTTGCTATTGTTGTAACATTTGGATTTCTTGTTGATGAGTCTCTTGTAGTATGCGCACCAACTGTTGTAAAGTATCTCCTGAAGAATCCCCCATTTTGGAGTTTTCTTACCACCGACCTTCACGTTGGGTTCACCAATGTTACAGCACATAGGGTTGAAGGTCACCACAGGGGTTTGGCAAGAAAGCTGGACAAGATAGATCAAGATGTGTCTTCAAGAGATAAGTAGATTCAAGTGAATGTTTATAGGTTCAAGGGGAACTTCACAACCTTCAGCTCACCATATTCTTTGTCTTATCTTGGAAAGAAAGATTTATACATAAGACGGTTGAATAAATGGGTTAAGAACTTGAAACTTCTGATCACAAAGATGGATGATTTGCAAACATGAGTACAACTTCAATTGATACAAGAAGAGTCTTGCCCTTACTTGCCTATAAATATAGCTGCCAATTTCAGCCTACGCATGATGAAGATCTTCAACACACTTTCTCTTTTCAACTGATTAGTACAATGAAGAGAGAGGTTCAAGATAAATATTGCCTATATCAGCCTTTGAATAATTCAAGGTTATGGAACTAGCATCACTGTTGCCAGTTTTTCATAAAAAGATAATGAGATTCATGACTTAAATCAATGTAAGTTGAATAAGGCAGCTGCATAAAAGCTTCAACTTATGGATTGACTACTATGGACAACCAAGATTAATTTCAGAACATGGTAAGAAATCACCAAAAAACTTCTTTGAATCCTCCCTTGAATGAAGAGGGAGTAAGATACTATGTAGAGGGAATTTTAAGTCTAGCTTGTACTTGCAATGATTGTAGCTGAAGAAGAATCTATGTTTACAGGTTTCAGCCCTGAATTACTCTGATTTAGGCTGAGAAGAAGAGGCTAAACGTATCACATAGCAGGGCCAAAAGATGTCCTTGAAACTTTCTTACAAAGAGTATAGCTTGTAGTCACTCATGAGAACTAAGAGCAGTCCATGATTTACCAAGATTACATAAGAGGATCACAAGTTAAGCTTTAGCCCATGAATTCCCTATTTTGGACTGCCAAGGATAATCCAAGATAACACCAATAATCTCTCAAAGAGTACTTGCAATGCCCTTTCAAGGCAAGAGTGATTAGATGTAGCAATTACAAGTGAAAGTAGAGCATGTTCTCTTCATAAACCATAAGAGTAGAAAATGGAACATCAATGAGACATGAATCAGCCCAAAAAAGAGAGTTTTGGGCTGCATATGATAGTCCAAAATCAGATCTTTTTGTCTCCCAAAGATCTCTTATTGATAGAGAAGAGAGTCTGCATCAAGAGATAGGCACATAAGGCATTGCCCTTCTCTTCTTCTTCACAAATACTTGTACCACTTGAACCGTGCAAGAGGTGCTTTGTAAAATAGAGATTCAGCCCATTAAAGAGCAAGCTTGGACCTTTAAGAACAGCTCACAAGCCTTGATAATATAGATCAAGAAGTGGAACAAGAGGCTTACTTGATAGGAGAGAGTTGCTACTTTATAGACATAGACACAAACAATGTTCAAAGCTTCCTTCTTTTTTCTTCAATGAGCATGACAATCCCTGAATGGGCTGCCGCCCTCATCTTTATACATATTTACCCTATTTCTCATAGCCAAGAGTGGCCTTCCATTTTTGTCAATGCATGAGAAGAGAGGTACTTACATGTCAAGTAGAGTCCTCTTAAGTTTCTTGTGGTTGCATGGCTTGACCTCCTCCTTTGTGTGGTAGCTTGGACTCCTCTCTCCCTTCTCCATCCATGGCACCATGAACTGCCCAAAATTTGTAGTGAAAAAAACAAGCTGATCCTCCTCTACAACTAGCTTAATACACAAAGGTTTTGGAAGTCTCATAAGTCATGTTAAGTCATTTACACAATGTCATGTGTGCACTAGGTTGATCAAATACACTTTGGAGACTTATAAGAAGCTTAAGAGAGTGGTTTTTCCATTTGAGCTTAGTGTCAAAGAAGCTTACAAGGCAGAATCAAAGGGCTAGAGTTCCAACAACCCAATCTTATATCATGTTTAATGCTTGGTTATTTACATGACTTATTACAACTTGTGGTCAAAGAAGCAAAGTAGTGTGGGTTTTAACTTCAAGGTAGTCATGACATTGTCTTTATTCAAGGTGGGAACATATGACTTAAGGCAGGAAACCAAAGGATGGAACTTTATGTTGGAATGGAAATAGAAGTGAAGGACAAGAGTAATTGAAGTAGGAAGAAGAACTTATTTTGTGAACTCTCTAGAAAGTTCTAGAATGGTTGAGAAACAATAGAAAGAGTTATTTTTCATTCATGGGCAAACATTCCCATGACATCGTTTGTTATTAAGATGGAACACAATTGAGCATGGTAGTTCAATATCTTCATTCTGTAAATCCATCCTCACTTGATGTAGCATACATGATGATCTAACCTTTAGGATTGCAATAATGTCCTCATTGAATCAAACATCAAGATCCACTCTAGGATCTTTGCTAAAATTATCATGATTTTGGTCTAAAGCAACCAGACTACCACCAACATAATGCCATCTACTATGATAAAAGCTAAGGATGAAACTCTGAGTAGCAATCATATATTTACATGCTATAGAGCCTTGATCTATCTTACATATAGTTTTCCTTTTATCCTAGTGTCCCATTCCTCGTCAACAAATTACATGACATGACCATATGTTAGTTTCTTCACTAAAAGCATGGCCTTTGATCTTCTTATCTCAACATTATTAATAGGCATGAACAAAGTAAATGTGCTTAATCTACTTGAGATATTAGGTTTTAATACTATTTGTATCTCAGAAAAATTTTTATATCTATAGCCCTCACTAGTAGTTGGACTTGGCAAAGGCCACTCAAAGCTCTAAGGAGTATAATTATTGAAATTCCTCTTGTAATAAACATGTAATAACCTCTATAATCCATGTAATTGATCAATGGAGTCCTAATCAATGCTATCCACTTGAAGTCTTTAGGTATTCAATTACTCCACTCATGGTATCTATGGTGAGAGACATAATGGCATGACTAGCTCTCTACATAGGCTCCGAATCACCAAGAGGTAGGAAAAGTCCCCCCTAGGTCTGCTAGTTGCACCCCTTTGGAATCTTTAATAGTGAGGGAGGGTCACCTCTCTATTGTCCCAGTACTATCTCCCCCTACATCCACCTTTTTCCTTGGTGGAAATATCAACATGGCAAGGTCATTCTAATTAAGCAACCAGGGATGAGATGCATAACTTATAATTTTTGTCAGCCTTCAATGAAATGCATGATTGATCAATGAAAGATTGAAATGAAGAAATAAGAGTTGGCTAGGGTCTTACCAATGCAATTCAGTGACTCACTAATTGCACTTACCCTTTACAATATTTCCTTCTTGGACAAATAGAATTCAATCCAATCAAATCAGGATTATATATCAAGACAATATAAATGACATCCATGATGAAATAGGACTGAAATGAATTTTGATTGAAAGGGATCTGATAAATGAGAAGAACACTAATATTTGGTCTATTGATCAATTTAGAGAATTAATTGATCAATAATCTCCTATCAACAAGTGGACAAGCTGAAAAACAAGTGGATATTGAGAGAATTTCAGAGATTAAGTAAGTAAAATACCTTGATCAAGCTTGAAGAAGATGATTGATTCAAACTTCAGTTCAATAGTTGAAGAAACTTCCATAATCCATCATGAATCCATCATGAAGCTCCAATTATCCATAAGATCAATCCATATATACTTCAAGAAGATTCAATTTGTGAAGAATCAATACCCCAAGTTTGCTTGGACATTTGAGTGTAAGATTCAAACTCCTTGAACAAAAGCCCCAAAATATAACTCTAATATGAGCTTCAAGAGGCTCAATATACTCAAACTTCTTCAATTCTTCAATCTTCTATCTCAATGCTTGTTCGAGAAATGTCCTTTGTCCCTAAATACAACATTTCTTGGGTAATCTTGAATTATTAAAATAATTTAAGCAATATCTTACTATCCACGGCCATCAGAAGAAGGAGAAGAAAGCTTGAAGAGACAAAAAAGCAAGTTAATCTTGTTTCCATTTATGCTCCATAGCCAAATAGAAAGGCTTAGGAGGAAGAAGATACATAATCTTGTGAAATTTGTCAAGATTCTTAACCATTGAAGATATTACCTTATTTTGCCATAGCTAGGGTTTGGAAGAGCTAGAAGAGAAGCTTCAGATGTTGCACCAACTGTTGTAGAGTATCTCTTGAAGAATTCCCCATCTTGGAGTTCTCTTACACAGACCTTCACGTCAGGTTCACCAATGTTGCAGCGCGTAGGGTTGAAGGTCACCACAAGGGTTTGGCAAGAAAACTGGACAAGATAGATGGAGATGTGTCTTCAAGAGATAAGTAGATTACAATGAATGTTTAAAGGTTCAAGAGGTACTTCATGGTCAATCACAAGGGTTTGAGAGAGAAGAATGTATGGGGGTTCAAGAGGTTAGAATCTGGAGATGGTAGAGATAAGAGAAGGGTCGAAGGTTTCAAGCCAAGTTCTTGAAGATGTTAATAGAGTTTCCAACTGCATGTTCTTAGCAAAGATCACAAGAGTATTATCTCATAAGTTCTAACTCAAATCAAGCTTGTTTTCTTGACTATAAGAGCAATCACAAATCATAATATCAAGTACAATATGCTGTCATGTATCATAAACAACTATGCATCCCATCATTCATACATGATGCCATAACATGAAGGGAGATTCAAGGAGTGGAGTAGATTGAAGAGAAGGGGTTGAAAGAAATAGAAGACGTAGAAGAATACTCATAGGAAGAATTAGAAAATGTAGAAGAATACTAATAGAGATGAAGCTTGTCAGTTTATTTTTGCATTATGAGAAGATAAAACTCTAGTAGACAAAAACATGTATAAAATAATACATTTCTCTATGCTGCTCAAATCGCTAAACTGATGCCTCCATTGACTCTGAAAGGGGGGTAAAATACGAGGACACTTGAGCAAAATTCAACTAGATCACTCCATCTCCCACTTCGGAGTGCTGTTCACTGCCTGAAAATAGTGATTGCGCGTTGTGTGATTTTGCCACTCTCTCTTTTTACATAAAATCCTCTCAAAATAGCTTAAAGCTACATGCTTTCTTTTACATGTTATCCTAATCTAGAAGTTGTCTACAATTTTATGTATTTTATAAGAGATAATATCTAAAATATCAAAAATTGGCTAAAACTTGTCCAAAAATCTAATATTTTTAAACCATGGACACTAACACTAATGTCTAAAAGGGCATTGGCTCTCTAAATTAGTAAGAAATCCACACTCTAGATTTTTTTACATGATGTGCATGTAGTGGCATGACACAGAAGTAGTCCATGGTACCTTCATTCGTGAAGTGGAAGGTGAAAAGTAATTAACATTCACGAATGCCGATGGTACTGAATGTCACCTGAAGATGGGTGTCAGTCTTCTAGAAGAAGAACTGTTCATCTTGCATGACTTATTGAAGGAGAACTTGGACGTGTTTGCATGGTCATACAAAGATCTGAAGGGGATTGATCCCACAATGTGTCAACATCGCATCGACCTAGAGCCTGATGCCAAGCCTGTGGTGAGGCAAAGACAGAGGTGCATGAATCCAAATTATTGAAAGCCAAAATTTTGAAGCTCTTTGAAGCTAAGTTTATCTATCCAATGGTCAATAGTTAATGGGTTTCACCCATCATTGTGGTAGTACCCAAAAAGAACGGAAAGCTATGAATACGTGTGGACTTCTAAAATCCAAATTCCAAGACTAAGAAGGATCATTTTCTTATCCGTTTCATAGACCAACTATTACACACAGTGGCAGGCCATGAACTTTATTCCCTCTTAGATGGATTTAGTGGATATAATTAAGTCCAAATCGCAAAAGAAGATCAATCCAAAACCACCTTCACAATAGAATCAGGAACCTATGATTACAAAGTGATGCCATTTGGCCTTTGTAGTAATGCTCCCACTACATTCCAATGAGTGATGATGGCTGCTTTTCAAAACCATTTGCATGACTTCATTGAGGTATACTTAGATGACTTCTATGTCTATAGCCTAATTCGTGAGCCTCGGGGACACCTATAGCACTGCTTTGATAGATATCGAGAATATGGGATCTCTCTCAACCTCGACAAATGCAACTTCAGATTCTCGTGAGGAGTTCTTTTAGGCCACATTGTCTTTGCATAGGGGATAGCAACAAACCCTGCCAAGATTGAGAAGATTGTAGCTCTAACAATGCCAACTAACCTCAAAAAATTGAGGGGATTCCTTAGCCATGTGGGTTGCTACTACAGAAAGATTCATTGCACACTTTGCAACAAAGGCAACCCTCCTACATAAGCTCCTATGGAAAGATGTAAAATTCACATGGATTACTGAGTGTGACAAAGCATTCAACACTCTGAAATAGTGTTTGATTGAAGCACCCATTAAGCAACCTCTTGATTGGATGAAGGAGTTCCATGTGCACATTGATGCATCCGTGGAAGGCTTACGTGTGGTCTTATGCCAAAAAGGCTCCTTGAAATTAGATCAACATATCTATTAATGCAAGCCAAACAGTAATCAACATAGAAAAAAACTACACAATGATAGAGCATGAGTACCTATAGCAATGGTGTTTGCCTTGGAGAAGTTTCGATACCACATGATGTCAACGCACTTCAAATTCTATGTGGATAATGAGGCCCTATCCTTCTTGATAAATAAAGTAGATGTGAAGGGAAGAATGATGAGATGGCTCCTTCTATTTCAGGAGTTCGACTTTGAAGTGATTATTAAACTTGGTCATTCCTACCTGATCATCTGTTGTGAATCCCTCAGAGCGGCGAAAAGGAACAGGATGATCCAGACCTCTCAGATGCTTCCCTTTTTCTAGTCAAAATTGTAACCCCATGGTATGCGGATATAGCCAAACTCTTGGCAATGCAACAATATCCCCCTCGTATCTCTAGTCCTGAGAAGAAGATTCTTTTGTTGGAATCAACCCCCTACACCTTATTAAGACCTTGTTAGGTGGCACTTTATACAAGAAAGGCAAAGACAAAGTATTGCATAGATATATTGCAACATACGAGATTGGAATAGTGCTGAAGGCATGCCATGATGAGCCTTGTGGGGAGGACACTTCGCAAAAGAAGCAACAACCCAAAAAGGCCTTGCTTGCAGGATATTGATGTCCAACCCTCCACAAGGATGCCTATGACTGCAAACATTTTGATGCTTGTCAATGAATGGGGAAGCCTACCAAATCTAGCACCATGCCACTATAGCCCATTCTTTCCCTAAAACCGCTTGAGAAGTGGAGAATTGACTTTTGGGCCCCATTGATCCATCAACTAGAAGGAAACTGAACAAATATATTTTGGTCTGTACGGACTATGTGACAAAGTGGTGTGAAGCCAAAGCTCTGAAGTGGGATGATGGCAACAACGTGTCCCTATTCTTAAATGAGAATATCATCACCTGCTTTGGCAGTCCCCTAGAGCTTGTTAGTGAGACGGAGGTACTCACTTCCTTAACAAGATTATGGAAGAATTGATAGAGGTGTATAAGATCTGCCATCTCAAGTCTACACCCTACTACCCAGAGCTAATAGCTAAGTCGAAGTTACCAATCACCTCCTTTTCTTGATTTTGATAAGGACGATTGCTGCACATTGTCGTGATTGGGACGATTGACTTACAGAGGCCCTCTAGGCATATAGAACCTCCCATAAGGTTGCTACAGGACAGACCCCTTTCCAATTGGTGCATATGGTACAAAAGTGGTTTTCTCTATTGAGTTAGAGCTACCCACTTTGTGCATAGCTATCAAAGAGCACTTGGGAGATGACGAGTCCCTATAGCACCATCTCTTACAGCTCAAATTTATGGATGAGACTCGCAAGATGGCCCTACAATACATGGAAGCGACGCAAGCTCAAAGAAAGGCCTATCATGATAGCTTTATCAAGCATAAGGAGTTTAAGGAGGGTGACTTAGTCCTTCCTTATGATTCAAGATTTGGCAAGTTTCTAGGAAAGCTTCAACAACAATGGATGGGTCCCTATAGGGTACTTGCCGTCAACCCTAATGGCTCTATTTGTAATACTTCCATGCAATTAAAAGTTAGTTGGTTAGTCAATTAATAAGTTAGTAAGGTTACTAACTAAAGTCTAACTAAAGTAAAAACTAACTAACATTAATAAATAATAATTTTATTTAATTAAAAAAACCAAGGATCATAGCCCGACATTTTTTTTTGGATTAACAAGGATTGTAGCCACCATAATGTATTTCACGTTAGCTTATTGAAAGCATACATAGCTAACTCGAACCATATCCTTGATGATCAATAAGTTGTAATACCTAACCAAGGAGTCTTTGAGCTACAACCTCACATAGCAATTGATGTAAGGGAGAGAAAATTGAGTAGAACTCTTAGAGAATACCTTGTCCAATGGAAGGATTATCCTAAAGAAGATGCTACATGGATAGATGAGAATGCTCTTCATCAACACTACCCATGGTTTCTCTCAAGATGAGGACATCTCAATTTCTCTAAGGGGAGGAGGATGTAATACTTCCACGCAATTAAAACTTAGTTGGCTAGTTCAAAAGTTAGTTAGTCAATTAATAAGTTGGTAAGGTTACTAACTAAAGTAAAAACTAAATAACATTAATAACTAATATTTTTTATTTTAAAAAAAAGAAGGATTGGCGAAATCACACACGTGGTGATCGTAGTTTACTGGCAGCAAACAATACTTTGATTTGGAAGATTTCTAAGCAAGTGTCCTAGAGTTTTATCCCCCTTTCAAAGCCAATGGAACCATCAAATTTGTGATTTGAGCATCAGACTGCATCTTATAAGTTTCAGATTGCTGATTTTTCCAAGATCCTCTCCATAAAGAGCTCTTCTTCTCAACCACAACCCTTCTTCTCTAATTTAGCTATAAATACGAGGCATGGGGAGAAGTTTAGAGAAGCACAAGGAGACTGCGAGAGGCTGTGAGAGAGAGGTAGAGAGAGGGATGTAGAAGGATATCCCTCCAAGAGGCTGCGAGGAGGTTGAGAGAGAGAGAGAGAGAGAGAGAGAGAGAGAGAGAGAGAGAGAGAGAGAGAGAGAGAGAGAGAGAGAGCTCAATCCCCCTTGTCTCGGTTTTCAACTAAGCCATCTTCTCTTACTCTTTCCTAACTCAAATTTATTCCACCTTCCCTATCTCTCAAACACATCGCGGACAATGGCTCCAAAGTGACGAGGTGCTTTTTTTTGGTCCGTTCATCTGGTACTCTGTTTATTTGTAATTAATTTTTCTGTTAATTTTCATTTTGACATTTCGCGTGTTTCCGCTCAAATGCCTGTGTTTTCGTGATTTTTTCGCACATTGACACATTCGAGACATCATCCTTCCCCCGCACATGCACCTCATCCACTGTGTTGAACTTGTCATGACAAATCCCCCCCTCCGCCCACGTTCATGCGCAAGATGAGGGGGGATCTTCCTTCTTTTTAAAAAATGAAAAATATATATTAACCAAAATTTAAATATTAAAGTAATGCTTAATTTTCTTTTTTTTTTAAAATAAACCCTATCCCCCCCCAATCGACACCCCCCTTCTCACCCCCCTCTTCCCTCCTCTCTCTCCTCTTTCTTCTTCTTTTCTCTCTCCCTTTCTTTCCCCCATTTCTCTCTCCTCCCCACCCCCTACGTACCCCCCCTTCCCTTCTCCATCGCCTCCCCCCTCCTGTTTTTCTCCTTTCCCTTCCCTCATCTCCTCCTCCTCCTCCTCCTCATTTCTCTCATCTTCTCTTACCTAGACTCATTGCCTTGCCGCTCGGAGCCACCTTGCAGGAGCTGTTGCACACTCGAGGAGTTGCCCGCGATAGCTAAGAGCCGCCAGTGTCACCCGCGCCATCTGGACTCGCCACCTCCTCGTGCGCCATCTTGTCACCTCCTATCATCTAACCCACCTCCTCCCTCCCCTCCCCTACCCTTTCCACCTTTCCCACCTCCTCCCTTCCCTCCCCTACTCGGCCCGCCCCCTTGCCCCCTCCCACACCAGGTTGTCGGCTACCCTCTCGAAGGCCTCCCACCCCTTCTTGTGACTAACCCCCCCCCCCCTTCCCCAACCCACCTAAAAGGAAAAATGCCCCATTCACGCCCTTCTCCTACCCACCCTCTTTACAAGCCCCCTTTCCCACCTAAAATACCCGCACCCCCTTGTCAACCCCCTGTCATGCGCAGGGTGTGCTTGCATGTCACTGCCCTACACATGGAGGTCTTTCTGTGCTTGGTTGCGTATGTGAGGGTGTTGACCCTTTTTCTGTGTCTTGGTGTTTGTGGTTGTTCACGTGTTGCATGTCGTCCCGTGCTCGTGCTTGTGAGTTATTTGGTTAGTGAGCGTTCAGCGTAAGAACATGCGTGAGGTCTAATCTGTGAGGCGATTGACTTGGCTAGCTGTTGTTCACACACAATTAACATGCACCCCATTACTAGGTACATATTCTCGAGTTTTTAATCTTTAAAATCGAGAAACCCTAAAAACACATTAAAATTTATGAAAAAAGCAATTTATAAAAACTATAAAAAACTAATAAAATTTCCAAATAAATATGGATTTTTTTTGAAAAAAATGTTGATACAATTTTACACTTTTTAAAAATTTTAAGATTTTTTCTCAATTGAAAATGACAACAATAAAAAAGAAATTCCCAAAAAGGTCAAAAAATCATACCAACTTTCGTTTATATTTTTTGGATCCTTTACATGTACTAAAATTGTCAAAATTAATTAGAAATCAATTATTTAAATGACAAAATCTCATTAAATGTATAAATTCTCAAAAATTTCTTTTCCAAAAAATGGTTAGAAAATTTTTGAAAAAATCTACAAATCTATTCGACCTTTGTGCCTAACTTTCAACATACATTTTGCTGAATGAACAAAATAGAAAAATACTAATCACGCATCCATATCAAAACCAATTAAGCAGAAACACAAAAAAAAAAACCCCCAACTAAACAAACATAAAAACAAAAACAAAACGGAAGACAACCAAAAAAATTTACATACCATAAAATGGGGAAAAATGTAAACATTTGTCAATACCCATCCACTGGATTTTATTTATTTTTAAAGAATAAAAAAAAACCACACCAACCATAAAATCACACAAACAAACCGAAACACACATAGCAAAATCACATTCAGTATATCTCATGGACATAATTGAATGAAAACATGACAGAAAAAAAACACATCAAAATTTATTGAAATTTTTTTGCCATGGTGTTTGGTTTGTTTAGCTTATATTGGAAAAAATTTCTAGCTTCTTAGTATTGGATTCCATTGTGGTTGCATCACATCAGTTAACGGATTGCACATTCAGACTTCATTTGCATACACACCCTCCTCAAGGTATTCCATTCTTTTCCTTTTTTTTTTTGCACCAAACATTAAAATAATTATTAACAACGAATCAATTAGCCACATTTTCCACGTGCATTCACGCTAAATACACACATTTTACTTAATTAAAAAGAACCATCTGTTCACGTAGCAGGCGCTTCGTGCACTAAACTCACTTCTTAATTTATAATAAAATAAATTCGTCGTCACAAATGCGTGCGCACTAAAGAAAAAAGTACTACACATATATTAATTTATAAAAAAGAACTTGCATTTAGAGACCCAAAGTGGGGACACAGTTCAGGAACATTAATAAGCACCGTACAACCTATTAAGTTTTTAATAGATAAAATAAACCACCATTTTCTTATTAAGGTTTATGACCTAATACAAATTCACCCTTTGATAATTAATTTGCAAAAGGAACGTACAATTAAATTTCCCTTTTCCCTCACATTGCAGATTCCCCTTTTCAATGAAGCGTTACATGGGGTGGATGACATGGTAGTCAGTCAAAGTCCCTATTGGTCATCATAGACAGTTGAGGTTTGGTTAATACTCGATTTTGATTTTGGTTTGGTATTTTATTGATTATTTGATTGGAGTCGGGGATACATCGTGTATTTTTTTTCTTTTCTACCTAATATGGGGATATTGGGAGCTTGTTTGTATGCATGGCATGAAGCTTTTTGGTTGCATAAGTACAGAGGTCATGCCAATTTTTTTCTAGGATATGGATTGCTTGGGGTGGTTAGTCAATCGGTCAAGTCTATGTGAGTTTTTGTGGTTGATATCTAATCTCTTGTTATTTTGGTTATTTTGCAGGCATTCTTTTGATTGTCTGTGTGTGAGTGTGGTGTGTGTAAACCATCTGAATAACACCTCATACCCCTCCCCCGATCCAATATGTTCATTTCGTGTCTCATGATTACTCATTATTGTTGGATTCGGATCTTATTGTTAAGCCAGGATTATCCAAGCTTGTGATGCTTTTATTGCCGCTTATCCCAGAGGATTTTGATGTATGTGGTCAATTTTTAGCCTCTTACAATAAGAGGTATAGTCATGTTAAGGGAATAGTTATCCACATGACACCTAAGAGCCTAGGCAAAGCTTTGTCCTTACCATATTGAGGGGAACCTTTTCCTACTACTCAACAATTGTTCTCTAATGAGGATATTCTCAAGTTGTTGCAAAAGCAGACTCATGATGTATTCTACCCTAAAAGAGTTATTATTACTTCAGGCATTAGTGTATCCATGATCTCCAATATTGTCTGGAAGTAATTGTGCCAATTCCTTCAAGACATATTTATGCCTACCAAAACCCCTTCTAGCTACATTTCGAAGGAGTTATTCATAGCTTCTTGAATGGTGCTAAAAGGAATTACTATTGATTGGAGTTCCTATCTCTAGGAAAAGATGGACCAACATTTTATGAGAGCCACAAGGGGTAATGTGACTAATGTCACATTTATTTCTTATCTTTTTGTTTTCTTAGCATATGCTACCCCTACAAAGGAAGTTCCTACATTACCAATTGATCCTCCAAAGGTTCCTTCTCCTCCTACTGAAAGTACTGATGTTGTCATTGAGGATATTGATCCCCTCCCTCTTGTGGTCATTCAAAGGAAGCGACTCAAACAAGTGGTTAAATAAGCCCCGGTTCCTCCTCCAATCTCCATTCGTATTCAGTCTACCATGAGTTGCTTGCTTTTCTCACAACATCGAATCTTTTCAGAGCACATCGAGGTGGTACTATGAAAATTTCCATTCCCTCTATGCAATGCCTAGTGATGTGGATATACATAGTTCTATTGAACTCTCGATTACTACCTATATCCAACATCTTTATCTTCTTATTATGACGAAATTCAGCAGTCCAAGGAGGAGTTGAATAAAGCAAATAATGAGCTAGCCTCTACTCAAGAAAGATTTTTTAACCTTTGTACACATATGGAGCAATAGCTAAGATCATTGATGCCCAAAAAGTGGAGATTTCTAGTTTGCAAACTCAATTGGTTGAAACTAAATTTGAAGTGTTGTTGTAGGAGTATCAAGAGCTAAAAGCTTTGATAGCTGCCTAGATAGCAGAGCTTAAATCTGCTAATACCATCCTAGAATAGAGCAACACTCAGATTGAATAACTCAAGGAACAATTGATATAGTCTCGTTCTACTTCATAGAGCCCTTTTACACAACCAGTTCCTTCTGCCCCTTATTCCAACCTAAGGTAGAAAGGATTCAATACATAATGGATTTCTTATGGTCTTCATTTGAGTAGTTTTAGGAGTTTGTTCCTCCTACCACTATTTTTTTGTTCATTATCAGCAACATAAGCTGGCATTCTATATCAGGCTTTCAACGATGGATTTTCCTCTTCCAGAGGAGGATGGTTGGGGTGGAGCTTGGTTTGTTGATTTATTTAATTGAAGTGGCTAGAATGGTTTTTGAAGATTCTGTGACTACAGACACCATGTTGATGTCCTATATGTACTTGCAAGGTGATTTGTTGATCCTAGATGATGAAGATTTGGCTTGGTATGTGGGGAATGTGGTATTACAAGCTACATTGTATGTCAGACATTTGGAGTTATAGATAGATCAAATGTTCCAAGCATATTTTTCCAAAGTGGCTAATTGCCCTGAAACTTCTTGGCATACCATGATTGACTCTGTGATCTTGAATCAACACCAAAACAAAGCTTTTGTTCATGTGCAAAACACTAACCAACTGAGGGTGAACCTCTTAGCCCATCTTTCAAAACAACCTCCTTTCGATTCATATTTCTTTGATGCCTATTATCGTAGATCTATCTTAAGTCTATCATTGCCTTTTTTATCTTATTACCAGCAGATGGCCCATAGATATGAAGCTTACCTTTCCCTTTTTAAATCTAACTCACAAGTTATTTTACCTCTTTTATTTCAACCCCAAGGTGCTCCTCAAATTCCTAGTTTCACTTAATGTTCTTTTATTGAGGATCGAGTATTTTTCACTCCTCCTTCTTGACCTTTCCCATCCATAACTATTCCTTCCACTTTTCCAACAAATTTATTAATATCCTTTTTAACGGATTTTCCTAAGTTCTCCACTAATCTCTCTTTAGGTCATTCTTCCTTTTATGATTTTGCTTGTAACCCATCCCTTCATCCTCTTTCACTTGTTCCTCTTCCCTTTCCTGCCACTTCTATTCCTCATCCCCCTCAGTTGGTTAGTGGTTATACAAGCTTTGATCTGAAGACTCCTACATGACGGGGATGGATTTCAAGAGATTCACTTATAGGACCTCAAATCAATTGGCCACTAATTCCAGGGAAATGAATAACTGCTAACCAAGCTTTTCAGAACTATCTATATTTTTCTTAGTAGCATTAAGTCTTCAGATCCTTCAGTGAGTTTGACTGCTCACTTTGCTTGGTATCTAGCTTATATACATAGGCATTAACATAATGATCAGAAGTCGATCCCAAAGTTGTGCATGAATGTGAATGTGACTATTGGTCTCCAACAGCTGGATATCTTGTACTTTCATGCCTTTTGTTTGCCTAGTAGATATCTTGTCTTGGTGGAGAGGATGTGTTGTTTCCAATTTTTCCAAAACCCTCCCAAGACTTTTGTAGATGAATCTTTATCTATGGATCACTTCCATAATCACCAAGCCTTTAAGAGGGATTATCTTCATTGATATCCATGAACGTGATTTTTGATGATTCATAATGGTATCTCTCTTTTGGAGGTGCCATTCATATGGTTGTTTTGTGTTAAGTGTGTGTGTGATGGTTATTCAAGATGCAAAAGATACAGAACCTCTTATATCTGTAAGAAGATGAGAATAAGGAATTAGTGTAAATAATATTGATATTATGCCATGTCACACTGACATTGGTATAAAAGGAGAGGATATGTAATTTTACACATCTTTTTGACACATTAATACAATTACAGACTCTCTCCCTTCTTGCTCACAGTTTCTATGGCTTCCCCTTCTTTCTTGTCTTTCTCTCTCTAAATCTAGTCTTTCTCTCTCCTCATCACTCTTATTCTCTCTCTTCTTGCAATCTTTCTCTCTCCTCTGCAATCTTCTCTCTCCTCTTTCTCTCTCATTGGTTCTCTCTCTGACAAGCGGTATCAGAGCTTCAGTCTTTGATCCATTATTTTCTTCCATTTTTAGTCCCATTTTCCTATTTCAAATCCAATTTCAGACAAAAATGTTACAAGACAGTGACTAGTGGAGTGTTGTAGGACATCTACAGTTAGCAAGAGACTACATCTGGAGATATCCAAGGTCAGATATGGTGGGTAAAGGCTTAAATGGTTGGACGTCATCAAATTTTATGCAAAATTGAAGGTAACTAGGGTAAAGGATGGTTAACTGGGCCTAGTTTGGGAACAAACTGTGGTTACTTTGAAAAGAGGGGTTTCTCTTTCCCCTTTCCTGGAGTTTCCTGCAAGTTTCATGGCAGAGCAGCCCTAAAGATCTGTTCATTTCTCTCAAACCCCTAAGTTTCTTGGCCAACAATCACCTGGAATAGCTTCCTTGCTTCAATACCTACAGGATGAATACTTGATGGCTTTGATCCCACGTGGAGTAGCAAGCTGGGAGTATGCTGTCATGCGACCTCTGCCAAGCTTCCCTCTTCATTTACAAGCCCTCCTTCTCTCTTGGAAACCCTACTGTTCTTGGAGTTGAAGATTTCAAAGATTTGAAGCCCTTTTGAGCTCCTTCTTCCACAGTTGCTTCAGTTTTTCCTCTCGGATATGAACCAGTGGTGGCTGAATCCTATTCTGTCCTTGAGGGTAGAAATGGCCTCCTTGCTTTGATTTCTCCAACTCTATTTTAGCTTGTGAGGTGAGTCCCTCTTGAAGCTCAGCAGCACCAGAAGAGTGACAGTTGTGATGATTCGAGTGGCCTCCTTGCTGTACTGGTTCTCCTGTAAGTGTGCGTCCCACCCCAGTGAATGTACTCCTGCCTGGTGTACGAGCTAAAGGAGGTTATGAGGGCCCTTCTTGAGCACCCATCCGTTTGGCCTGTTTGAATATTGCATCTACTCGATTACCCCTCTGAGGATCCTGAACCAGCATGCCACTTTTCTCACCGCCCGTGTAATATTCTTGTGTCTCGTCCTCGTTGTCAGAATCGGAGTGTCTGTGAAGATCTGACAACGTCCTGACACCTCCACGGCTGGTGCTGGAGGCCTTCTTTTCCTTTGGAGGCTTGTCGGTTCTGCCCTCATCAACCGCTTGCGAAGTAGAAATACTTTTCTGCGATGCGGATGCAGAGACATGATAGGGTTGCTCATGATGAGGTTGAAGCTTGCCAGATCTGATCACTTCCTGGTCATCAAAAACACCATCAGCTGGGTCTCTATTTCATCAGGCTCTACATCTGTTGTCTCAAGGCTCCCCCGAACATCACTCATTGTGAGCATCACAACTAGGTGGTTCTTGTTTCTTTCTCCAAGCAGTGCTTGTGCAATAGATAATCGGGTCTTTGCACACTATCGCATTTGGTGTCTGTTCGAAAGTCTTCAAGGACAGACATAACTCACAGGAGATGTCTGGATCGTTTATTTTGGTCGTAACAATCGCCTAATCTTGTGGAATTCTGACGTCTTCCACCATTCCAAAAGGTGTTTGAAGCTCCACAATAGATCTGATAGGGATGTTATCTGAAACCTCTTTTGCCGTTGCTGACAATGCTAGTTCTCTGCCGATTGTTGTGATCTCTCCACAGCCGATGGAATTGCCACAATCCGGCTCTATTTTGACCATTTCAAGAACTCGGGAGGGACTTAAAACTCGTAAATCATTGTCCATCTGATCTTTGGTGCCTTTTGTACTCATAGATTCATTTACAGGCGATTGAGGAGCAGGTGAAGCTAACCTATAGTGGCCATGCTCGCACTTTCCATGTCTACGCTGTTAACTGCCTCATGGAACTCTTCATAAGCGCTTTTGTCCGAAGGGGACAATGGTTTTAAGATGCAGTTCAAGCATCTGACGTCCTCTGCAGTGCTATCGAGCTCTGACGAAGTCCTTTTTGCCGCACGCTTTCTTGCAGGCTCAGGACTATGCAGCTTCTTGTATGCGAGCCATTTCAGTCGCTCGTTCTCAGAACCGTAAGGTCACAAGCCATCCTTGATCGCAGTGATAATCAGCACAAAGGCAAGGGGAAGAGCCGATGCAAATCTTCCAAAAACAGCAAGCTGAGGGATCTGGTTCAAACATAAGATGACCAGAAAATAGATGCATGCTATCCTGTGGAACTGCTCGAACAAATTCTTGGGCACAAAAGAGAACATACTTCTTGTATGCGAGCCATTTCAGTCGCTCTCTCTCACACACATGCACAGAGTCAGTTTGACTGTGATCAGTATCTGAAAAAAAAACATTGAGTCTTGGCTGTTGCTACAGCTGTTGCAGGGACAATGGCTCCTGAGATCCAGTAACTTCGTCAGTTACATACACTGATGGCAAGTATTTTCGATTAAGGAACAGCTTTGAGTATGTTCTCACATATGAAGATAAAGACGGTGACTGGATGTTGGTTGGAGATGTTCCTTGGAGTATGTTTGTTAATACTATGAGGTCACTTCGGATTATGCGAAGATCGGAATCCAGTAATCTGGTTCTGAGAGGACCAAAGAAGCCTAAATGTCTCACATGAAGAATGGGGTATGAGCTGCTGACCTTGTTTTGGGTATAGCTCGTCTTCCCTTAGGAGGGTGCCAAATAAGCAGCAGTGAAGTTTATTATGTCTTTCAATTCAACAGCAATATTTTTGAGGTCTATGGATAGCACAAGATTGTTGGCTGCAAATTGAAACTATTCTGAGTGTAATGCTTTCCAGAAGACTTGTTGCTTCTGCATAGGAGGAAAGAACAAGGCTTTCTAGATTTTTGCCCCATCTGATAAAACAAAAAGCATGTACATTTGTCTTTCTAGAAAGATACTAGGATGATCATTGTCAGATGCATGCTCAACATCCCATGTTTCCCATGCATTTATCAACTCCTGTCCATATGACCCCTGGCATATCTTTACCGTTTTTGTCTCTATGAAGTTGTTGCATAAACTGGGATTTAGTGCAGAAGCATTAAAGACCAAGAAGCCTTGAAAACCAGTGCAATTGTCTGCCAGCTTGCGGATCCGATCAAGGCAGAGTTGCCTGTAGGTGCCAGTGCAAACTTCATCGATAACAGTGGGCTCCAGATCTACAAACACTGCTCTAGGAACATGCTTCCCTGCTCCAGTCTCACTGAAGAAGGCTGCTTTCCTAGCTGTGATGACAAGATTGACAGGCACTCTGGCATGTGATGGATTACTATTTGACTGGAAGGCATAGTAGTTAAAAAGGAAGGACCATGCTGACAATGTTGCAGCTCTCACTTTTATAGAAGGCTTGTTTACCCGAAAGTCTAATCTGAGCCCATGTCCAATGCAGCCATGGCATCCTGTTCATTATTCTCATGATTCAAGTATACAATAACTGGAATCTTGAAAATGGAGCATTCTCAAGGGTATGATGCTTTGGGGATGCAATCTTGTAATTCCATATTCATGGAATGCTCTCTCCTACTCATTTGAGTGTATAAGTATTGGGTATTGACGCAAGTTGGATAAGAAGTACTCAAAACACTCGGAACAGGGCCAAAACAGGGAAAGATTTGGGAAAGTTGCTATAGAAATTAGTAGAATCATTCTAACGACAAAGAAACAACTGGAAGTGATACTAGATATCATAAGCTTCGAGTGGAGCCATCAAACATCTCATTTGGACACATATTTCTCGAGCTAGAGCCTATTTGGTACCGGCAGTTCACTAACAGTTCACTGTGGACAATTCTGGAAATTCTTAAACAGAGAGGGGTATTGCTACTCCTAAATTCAAACCAAGATTTCTACTTGATACTAGACATCCTAACCTTCGAGTCAAGCTATCATACACCTTATTTGGACTTATATTTTTCAAGGAACAACATATCTCTTCAACTTGACTGCAATGGCAGCTGAGATCAATAGCTCTAGTTCTAGTGAACAAGGTTGGCTTCAAAAACAGGCTAGAATTGACAAACTTGGAGTTTTGACTGATCAGTGTATTACTCTTATAAAGGCGGTTATGGGAAAAACAGCAAGACCTGAATCAAATGCTTATGCTTATGGACAACATGTATGTGCTGGTGGTACACACTATGATCTACATGCATCTTATGAATATGAACAACAACAACATGCAAATGAATATGAGCAGTATGCAAGTACATCTGGACAGCATGTTAATGCTTATAAATATGATGTACCATATCATAATGCAGAGTATCATTCCATTGAACCTTGGCAACAAAATGGCTATTATGGTCAACATGCTTATGCTTATGAGCATCCATCTCTTCAGCAAAATAGTTATGATTATACTTGTGAAGCTCTCTTGGTTGACCAGCCCAGTTCTTATGGATGTGACAGAAATGGTTATGCTTATCAGTACACTTCTATCTTTGATCAACATCAAGCAAGTGATTATGACCAATGCTGTGGGACTAATGATCAAAGGCAGCATGCTTATGTATGTGAGCAGCAAACATCAGTAGAAGCAAATGCATATGCTCAACCAAACTATCCGTCTGATGTGCAACAGGGCTATTATCACCATATGCAATATGGACAGCATGAGCAATATGGTCATGAGCATGGACAGCCATCTGTTGTACATGATGAGCATGGACAGCCATATGTTATACATGAGCAACAAGATGAATATGAGCAGCATGTCAAAACTTTTATAGAGCTGACCAATGGTGATGAACAGGTGTGTAAATTGCTATCTAAGGCTAAACACGTTAGACACCTTACTAGTGATACGATACGGGAACTGCATGCTGCGGGCTTATGCTATCGATGTGATAAGCCACTATCTTCTAATCACCAAGCCACATGCAGGGCAAAGTCTGCCAAAATATTCTTAGTATTTGAATATTATGATGCAAATGATGGAGAACATATTATTGAAGACCATTTTGGTATGAGTCCACAACAAGAAGTTCAGTTCAAGAAGGCAGATTATGGACATCATGTGGATTTGGATGATCATCATGCAATGGTGATTTTGTTAGTGAGTACCATCATGATGATCATGCTTCCAGTAGTATTTGATTTCGATCTTACGAAAGTTGATCCAATGCATGGCAACGATACAACTTTTCCTTTTGATCCGGGTGGCTACAGGCTGATTTTGACCTTCTCTATAGATTAGTACTACTATTGAGTATTAGGTAATCTTTTCCTTTACCACTTGTAATGTTGTACAGAGTAGTACTCTACAGCCTCCCTACTTGGCTATACCAATAAGTTCGATATTTGTTTTTAAGGACAAAAACTTCATCTTGAGTGGGGATGGATTGTAAGAAGATGAGAATAAGGAATTAGTGTAAATAATATTGATATTATGCCATGTCACACTGACATTGGTATAAAAGGACTGGATATGTAATTTTACACATCTTTTTGACACATTAATACAATTACAAACTTTCTCTCCCTTCTTGCTCATAGCTTCTATGGCTTCCCCTTCTTTCTTATCTTTTTCTCTCTAAATCTAGTCTTTCTCTCTCCTCGTCACTCTTATTCTCTCTCTTCCTGCAGTATTTCTCTCTCCTCTGCAGTCTTCTCTCTCCTCTTTCTCTCTCCTTGGTTCTCTCTCTGATTGTAAGAAGATGAGAATAAGGAATTAGTGTAAATAATATTGATATTATGCCATGTCACACTGACATTGGTATAAAAGGAGAGGACATGTAATTTTACATATATTTTTGACACATTAATACAATTACGGACTTTCTCTCCCTTCTTGCTCACAGCTTCAATGGCTTCCCCATCTTTCTTGTCTTTCTCTCTCTAAATCTAGTCTTTCTCTCTCCTCGTCACTCTTATTCTCTCTCTTCCTGCAGTCTTTCTCTCTCCTCTGCAGTCTTCTCTCTCCTCTTTCTCTCTCCTTGGTTCTCTCTCTGACAATATCCTTTAAAATTTTGGCATGCTTTTATGTTTCTAAGCTATGTTAATGGATAAATGTGTTTTCCTTTTGTTTTGCAAGTTTGTATTAGATACAGGTTATAAGTTGGGATAGTGTTTAGATGGTGTTTCTTGAAGATGCTGTGGAAGATCAAGCTGAGCTATATTTTGAACTTCTATTCTCTTTTCCCTAGGCCACAAGGATGCTCCTTGATCAAGTGTGGGGATATGTTGAGTGTTGAAATGACTTGATTTTTTTGGTTACTTTTGGTTGCTTTTGAGGACTAAATGGTTGATTTTTGATTGATTTTGTATGTTGATTAATTGATTTGGAGGCTTTTAAGAGTGTTTTGAATGAGGTTGATTATGTTTGAGAAGCTCATGATGTTTTATAGTGGAGATATGATATTCTGACATGTTCTCTTAGTGTCTGATTGGTTTTATTTGGGTTTGTTGAGCTTTTGTTTTGCTCTATTTTCTTCTGTATGAGAGGATAGAATGATGATTGATGAAGTGTGAGAGTGTTTGGAAGCTTATTTATTGATTCTTGATGGTTTTGAATGTTGAGATAAAGGCTTTCTGATGACCTTTTGCATGATACTGTAGACTCTTTGTTGAGCTTCTGTAGAGCATGAATAATTCTGTGACAAGTATAGAAGAAAGCAACGATGTATGGTATGTTGACTCAGGTGCATCAAACCACATGACAGGTCATGCAGAATGGATGGAGGATGCAAGGAAAATGGAAAAACCGGGATTTGTGGAGACTAGTGATGATACTGCACATCCTATTGTGCAGATTGGAAAATTTCCTTTGTCTATGCAGGATGGGAAAAAGAAATACCTGTCCGATGTATTTCATGTCCTGAATATCACCAAGAATCTGGTTTTTGTTGGTCAAATGGTTGAGCAGGGCTTGTAGGTCAGATTTAATTCTCATGGATGCTTTATTGAGGATATGAAAAATAAAGGTCGCTTGATAGCAAAAGGAAAGAAGAAGGGCAGAATGTTTACGTTGGATGCAGACATGCCTGAATTGAGTGCAGCAATGTTTGCACATGGGACTGGTGTAGTTGTGCAGATATTGATATCTAGCATAAACGCATTGGTCATGTTAATGTATAGTGACTTAAATCAATGCAGGCCCAAAATATTGTTGCAAGTTTGCCTAAATTCAAGGTTGCATAAATGCATAAGGTATGTGAAGCCTGTCAATTTGGAAAACAGGCAAGGAAACCATTTCCTAGACATGTTCAAGAGAGTAAGAAGCCATTGGAATTAATCCACTCTGATGTGTGGACTACTAAAGCTGCATCTCTTGGAGGCTGTCATTATTTTGTCACTTTTATTGATGACTATAGCAGAAAAGTTTGGGTGTATTTCATGAAAAAGAAAAGTGAAGTTTTTGGGCATTTCAAAACTCTTAAAGCTATGGTTGAAAAAGAAACAGGCCTGCAAATAAAATATCTAAGGTCAGATGGAGGGGGAGAGTATCTCTCAAATGAGTTTGCAAGGTTCCTGCAGGAGCATGGCATAAAGCAGCAATATTCATGCAGTCATACCCCACAACAAAATGGAATTGCAGAAAGGAAAAATAGGCATTTTGGAGAGGTATCTCGTGCCATGCTCAATGAAAAAGACTTGCCAAATTTTTACTGGACTGAAGCAGTTGCTACAACAGTCTATATAATGAACAAGACTCCCACTGCAGCAATACATGGGATGACTCCAGAGGAGAGGTATACTGGTAGGAAACCGAATATTTCTCATTTGAATTTTTTTGGTTGCATTGCCTATGTTCATGTGCCAGATGAGTTGAGATCCAAGTTAGATCCAAAAGCTAAGAAGTGCATCTTTATTGGTTATTCTCTGCAGCAAAAAGGGTATAGATGCTATAACCCTTCTACTCGTAAGTTTACAGTGAGCAGAGATGTTGTTTTTGATGAGATGAGTATCTGGTATAAACCAGTAAATGTGATTGATAATGTAGATGCACAAAATGGTAATGCTGTGCAGAATTCACAGCAGCAGTCATAAGATATTAGTGGACCTGGAGCGTCCTCTAGCAGTGGTTCACATTCTTCGCCATGGACAGGCAGATTGAGATTAGGAGAATCTTCTCAAAGCAATGCAGATAGTGGTATGCAGGTATCACGAAAAGGAAAAGAGAAGGTAGATGAGCCCATGTTTGATGTGAATGCAGGTCACTCTTATGTGGATGGTGAATCCAGTGGCTCAGAACAGAGCATTGATGATGATTTGGGTATTCCTTCTATTGTTACACCTGGAGTAAGGAAGACCAAGAATGTTTTGAGAGCACCAGGGAGTGAACCTACTTTGCGCAGGTCTACTAGAGTTAAGTATCCTGTGGATAGGCTGAAATATGATGGATTTACAGCCATTCACTATGCATATATGGTCAAAGTGATACAGGAACCAGAACCCACTTCTTTTGAATAAGCCATGGGAAAAGAAAAATGGGAGAAAGCCATGGATGAAGAAATGGATACCTTGGAAGCAAATGCTACATGGGAGTTGGTACCTTTGCCTAAAGATAAGAATGCAATTGGCTGTAAGTGGGTTTATAAGGTGAAGCACAACGCAGATGGTTCTATGAACATATACAAGGCAAGATTAGTAGTCAAGGGGTATGCACAAACATATGGCATTGACTATGAAGAAACATGCAGTCCGATTGCAAGGATGGCAACCGTAAGAGCAGTCATTGCTATGGCTGGATCAAATGAATGGTCTTTACATCAGATGGATGTAAAGAATGCCTTCTTGCACGATGATTTGCAAGAAGAGGTATATATGGAGCAGCCACCAGGTTATGTGCATGCTGTTCATCCTGAGTTTGTTTGCAGGTTGAAGAAAGCATTGTATGGCTTGAAGCAAGCACCTAAAGCATGGTCTAACAAGATAGGACAGTATCTTGTCACTATTGGCTTTCAGATTTCCAAGGCAGATTTCTCACTTTATGTGAGAAAAACAGAGAAATGTATTATGCTACTTGTCATTTATGTTGATGATTTGATTATGACAGGTGACAGTGATAAAGATATCCTTCATGTGAAAATGCTATTGAAGTAGAAATTTGAGATGAAGGATTTGGGAGAGCTGCGTTATTTCTTGGGCATTGAGGTGATTAGATCACCAAGTGGGATACGGCTTTTGCAGAGGCAGTATGGATTGGACATGTTGCCCAAATATGGGATGACAGGCTGTAAGCCTATTTCAGTTCCTTTGGAGTAGAATGTGAAGCTGAGTGCAGATGCAGGTGAGCTTCTGGAAGACCCTATTATGTACAGACGCATAGTAGGAAGTTTGATTTATATGACTATTACCAGGCCAGATTTGAGCTATGTTGTTGGATTGGTAAGTCAGTTTATGCAAGCTCCAAGGAAACCAGATTTAGATGTGGCTAGACGCATACTCAGATATGTGAAGTCCACATTGCAGTATGGACTATTTTATGAGACTAGGATTCAGACTAGGATTTCTGATAGACGATCTACCAGTGGATATGTGTTCTCTTTTGGGAGTGCTATAGTCACTTAGAGCAGCAAGAAATAGCCTACAGTTGCCTTGTCGAGCACAAAGGCTGAGTACAAGGGTGCAGCAATGGCTGCATGTGAGGTAGCTTGGTTGCATAAGCTACTTTATGATATGCATCAGCCTACAGATGGGCCAGTTGTCATTTATTGTGACAACATGAGTAGTATACACTTGGCAAATAACCCAGTCTATCATGCTAGAACAAAGCACATTGAGGTGCATTATCACTATGTGCAGGAGAGGGTTTTACTAGGTCTTATTGATCTAGTTTATGTCAGCACAGAGGATCAGGTAATTGACATATTCACGAAGGCATTGGGCGCAGAGAAGCTGCGCACATTCAGAGACCTGCTTGGTGTGTAGGAATTGGGATTGAGCTCAAGGGGGAGTGTTGAGATATCAAGCTCCACTCGTGATATGCCAGGGTGACCGTTGTGCATTTATGTCACCGACTTGTCAGTTGCAGATGCGGTTGGTACACCGCCTATGAATAATAGCTAGATGACAGCTATCCTTATCTACTCTAGTTCGTGGCTCAGTTAGTATGCCACCTTAGTTAGTTGAGTTTCGTTTGAGACCCATATATAGGCTTCTTCTATTTCTATGTACAAGAGTTCTTTTTGGCTTACACAACTAAGAAGAGGAAAATTGTTTTCAGCCTCCACCTCTGTGTGTATTCCCCCATTGTGCAAGTAAAAAAGCTACAAGTGAGACTCCTTCCTTCTCTCCCACAATTGTGACAAGTGATTGGGCACAAAGTTCTTTTCCAAAGCATGTACTTGATAGGGCACAATGCATGGAAAATTGGTTCACATGAAGGTTTCCGTTTTGAAGACTCCTAGAGTTCAGGAAAAGAATGTAATTTAGATGTTGCCAGTGCAGATAATATGTCTCTTCATAAGCAAAATTGGATCAATATTTTAGCAATTCATGAAAGCTAAAAAGTTATCCACTCATATCATGGATATTAAAGTGGAGTATTGCTACATCCGACACTTGCATTCTTTGTGAAGATGGTGGAATCTTGCTATGATGTAACCACAGTTCCTCTTCCTATTACACATCCTGCTTACAAATACAATATATCTTGAAAGGAGACTGGTTTTAACCAAAGTGACAATGTGAGCACTGATAATATGTAAACAACTTTCCGCATTGTAAAAAGTTATATTCAGTTTTGACAAAACTTATTGGGATTATACATACCTTGAACAAAGGTCTCTTTTGGTATTAATTGAAATATGAAGAAAGAGATTGGTCTAAATTTCCATTAAAAACATGATGTTTCACTGCGTGTAATGGAAAGGTGTTTAAATACCCATGGATGATTTTAAGACAGACTAATATGTTGTACGTGCTTTGAAACCAAAATGACTGGCCTACAAAAGTGTCTTAAAATCTGACTAAGCATGTCAACCCTTAAGAAAACAATCTTGATTGTTAGAAAGCTAAAATATTGGATGGAAAAGAGTATGATTTGATATAAAGAGGTTAGTAAGTTTGAAAGATACTTCAGCCAAAGAATAATCCGATGGGAAACAGCATTGTTGACCAAATCGATGCATGCAGCATGACCGACATATTCAACGATGTCAAAACAATGATGTCTAAGAAAACATGATAAAAACACAAGAAGCTTTGAAAAAAGCTAAGAAATAAAAGCTACTTGATAATTAGTTATGGAAAATGTTATAAAAGCATGAAGAATATTGTCGACGAAGGGTGGTGGAGGAGACGACGACTATCAGAAAGGCGGGATGACGGGGAGAAGACGGCGTGAACTCGAAAGCCGCAATGAAGGAAACGCAGGTGACAATGCAGAAGACAAAGAGAACGAGTTTGAAGATGAAAAAACAAGTGGAAGGGTTTTTGAGTACAAACTTGCCCCTTTCTTTGGCATGATATCAAAGGGAGTCACCTTCAATTAAACCTTGTTGCTGAGGGAACGACAAGTATATGCTCAAATAGCAAGAAAGCAAGCACTCTCCAAACAAATGCTAGCATTTTTTCTCCTTCATCATGATTAGAAGATGTGTCTTCTTCACCTACTCTAAAGGAGGTGACCTGCTGATCATCGTCAGCAGTCAACATTTGACTAGAGAAAGTGCTTAGCATCAATAAGGCGTAGTAGTTATTGAGAATATTAAGTGGCATAGTTGATATTGTCTATAGTTGTCCTCTTTTTGCCATCTCCTTCCTCTATCCTTACTTTCCGATGAGCCTTCTCAATCTCACTTGGTGCAATGTATACTTTCTATAATTTCTTTCTTTAAGGTGAAGTTTTTGGATGCGTTGAGAAATTCTGAGAGCGTCTTGAAGAAGAGAGGGTGGCCAATACCAAGCAACCATGACAGATTTTCCATGAAGTATCCCCAAGAGAGACATAATATCTTGCACCATTCAACTGTCTGACAAAGATCAGGCTCTTACTAAGCGTAGATATATGCAAGACATCACGGAGCATAAGAGAAGACCCATTTGGCAAAGCCAAGTGTATATCCCCGGTACCAATAACATGACAATCCTACTCAAGGGTCAAAGAAATACATCTATCAACCTCCCTATAAGAAGAGAACCAAGCTCTATGCGGAGTAACATGACAAGATGCCATACTGTCTAAAAGCCAATCAAAGGTATATGCCATATCACTGAGCAAGTAATTTGCAGGGTAACATGATGCCATGAGTCTACGCTCAGCTGCATCATCATGGGTAACTACATGCACCATACCACTATCAACAATGCTCTCACCTAGTATATCACTGACTCTGCTCTCATATCTAATGTGGCACAATATTTTATGCTCTCTTATCCACTTGAAGCATTTGTGCTTCACATGCCATGTCTTTCCACAATGAAAGCAAACAGAACCTGTAAAACCTGTAGAAGAGGACAACTGCTCAGTAATAGCATGAGTAAGGTTGTCCAATACATCCAAGGAGCTCAAAGAATCTGGGGAACTCTCATTAGAGAGAACAACCTCATCAAGAGGACTGTCTCCATGACTAGAAGAGCTGGAAGTCGTCATAGCATACTGTGAAGGGGACTCATCCAAACCAGAAGGGGAGAACACAAAGGCATCAACAACAGATGCAAAAGTACCCACATGAAAAAGCCTAGCAAACAGAACATGACATATCCAACCAATGTAGCTCACAGCCATAAAAGCATAAGCATGCTTGAGAGCCATAAATGCATAAGCATCCTCGAAACATAGGAGTATACATAACTTTGCAGTGTCTCATACCATGTACTGACATACATGTCCAGCCAAGAATGGCAGGTGGCAAATAAACCTACAAGAATCAAGCTCCAATAAAAGCCCAAATATATGTGTAAAAGCATCCAAGTAAGAGGCTTTGTAAAATACATAGCATCAAACCATGTGCATACACGGGTGGCCATAAAGATCAATTGCTCCCTGACATACACGGGCAATAGCAGCCAAATAGCATAGATGCCATACAACGGAGAAGCAGGACGGCCATAATTGTAAATCCCAAGCACTATCCCAGTCCACTTATCAGTAAGTATCCCACATATCAAATTGCAAACGAGCAATCACTACTCAATAGGAAACTATCAAAACAAGGGAGCACTTCACTACCCAATACCTGTAAGTGCATCCAAGTAATAGTCAAGATCCATAATCAAAGCATCAAATCCCATATAGCATCCAAGGTCGTAATGGAAAAAGCCAAGCCGTAACGAAAAAATCCAATTCAATGTCCAATTGCTCAAGGGAATACTCAAATGAATGTTGAGACGAGCTCAAATAACTATCATCCACAGCCAAAACATAAAGCATTTGCCAAGACATCATCCCGTACTGGGTAGCCTAGGCATAAACCATGTCATAGATGAAATGCCACTTGCAAAGAAGTGGCAGTCAAACCCAAATCGAGCTCTAATCTCAGCTCAAAACTATTCGAGAGCATAAACAAGACATGTGGCATAGTCCAAATACATCATGACATCATACCCAGTAGCCGGGAGCACCTCGTGACCAATAGGCATAACCCAATTGTAGCATAAATAGCTTTAGGCCTGAAGTTTCCAAAAGTAAATATCAGTCCAAAACTGAGTAAAATAATGCTCAAACCAAGCTCAAATCAAGTGCCAACTCATAGGCATACATTTTCGTATGTATAGGCACCAACCATGCATAATCGGGCATTAAATGCCAAGACCTGTAAGCATAAAATTGAAGTAATAGGTGGCTACTTTGTTTTGGACAGACCTGGGACTGTTCAAAATAGTCAATGGCTGAGCTAAATCAGCTCCAAAACCATCTCACATGATAGCCATACATTCCCACATCATTCAGGGAGCATTCGAGACCCAACTTGGCGCCCAATGTCAATGCCAATGTGACCCAAACATAAAATGCTAATGTAGTACTGCTATAAACTATCTATGAATAGTCTTGGACTGAAGTAAATCATCCCACAAATAAATGCCAAGTCAAATGCCAAGTGTCGGGGTTAAATGCCAAGTATCGGGGGATACAATGGACCAAGATCAAGTGCCAATAAGTAGCCAAGTGGGTGGGGGAGCTGGAGAATGATCACGTGCTGTCCAAGGCCTACCAAAAAATGGCACAAACTATCCTGAAGGGAGCTAATCACGTTTTTGATGAAGGGAGTACACAAGGGAGCCACAAGGGGGCTTAATAGGTGCCAATGAAGGCCCAAACAAAGCCTCAACAAGCCAACCAAGGCAGAAAGCTTCAAGCTTCAAGGCAGAAGCTCATCAACGGCTGCTCCAACCTGTAAACCCTGATGTACCTATGTGGACTGAAATTAATGAGAGAGAAAAAGATCTCATACCTCGTGTAGATGCCGAGAAGAGCTCACAAAGGAGTGGCTCTGATACCAGTTGAAAGGGATGCAGGAGACGCGGGAGAGAAGAGGACACACAATGTAGGTGTTGTCAACAATATTATGACAGCCTTATTGCACTTTCATATATATATATATATATATATATATATATATATATATATATATATATATATATATATATATATATATATATATATATATATATATATGAATAAAGAATATGGGCGGTCATTGTACACGGGCAGGCCCAAGGGCCTTTTACCCCAACACAATTCATTTTTAGGCAACCATGGTTCCTTCACCCCGAGGTATGCATTAAGCTCCACTTTCTACGCGACTAATTCCCTTTACCTTAGGCTTATTTTAGGGCTCCATTGGAACTTTCCCAACATTGAGAAGCTACTCTTGAGGCTAGTAGTAGTAGAAAAGCCAACAAGAACATCCAACATGATGCGTTTCATCTCACCTCACTCCAACTTGTGGCATTGCTCTCTCGACACTTGGCAATCCTTATGGCCACTCCCCTAGCATTGGTCTTGTGTATTTGAACACCATTTGAGCTCTGTACTCCCTGCTTACTACTATATACCTTAATAGGCCTATTGTAATAGACCTAAAACAATGTCTACTCAGAGATTATGGCTCATGTATTGCTGTACTGATACTCATTTAATGCTACCACATTGGTAGATGTTTGATTATTTCTTAGAGATGCTTTATGGGCCACATTGAGCTCATTTGCATGAGTTTGTAGAGCTTGTTTCATTGCTGAATACAAGGGCAACACCCTATTCTATCATTGGTCTTGTATTCCTATTGCCATTGGATGCTTTTTGAGACTTTGGATGCTACATTAGTCTATACCATTAAAGTTACATGCTTGGTTGTGCTCATAGCATGCTATTGAGGTAAGATTGGAGCTTGGTTTTATTGACATTGGCTATCATTCACTATTATGCATGCTACTTGGATGCCACAATAAGAGCTTTGTAGACTACTTGGACCCCATGCTTCTACTAGATGTCTCGCATATGGATATTGGATGTCTAGATGCCACACACATGATGTGTTGAGCTTCTTATGCATGTTTGAAATTTGACCTTTCTTCCAATGGGAGCTACTACTTGACGCTTGGATGTTACACAAAGCACTTGATATTTTCATTTAAGCTTGAGTATATTACAATGAGACAATGAGACTCATTGTGACATGTACATGCTCTCTTGATATGTATTGAATGCACTCACCTTATCATGGGATGATTTGATCTCTTAACTTGAACTTGCCACTTATGTTTGTCAAGATTTTGTCAATGGCATTTATATGCCTCTGGATTACATATTGAGCTTTTCTCAATGGGTTATGCATCTGGTAGTTCTCTTCATTAACCCTAAAGTTCTACCCTTTGCATGATATCTATGCTTATTGCAGGTATGGTTATGGATGCACTATAGTTGTGACAGTCTTTAGTATACCTATTATTTCTAGCCTTTCATCTTGATTTCCTCACAATGGGTTGTTGACCTATTGCTATAGTTTATTATAACAACCTATCATTTCTCATCTCTACATTCTCTATGAGGGGGCTTACACAATACTATTTCTTGATTGCAATTTATGGATATCTCATTACCTTGGCAGTCTTTCCTGTTTATAGCTTGATTTGGCAGTGATTTTGGGGCTGGTTTACATGAAATTATAGTAGGGTGTTTTGCCCTTTGGTGCACTTTCTTGGTCTCATTATGGCTGATGTTTCTCATGACAGTGCTATCTTCAATATTGAAAAACTAGATGGAACCAACTATAGCTATTTGAATACACAAATATGGCAAGTTTTAGTGTAAAGATTGCAAACTAGACCACTAAAAAATGAGGGTGCCAAACCTAAAAACATTGACACCAATGATTGGACTATAATAGATGAGCTATGCCGGTCCAAAATCATTTTATCACTCTCTAAGTAGGTTCACTACAAGCTTGTGATTGACAATTAGACTACATATCAGCTTTGGATGTAGATTTAGAATCTTTGTTATACTTAGAGTCTTGCATCTCAAATGCATTGGCTAAAACAACTGATGGACCTTCCCATGAAGGAAGGGACTTCTATGTCTATACATTTGAATGACTTTCACTCCATTATCAGCCATGTAGCTTCATAGGAAATTGAGTTCAAGCATACTTTGCATCCTTTATTTCTACTTGGTACACTACCTAAGTCACGAGACACTTCCTGTGTAGCTCTATGCGCTAATACCTCAAAGGATGGGCTAAGGTTGCAATTTGTTGAGAGTGTCCTCTTGATAGAAGAGGTAAACAAAAAGATGTGGATGCTTCCCTACATCACATGCATTGATTGTGACAGGCAGGAAAGATGGAAAGGGCCATGATAGAGACTCTTAAAGGTCTCATTCTAGGACACATGGACACTCTGACAATAAGTCACGTGGCCATAAGTTGAGTCTTACTTGTCTTTATTGTGAGAAAGTAGGTCATATTTGGCCACAATGCTATAAAATGCATGAAGACATGTGCAAGGAAAAGGGTAAAGAGAAAGTACAAGAGAGGAATCATGACCCAGTATTGTGCCTAACAAGTCTAGCATCAAGATTAAGGAGATTAATACGGTACTATCTGATGTGTCTGATGATCTCATATTGGCAGCCTCTTCTTTAGATTCTTCATAGCTAATTGATGCTTTGCCAAGATATACTCACTATTGGTTGATATATTCAGGGGTTTCCTTTCATGTGATCCCTCATAGTAGAGAGTGGTTTCACTCCTATCACAGTATGACTAGATCTGTCTATTTGGGTAATAGCCTAGCATTAGACAAAGTTGGTATTAGTTTACCCATCATGTTCACTCTTCATGATGTACGTCATGTGTTGCCTCTCACGAAGAGCCTTTATCTCTATTGGCACCTTGGATGATGTAGGTTATTTTGTCTCTTTTGATGATTCCTCATGGAAGATTATCCGCATTGAAAGGGTGCTAAGTCTAGTATCCTCTATCTCTTGCTTATATCTGGTTAGTTGACCATGTTTACACAATGGCTATGGTTCCACATGTATCTTTGTTTCCTTTGGCACATGTCTTTGAAAGGAATAAAAATGCTTACTAGTTTGTAGTGTCTTCCACCCCTAGATTATAAGTGTTTTGAGTATTGTGATCATTTTTTATATGGTAAGCAACCATGTAGTACAATAGGATATCTAGCATGAAGCACATGGGTGAGCCTTTGGCTCTTGTTCATTCAAATGTATGTGATCCAATGCCATGTTAGTTGCTAGGTAGTACAAAGTACACTACAAGGATATAGGGGCATAGCGACGAGTAGTTGCAATGCATATTAGCGGTATCTCTATTTGCGATGCAAATAGCGACGATACTCAGAGAAAAAAAAAGAGGGAAAAAATGAGCGTGGAATTTTGTCGCAAAGAGTGAAAGAGAGAGCGAAAGAGATCATGCCTTTGGGAGGGAGAGGGAGAGGGAGAGGAAGAGAGAAAGAGAGAGAACGAGAGCCTCTCACTGCCGTCATTGCCACCGTTACCATTCGCGAAGAAGAGGAGGAAGTGCACAAAGGAAGAAGAGGGGCCATCGTGAAGAGGAGACAAAGAAATGGGCCCTTAAAAATGAACTCACAATAGGAAAAAATAAACTCATAAATAGGCCCTTAAAAATATTATAGTTTAAGATGTGGGCCTTTTGGACTGTCCAATAGGAAGGCTAGATGTTGACATCCATGGAGGGTGAATATTCTCTCTCCAAATCTTGGGTTTTCTATTAAAAAAAGGGGTAGTGGGGGATTTAAAAAAGGGAGAATGAATAGTATACAAAATTTGAGTTTCTCTCACCTCGTATTTTTCCTTTTTTTTGGAGAATTTTCAATTTTGGTTTTTTTCCCTCTCATAAAATCAGTTTGACCCAAAAGTTGAACAACAGAGCACTTTCCCTCTCTTCTCTAATTCGTCTCCATTGAAGCTCCCTACTGAGAGTAATTAGGGTTTTGAGTGTTCTGCTTACTTCTGCACTTTCTTTCCACATAGCTCCAGATTTTGGGCAAAACATAGGTGCCCATCTCTCTTTGCACTTTCTTTTGTTTGCTATTTTTTCAATAGGGTTTGATGTCATTTCTTACTGTTGTTGTTTTATTGCAGAGGTTGTTTGGGGCAGGAGACGAAGGTGTTCATCTCTCTCTCCTTTCTTTCCTCCCTCTCTGTATATGTTGTTTCTCTTTTATGTTGTGTTTTCAATAGAATTTGATGTTGGTTCTAATTGTTGTTTTCTTGCAGAGTTTATTTGGAGCAAGAGGCAAAGGTGTTAATCTCTCTCTCTATTTGGGTTATTTTTTTGCTGATATATTTTCAATATAGCACAATGTTAGTTCTAACCCTTATTATTGTTTTGTTATAGAGATCATTTTGGGTGACGTTGCATAAGTGCTTATCTCTCTCTCCCTCTCTCTTTCTCTCTCTATGTTTCCTCTTTTCTACTGTTTTTTCAGTATACTTTCATGTAAATACTAACTCTTACAAAATTGTCTTTTGCAAAGATCAATTTGGCCAAGATTGGATACGTGCTCATTTCTTTCTCTCTGCATTATCCCTTTCTACTATCTTTACAATAGGGTTTGATGCTAGTTCTAACTTAAGGATCAATTGTTGTTGCAGCACTTAACACAAGGTAGAGCAGAGATTCTGTAGCTCACTTTACAAGTAAATCTACCATATTTTGTGGTGCCAAAATTTATTCATTTAATTGGTGACTTTTATATTTAATGGGATTGATGTTTTCTTATGTCCATCATTTGCAATGGGTTTTGATCAGCAATGATTCAATATTATCTTTAGCAAATCAGCTTATAAGTAAATTGGCCATGTTTTGTATTGCTTCTATTCATGCAGTTATCTAGATATTTTTTGCTAAAAGGGATTCATGCAGGTATTTTTGTTAAAAGGGATTCATGCAAGTGTTTTTTTGTACATGTAGGTATTGTACAAGGTTTAGGTGAAGCATATAATTCTCCATCAACTATTTTGATGTGGTGAGTGATTCCACTACAAGGATTTAAGCTTATAGCGATGGCGAGTAGCGGTGTCGCTATAGCGATGCTCCACAAGGAAAAAAAACAGGCCGAAACCTAGCGCGGCTTTATTTCGCATTTTTGCGTTTTGTATTTTGAGAGCAAGAGCGAGGGAGAGAGCGATCGTCGTGAGAGAAGGAGAGGAAGAAGACTTGCCGCCGCCGCCGCTGTTGTTCGCGAAGGAGAGGAGGAGCCTTCATCGCGAAGAGGAGCCACCCCACAATCGCCATATCTCATCAGTGAGTCTCCCTCTCTCCTTCTTTTGCTTGTTTAAGGTTTAAATCGCTTTCTCTTTTGCTTGTTTAGGAGAGGAAATGAGAGAGAGAAGAGAGGGAGAGGGAGAGAGAGGGAGAGAAAGAGAAAGAGAAAGAGAAAGAGAAAGAGAAAGAGAAAGAGAGGGAGAGGGAGAGTGCATTCTCTCTCTCCCTCTCCCTTTCGCTTTTGGAGAGTGTTAGGATATATTGTGAGAGGGAGAGGAAATGAGAGAGAAAGAGAGGGAGAGGGAGAGGAAGGGAGAGTGCATTCTCTCTCTCCCTCTCCCTTTTGCTTTTGGAGAGAGTTAGGATATATTGTGAGAGGGAGAGGAAATGAGAGAGAAAGAGAGGGAGAGGGAGAGAGAGGGGGAGGGGGAGGAAATGAGAGAGGGAGAGAAAGAGAATGAGATGTATACTCAAGTGGATAGCTTTATAGAGATGTATGTCTACTCAAATGGATAGCTTTTGTCTACTCAAGATGTAGTCCACCTGTGTGTGTATATATTGGAACGATAACATATCCATGATTATAGTAACGATATGCACTTTGCTTTTTTTATGGGTACCATTACATCGACTCCTTAAGAGGGCTAAAAATTGGTCATACGCTTTATAAAGTCTAATTAGGATATTTAAGATGCACGATAATAGACTTATCAATAATGGTATGCTGTAATATCTCCGCACAATAAAAGTTAGTTGGTTGGTTCATAAGTTAGTTAGTCAATTAATAAGTTAGTAAGATTACTAACTAAAGACTAACTAAGGTAAAAACTAACTAACATTAATTATTGATAATTTTTATTTAATTTAAAATATTTTATTTAGAAAAATCAAGAGTTGTAAATTCGATATTTTTCTCGAATTGGCAAAGACCGTAGCTACCCTTCACGTAAATTACAAGGTGAACGAGACTTATGAGTTATATTAATCACTAAGTTCATGTGTATAGTTTGGAAGGTCCAAAAACATTAGAATTTGGATAAAACTAGTATATTTTAGATACTTTAGATATTATCCTAAAAGAAAAAGATATGGAGATTTTTAGAACTGGATGTCATTTAAAAAGAAAAGAGAAGTGATATTTTAGTTAGTTTGAAGATTTTATAAAAAGAAAAATAAAGAAAAGTGACTGGCGAAATCGCGCGCGTAGCGATCGCAGTTTACAGGCAGTAGACAGCACTTCGAACAGAGAAAAGAAGAAGGAGTGAACTGAGAGCTTTCTAACCAAGTGTCTTGGGGTTTTACCCCCCTTTCAGAGCCAATGGAACCATCAGATTTATGATCTGAGCATCAGATCACTGATCTTTCCAAGATCCCCCTCCACAAAGAGCTCCACTTCTCAACCACAAGCCCTCTTCTCTAATTCACTATAAATATGAGGCATGGGAGAGGCATAAAAAGCATAAGGAGATCCCGAGAGGCTGCGAGAGAGAAGTAGAGAGAAGGATACCCCTCCAAGAGATTGTGAGAAAGAGCTTGAAAGAGAGCTTGAGAGAGAGAGAGAGAGAAGAGTCACCTCGAGAGGCTGCGAGGAAGAGAATTAGCTCAATTCCCTCTATCTCGATCCTCGACTTAAGCATCTTCTCTTACGCTCTCCCATCTTGAATCTATTCCACCTTCTTAATCTCTTGAGTCTATTTGCGGACGATGGCCTCCAAGAGAAGAATGTCGCGTGCGGATGATAATCCTGCAACTAGCAACAAGGCTTCGAGCAAAGGCATCACCATCAATCCAACTGCGGTTCCGGTTGTAAGTAATGTATTTTCAATTTGATAGATGCTTGCTTTGATTCTTGTATGAGATACGTTAGGCCTCATACTATTGCACGAGTATAGGTCATGGGAAAAGATAAATTTCATCTCGCTTACTCGGAAGATGGAGTTTGTGAAGTGCATATATCAAGGGAAGATAATTGCACCTAGTTACATATGACTTATTTGCTAGTAGAGCAATTACAAGAAGAATTATATTCGAGCTCACGGCAAGGCATGTTAAAGTCTAAATACTTGAGATAATCTCACACTTATCTTATCAAGTATTTATACGTTATGCCTATGACATGTTTGATATATGAGGATAATTTTCTAGTTACCTCATGACTTGACTAAGAGCTAGTACAAGAAATTGATCATAAGGGTTAAAGCTAGGATGTCTTGAGATCTGTGGGATAACGATGGCTTTTGCCAATCCAAATTCAAGGTTGGGTTATCAATCAAGGTAAGTGACCTATAGAACTTACATCATGAATAGTGTTTGAACCCTTAACATATGCCCTAGCCAAAGAAAGGAAGTGTTAAGATCATGTTCGCATAGTATTGCTCTTAGATCCCAAGGGGAAGAGCAAATATACGATGGAAATGTTATATCATCTATTCTTGCATTGTTTTGGAAAGAATGCAATTGGTTTTGTTGATTGATCGAACAACATCCTAAATGTTTTTACATTCAATTGGTTGTTAGTTATTGTTTGGATGATTATTCCAAGTGCTTGTGATTTATGGTAAATGCATGGCAAGGGTCTGTGATGACAAGTCGCCATGGGATTAAAGGAATGTTTCCTTGGAAAATGATATTAGACTGATTGCCTTGTTTGTGCTTGATTCTTAAAGGATTTAATTAAGGAAGGATATATTGTACGGGTGGATCACCTCCATGGTCGCACCGCGTATTAACCCGAAAGGGCACTGCTCGATTCATGGGCCGAAGGTCGAGTGGTGAAAAGGCCAACCACGGGAATGATGTTTCGCTCCTAGACAGCTTGTGGGTCAGTTGGAGCTCTGGACACCCCTTGCTAGGTCAAGAATGGAGTTGAAGACCTCCGTGGCCCCCAACATCTGGGCATGTTGGGAGATCCTATTCTAGATAAAGGATTGAGTTTTGGTGCCATGTGAATTGGACCAGTTACTTCTGCATGGCAGAAGGGATACTTCTGTTGGACAGAAGCGAAACATAATTTCTCCTGTATGGGCGGGAGACAAAGATTAACTTGAAGATAAGTTAAGGAACTTGTTTGATCTTGTTTGTCAATAGATTGCTTTGCTCTGTTTTCGTGTCTGTGCTATAATTTACGCGAACGAACCTTGTTCCCTAAAAGGCTTAATTAATGGAGCTGATTTTGAGTGTCACACATAAATGTGGTAGGACCTAATTAGAAAACTAAAGCTATTAAGGGAAGCGGGTGGGCGGAACCCCCGACGGGTCCGTCCTATGGCAGGGTGGTCCCAGAGAACTGGGAGGCTTCTCACAAGTTTTTATCGTCATTCGACCTTTAGGTATTGATAGGTTAGAACCCGATTCATGCCATTTTAGGGGACCGGAATGGGACTATGCCCTATGGGCAGAGAGGTTGAGCAGCGCATCCCTCTCGTTTCCCATTCTCTTTGAACCAAGTGCGGCATGGGTTTGCTTCGGACTGGATGTCTCTGCGTAAAGTAGGATGTCCAAAACCCGATGCTAGAATGCTAATAGGAGACCTTGACAACTAAGAACCCGAATTTCAGGTCGATCCTAGTGGGTTCGGTCGTGAACGTTCCGTTGCGAGGCGGATTCGGGAAACCCTAGGCGACAAAACTCGGAACATTCCCTTGGAGTGCCGAGCAGCGACGCTTAGATTCGTTTCTCGATAGACCGCTAAAAGAGTGCCTAGAACGCGGATGGGCGGGCACCTCACATATGCAATGTGCTTTGCCATGGGCCACGTACATTGGTGACTCTTTAAGATGGCTTAAAATTGGTCATATCCTTCATAATGTCCAAGTAGGGGATCTAATTGTGATATGCATAATTCCTTGTTTTTGTATTAACTTTATAGGCATAACAAATTAGTAATCATGCCAACTAGTCAACGGAAGGACTAAAAGAAAATGATACCCTAGCTAATGGTCATTATGGTACTTCATCAAAATGAACCCAAAAGTATTGCCATAGAAGAAGAATCCCTTAAATTGAGCATAGGATATTTTCTTCAAATGTTATGACTATGAGTATAATTGATTGGAACAAATTTTATAACTATGGTACACACACACACACACCCACACAGGCACAAACATTTTTACTATTTGATATTGTCTTTGATATGGTAACCTTGTATTGCATTGTTGCATTTGATGTCAACACAATGGTTGCATGGAGCCTTGACCGCAGCATCTCGCGAAGGGACAGAGGTCTCAATGGAGGAGTAGGAATTCTCGAGCGGATGTAGTCCAAAGGTGATGAGGGGTTTAGAATCTGTCGTATCTAAATTTTATATGTGACATCTAATTTGAGTGTTTCAATGTATAGTACAAAATATATAGTGCAGCGTGGTCGTGCGGACGGCATTTTCACGTGGAGCGTATTGACAAAATGCACTCCACAATGAATTGTGGTGTCATGGCAATGTTCGAGCAAGAGAGCCGGCGACGAGCAACAGATCCAAACACGGTTGTGGATGAGATGGAGTATTTTGGGAACTTGCAAAGTATTATTACTGTGGATTACCGTAGCTTCTCCATGATACTATTTGATGTACAGTGGTTCAAAGTGGTACTTGGAGGAGCTAGAGCAACAGTTTGACAAGGTCCATCTGGATTTCTCAAAATAGATTTCGAAAAAAATGGACAAATTTGCGCGACACCTTTGTGTTGCCGGCCCATTGTGAACAGGTGCATGGATTCATTTGCTTGCTAATTGTATTACGACATGGTTTATGTCACAATGGTTTGAACTCTCTTGTACGTGTTTGTGAACAGGTAATCTTCTATCCAAACCCCCGACAACCTCGATGGTGGTATGTTATACCTTTAACTCCCCGAAGTGCGAGAGTATATGATCAAAGCAATGTTCCGAGTATAGATGAAGATAATATGTAAATAGAGGGGTCGATATTGCAAGGGGTGGAGGCCATCAAAAGCTTGGAGCCAGCATCTATTAACAATGATGG
Source organism: Lygodium microphyllum (assembly GCF_053477565.2). NCBI lineage: Eukaryota > Viridiplantae > Streptophyta > Polypodiopsida > Schizaeales > Lygodiaceae > Lygodium > Lygodium microphyllum. Next base: position 44,414 of record NW_028229592.1, on the reverse strand, counting down.
AAATACAGGAGTCCAAGAATTTTTTGAGAACGAGGTGGACTCATTCTTTTGTGGTGGCATGTCTATCGACCTTCCAGTGTATGCGGAGTTGTGTTAGGAGATTAACATGGGACTATAGGATACTTCATACTTGGAGCATCCACTTACTCAATTCATTGACCAATCTCTTATAAAGGTACATAATATATGCATTTTAAGAGAGATTTTTTTAGAATGATTTATATTACTGTGCTTTGTATGATTTAAATTGATTATTTTAACATCATTTTTTATCTGTGCAGGTGACATTTTCATGATGAGTCGAGGGATGAGCGATGAGGAGTTGTAGGACATCTTCGCACGCATGTCTCCAAACCAGCTCGCGAGATTCAAAGAGATGGCAGACCAGGAGCTGTCTCGTTATTCATCAAGGTGCTTTGCTAGATCTGCTTCAGTGTGATCGGATACTTTGGCTTCAAGCAGATGATCTCAACGCTCACGACTTGGGCCAGAGGGAGGGAGTGCATCAGGATCAAGGGGATGCTGCTGTGGAGACACAGATGTGGTGTCTTCGTCTCATCGTTCTACGTCACCTCCAGGATTTGTCACACCTGTGAGGACGTCTACTCCAGTTACTCTAGCTTTTGCACAGCCGTCAGCAAGTGGCACCCAAAGAGGTGCCACCCCTTTGGGTGCCACTCCGAGAGAGATTACCCCCGTCGGTACACCGGATGTAGAGGGGTCTCTTGGATATGCCCAGGAGCGTGGACACTGATGGGAGAGGACCCATCTTAGGCAAACTCCTAGGGGTTATGGATATCTGGTCGATAGTAGGTCAGAAGCCATCATCGTGAATGATGAGGGGAGGAGGGTGATGGCTCGCATGAGAGAGTTGTGCCAACAAGTTTTTCAGCACAACATCTTGGATCATTGGAAGAGCATACTAGAGGGGAGAAAGGACTACATAGTAGCATCCTTGCACAAGAGTTTTCGGTGCCAGCCACAGTATAGATAGATTCTCTATGGGCTAGATGATGGATTGCTTTCATGCATACATGTCACATAGACGATCCGACGCACGCAAGGCAATTAAGAGTGGGGCTGCAAAGCCCGAGTGGTTAGATGTAGACGACTGGCGCCGACTGAGGGAGGAGGCTACAGATTCTCCAGGACGTTGGAGTCAGCAACGCGAGGCGGCGAGGGCACGACTCAAGGCCAGAGTGGTCAATCATCTTGGGAGTGGCGGCCACAAGACATATTTGGAGGACTTTGTAAGTTTTTCTTTTGTTTTGCTTGTTTGTTTTTTTAAAATATTCTTTATACTGACAATCATGTTTCTAACAGTTAGCATTTTGTTTTCTTTGCAGCACTCCATTACAAATCGCGATCCGATCGGCCTTGAGACTCGATATGCAGAGAGGCACTGTCTCAATGCATTGATCGACCGATTGTATAGATACGGCGGCCCTGTAAGTCACTCATCTTTCTTGTCCGTAGTTACTATGAGATATTTGAATGCATTATTATATGGTGGATTGATGTGTTGTTTCTTTTTCTGCAGAGTCCGTTCGATGCTCCTTTGCGGCGGGACGAGCTTTCGCGGGACGAGGATTTGTAGCTCGCCCTTGGATCCTTGGAGCTCACACACCTTTATTTTTGAGTCGCCTGATCTATGTAGACATTTTCTATGTATTAGTGATATCTTGTCATGATTGTACCAATTGCTTTTTATGCGATCATGTATTTATTTCATGTATCAATTTTATGATTTCACTATACATTCTTTTTGTTTGCAAGCGCTTTGTACACAGTAGTGCAGAAACTATTTTGTATGGCTCTTATAAAGCACACATTGCTATATGTGGCAGGGCAGCTTGCTTCCCTACCACAAAACTTTTTTTATCCCTGTTATCGTTGCTATTAGCATCGCAAATTTTACTGCTTGCATCGCTATTTCCGTCATTATGCGCGTCGCAAAATGATGGTATTAGCGTCGCTATTGGCGTCACAAATGCGATACTGATAGCGACGCCAATAGCGACGCCAATACCCACGTTTCTATGGCATCATTAACAACGATGCTTTTTGCGATGACGGTGGAAAATTTTGTTGTTTGTATTTTCATCGCTTTAAACATCGGTATAAGGCCTATATATTGTCGTGTTCCTTTGTGTTGGATGATTTGGATCTGCTGGAAGTCGATGGTTCAAAAATCCTCTACTTTATTGGTCCTATGTGTCCATTTGGATCTCCATGCCAATTGGCAATGATCCATGAAACTCTTGTATCATATCATCCATATAACACACAATGTGTTGAGTCTTAGAATATCTCAGGTGTCAATCCAATGTGCCTATTAAGATTTGCATACCATGTGGCTGCTATCCTTGTAACAACTACTCTATAATACCCACATTTCATACAATGTATTGAGTCAAATCAAGCTTCTCTTGATTATAATAAAATTTATTTTGGCAAAATTCTCTGAGTATTCTTGTGCTATCTTTTTCATTATATTTCATGTAAATGGTATGATTAAAGTGATGTCTTGAAATTAAATCTATACTTTGTGTTGATATATATATATATCCACGCATTTCGATATCGATGTTTATGTCTGTTTACAAAAGTGTAAACATCTCTTAATGCCATGTTGATTTGTATGGCATATTGGTGATTACTGGACAGACTTAAAGTGCTTATTATTTAGGGGTTAATACATACTTCTTTACATCTAATGCATAGGTTATAATGTGTGAGAGAAGAACAAGTATTCTCTTGATAGAAGTACGTAACAGAAAAGATGAAGAAGGGAATCGGATCACTGATACGTATCATTGCTCATCTTGGATACATATGCATCCAAGTATGAAGGGAGCTTTCAGGGTGAAAGCATCTACAATTGCAGATGTATCAAAGCACTAGAAGGGTAAAATTTTAGCTCTCAAATAAAGGAATGTTGATTCTCACCTTGTAATAGAGGCATTTGTACAACATGTATTCATGAAAAAATAAATACATATTGTGCCCACTGTACCCTTTCAATGAAACATTGCAAACAGTAAGTATTTACAGCTCATAGAAATTTCATGATACCTATGTAACAACTTGTCTTGTATTTACAGAAATATACCCTTTGGATTGCTGTGAGGGGCAAAATGTTGAGAATTTCAATGGTTCTTTTAAGTGTTACCACCTCGAAATTGGTAGATTACTCTTTGAGGGACGTACAACTAAGAAACTCACAGAGGACCTTGTGTTTTTTCTATGACTCCAAATACATATTACCCAAGGGGAGTCGAGAATATGGAACCCTTGAGTCTATGCACATATCGAATCTCAATAACATAGAATAGCCATTATGTAGTAGCGACATTTTGCACATGTGTAGCACAAAATTTTCAGCAAACATATTGAATTCTATGAAGCCAAGCATCGGCTCAAAGAATGTACATCTAAGTTGGTTCATACCGATTGCAATTTTTGCACACATGTTCAAGGAATGTAAGGCTTTGAGACGTACCAAAAGCACGTACGTCATGAAAAATACATCAGAGGATTATGTAACAAGGATTCTAGGCAAAACTTGGACATAAAAAATAACTCACAATCCTGACACAGTGGACTGTGGAGTCACAAGAAGGGACATGGCTTTCAGGTAAAAATTTTCTCTTAGTTGACTATTATCTTACTATGTGATGAATCAGCTAACTTTCCTTTCCAATTACAAGTATTTTGTTGCACGACAAACTTTATGCCTAGTGTTCAAGTATCATAGATAGAGGATGCTCAAGGGTAAATGGTTGTGCCTTGATCAAGACATGTGTGAAAGTGAAACTATGGATGTTACTGTCATTTGTGAGGGCCGCGAGCCCCAAATGTTGCAAATGGAGGATGATTGGCCCTTGAGTATAATGCACCAGGAAATTACAATGTTAATGCAGAATCCACCTGTTCGCTTCTATTTTAAACTAGATGGTAGGAAAATTCAAAGCCGAGCTGAGGATACTATTACCAGCGGAAAGTGTGTGGCTCCACATATTTTAGAAATTGTAGAGTCTCCCTAAAGATCCCAACACCACAAGTTGTAATATCCAACACCTGTAAATTTTTGGATTTTTTTGGTCAATAGAATATTGTTGCTTACAAACTTGCAATATTTAAAAATTATGGTATTTATGTAAAATCATACACTTGATATACACTTTCCACATCAACATATTTGCATATGCATGTAAACTTTACAAAGATGTAAGTAAAGCCATAACTACATATCGTATGCAAACAACCCTTAATGGTTTAAAACTTAAGGTTTTTAAGGTAGAACTAGTTTAGTTCTTGTTTCATTGTTTCATTTCACACTTTCTCTCTTCATCTCTTTATATCCACCACATCTCTCCTACCTGCTACAATGGATGCTCGCGCACACTTTGATGAGTGGATCCACGAGACTATCTTTGCCAACCAGGGTGACGAGATATTCCAGGTTTTCTCTAAGAACTTCAACCTTGAAAGCGTGCTCTCATCGCTGGATCCCCCCCTTCAGGTTTTGGAAGACTTTGTGAGCACCATTGCTACATGCACATACTCCATCAAGGGATCTGACATGACTTGGGTGCCTCTGGAACAGTTCATGGTATTTCAGGCAAGGAAGAATCACCAAAAAGTGGTGAATAGGTGTCTGGCCCATGTGGATCCTTCGCATAGAGTATGCATTGTTCCCATGGGAAGCACCAAGTACATCATCTTTGGATCTCGTGGAGTGTGATTGTGCATTGGCAATTTTCCTCCTTGCATTGGATACACCCCTAGAGGAGGAGAGAGATGAAGATACAACTCCATAGGTTGTTTCTATCACATACACAAGAGAAGAACTAATTGAAGAGCTCATAAATGTTGAAGAGGAACATCGAGTGGTGACAGAGCAAAGGTTGGCTCTCATGGTGCCATCTTCTTCTGAACAGCCACAAGTCGACAAACCCAACCTTGCCTCCTTGACACCCATTGAAGTAGATGGTGTATAATACTTGTTTCTATTAGATGTACTACAATACTTGAAAATGAAGGAAGAAGAGTTGTTTTCTATCCTAGTCAGGGATTCAATGGAAGACTTGGTCGATTATGATTACATGGATGTGCATCCAACAATGGCAGAGATTGGAAGATATGATGGCACAAGCTTAGATACTGTGAGTGCGATCATAGCAGCACAGGAGCATATTACCTCGGTTGAAGAAGATTACCTTGTGCCCGATGCTGAATTTGAAGCACTACAACATGATTTGTTCCGACCAAGGCCCCAACTTCCTACCAAGGAATTTGTAGATCCCTCTACCCAAAGAGGTGTCTCCCTGACACACGAGGAAATGAAGATACAAAATGATTTGGAGAAGGTGAGGTTTTCAAAAAGTGGTCCGAGATGCCAGACTTCGGACGAGGCAGCTGGAGGCATCATTTTTGGCCAAGATTTCACCGATGGACTTCGGGGGACCTGACGCACCCTACCATCAAGTTTCATTGCTTTCTCATAACTCTAGGTTAGTCGCTAAATATATTGTTTGATTTGACTTTTTCATTCAAGACATACTTTATATAGATGAGTTTGCATCAAGGCAAGGAGGAGCTCGACATGCGGATCGACGCAAGGATTCAGCTCTTAAGGAGTGTATCGATAACCTTGTTGTAGATTTGGTGGTCTTCCATAAGAAGTGCTCACCAGGAGGGCAAGAAATAATCATGAAAATTCGATCTTTGACCAAGTTTGGACCTTTTTGAGTGATATATGTGACATCTAGCTTGGAGAAGGTGGTGCTAATCAAGTGGTCAAAGCTTATTTACTTGTTTGACCAAACGCGGGGTGGAGCAATGTGTGTGCTTGTGACATTAGGCGACCTCGCTAAAGTGTTGGATCCGCTTCTCCTGGAGAAAGAGATGAAGGGGGAGCACATCATTATTTAAGCAAAGAAGGAACTTATATTTTCATCCAAAGTTGGCCCCTCCTCTCCACCGATGAAAAATCCAAGGAACAATTGAGAGTTCTTGTTGGCTATCGGCTTTTTGTATCTACCATCACTAACAGTGTTCACATATATTTTTCTTGATGAATATAATATACTTTACTTTTTCCCTACAAATAAATATTTATCAAATGAATGTCATAGGGCAGTAGCAACCCAAATAGCATAGATGCCATACAATGGAGAAGCAGGACGGCCATAACTGTAAATCCCAAGCACTATCGAAGTCCATTGATCAGTAAGTATCCAACGTATCAAATTCAAACAAGCAATCACTGCTCAATAGGCAACTACCAAAACAAGGGAGTAGTTCACTGCTCATTACCTGTAATTGCATCCAAGTAATAGTCAACATCCATAATCAGAGCATCAAATCCCATATAGCATCCAAGGTTGTAATGGAAAAAGCCAAGTCATAACGAAAAAAGCCAAGTCAATGTCTAACTGCTCAAGGGAATACTCAAATGAATGTCAATACGAGCTCAAACAACTGCCATCCACAGCCAAAGCATAAAGCATTCACCAAAACATCATCCCGTACTGGGTAGCCTAGGCATAAACCATGTCATAGATGAAATACCACTTGCAAAGAAGTGACAGTCAAACCCAAATGGAGCTCAAAACTATTCCAAAGCATAAATAAGACATGTGGCATAGTCCAAATACATCATGACATCATATCCAATAGCCGAGAGCACCCCATGACCAATAGGCATAACCCAATTGTAGCATAAATAGCTTCAGCCCTGAAGTTTCCAGTAGCAAATAATAGTCCAAAAATGAGTAAAATAATGCTCAAACCAAGCTCAAATCAAGTGCCAACTCATAGGCATACATTCCCCTATGTATAGGCATCAACCGAGCATAATCGCATATGCAATGCCAAGACCTATAAGCATAAAATTAAGTAACAGGTGGCTGTCCTATTTTGGACAGATCTAGGACTATTCAAAAAATTCAATGGCTGATCTAAATCAGCTCCAAAACCATCTCACATGATAGCCATACATTCCCCCATCATTCAGGGAGCATTGGAGACCCAACCGAGCGACCAATGTCAATGCCAATGTGACCCAAACATAAAATGCTAATGTAGCACTGCTATAAACTGACTGTGAATAGTCTTCGACTGAAGTAAATCATCCCACAAATAAATGCCAAGTCAAATGCCAAGTGTCGGGGTCAAATGCCAAGTGCTAAAGGTTCAAATGGACCAAGATCAAGTGCCAATGAGTAGCCAAGTGGATGGGGGAGCTGGAGAATGATCATGTGTTGTCTAGGGCCTCCCAAAAAATGGCACAAACTATCCTAAAGGGATATGATCACTTTCTTTATGAAGAGGGAGCTCAAGGGAGCCACAAGGGGACTCAATAGGTGCCAATGAAGGCCCAAACAAAGCCTCAACAAGCCAACCAAGGCGGGAAGCTTCAAGCTTCAAGGCAGAAGCTCATCAATGGCTGCCCCAACCTATAAACCCTAATGTACCTATGTGGACTGAAATGAATGAGAGAGAACAAGATCTCATACCTCTTGTAGATGCCGAGAAGAGCTCGCAAAGGAGTGGCTCTGATACCAGTTGAAAGGGATACAGGAGATGTGGGAGAGAAGAGCACACACAATGTAGGTGTTGTCAACAATATTATGACAGCCTTATTGTGCTTTCATATATATATATATATATATATATATATATATATATATATATATATATATATATATATATATATATATATATATATATATATATATATATATATATATATATATATATATATATATATATATGAATAAAGAATATGGGCGGTCATTGTACACGGGCAGGCCCAAGGGCCTTTTACCCCAACACAATTCATTTTTAGGCAATATCATGGTTCCTTCACCCCGAGGTATGCATTAAGCTCCACTTTCTACCCGACTAATTCCCTTTACCTTAGGCTTATTTTAGGGCTCCATTAGAACTTTCCCAACATTGAGAAGCTACTCTTGAGGCTAGCAATAGTAGAAAAACCAACAAGAACATCCAACATGATGTGCGCCTAGCTATCCTGCTCTCTCTACTGCTTCATCTCACCTCACTCCAACTTGTGGCATTACTCTCTTGACACTTGGAAATCCTTATGGCTGCTCCCCTAGCATTGTTCTTGTGTATTTGAACACCATTTCAGCTATGTACTCCCTGCTTACTACTATATACATTAATAGGCCTACTGTAATAGACCTAAAACAATGTCTACTCAGAGATTATGGCTCATGTATTGCTATACTAATGCTCATTTAATGCTACCACATTGGTAGATGTTTGATTATTGCTTAGAGATGCTTTATGGGCCACATTGAGCTCATTTGCATGAGTTTGTAGAGCTTTACAAACTCTACAAATTCACTATTATGCATGCTACTTGGATGCCACAATAAGAGCTTTGTATACTACTTGGACCGCATGCTTCCAGATGTCTCGCATATGGATATTGGATGTCTGGATGCCACACACATGATGTGTTGAGCTTCTTATGCCTGTTTGGAATTTGACCTTTCTTCCAATGGGAGCTGCTACTTGACGCTTGGATGTTACACAAAGCACTTGATATTTTCATTTAATCTTGAGTATATTACAATGAGACAATGAGACTCATTGTGACATATACATGCTCTCTTGATATGTATTGAATGCACTCACCTTATCATGGGATGATTTGATCTCTTAACTTGAACTTGCCACTTATGTTTGTCAAGATGTTGTCAATGGCATTTATATGCTTCTGGATTACATATTGAGCTTTTCTCAATGGGTTATACATCTGGTAGTTCTCTTCATTTACCCTTAAGTCCTACCCTTTGCATGATATCTATGCCTATTGCATGTATGGTTATGGATGCACTATAGTTGTGACAGCCTTTAGTATACCGATTATTTCTAGCCTTTCATCTTGATTTCCTCACAATGGGTTGTTGACCTATTGATATAGTTTATTACAACAACCTATCATTTCTTATCTCTACATTCTCTATGAGGGCACTTATACTAGACTGTTTCTTGATTGCAATTTATGGATAGCTCATTACCTTGGCAGTCTTTCATGTTTATAGCTTGATTTGGCAATGGTTTTGGGGTTGATTTACATGAAATTATAGTAGCCTATTTTGCCCTTCGGTGCACTTTCTTGGTCTCATTATGGCTTATGTTTCTCATGACAGTGCTATCTTCAATATTATAAAACTAGATGGAACCAACTACAGCTATTTGAAGACACAAATATGGCAAGTTTTAGTGTAAAGATTGCAAACTAGACCACTAAAAAATGAGGGTGCCAAACCTAAAAACATTGACACCAATGATTGGACTATAATAGATGATCTATGCCGGTCCAAAATCATTTTATCACTCTCTAAGTGGGTTCACTACAAGGTTGTGATTGACAATTAGACTACATATTAGCTTTGGATATAGATTAAGAATCTTTGTGATACTTAGAGTCTTGCATCTCAAATGCATTGGCTAAAACAACTGATGGACCTTCACATGAAGGAAGGGACTTCTATGTCTATACATTTGAATGACTTTCACCCCATTATCAGCCATGTAGCTTCGTAGGAGATTGAGTTCAAGCATACTTTGCATCCTTTATCTCTGCTTGGTACACTACCTAAGTCACGAGACACTTCCTGTGTAGCTCTATGTGCTAATACCTCAAAGGATGGGCTAAAGTTGCAATATGTTGAGAGTGTCCTCTTGATAGAAGAGGTAAACAAAAAGATGTGGATGCTTCCCTACATCACATGCATTGATTGTGACAGGCAGGAAAGATGGAAAGGGCCATGATAGAGACTCTTAAAGGTCTCATTCTAGGACACATGGATACTCTGACAATAAGTCACGTGGCCATAAGTTGAGTCTTACTTGTCTTTATTGTGAGAAAGTAGGTCATATTTGGCCACAATGCTATAAAATGCATGAAGACATGTGCAAGGAAAAGGGTAAAGAGAAAGTACAAGAGAGGAATCATGACCCTGTATTGTGCCTAACAAGTCTAGCATCAAGATTAAGGAGATTAATACGGTACTATCTGATGTGTCTGATGATCTCATATTGGCAGCCTCTTCTTTAGATTCTTCATAGCTAATTGATGCTTTGCCAAGATATACTCACTATTGGTTGATATATTCAAGGGATTCCTTTCATGTGACCCCTCATAGTAGAGAGTGGTTTCACTCCTATCACAGTATGACTAGATCTGTCTATTTGGGTAATAACCTAGCATTAGACAAAGTTGGTATTAGTTTACCCATCATGTTTACTCTTCATGATGTACGTCATGTGATGGCTCTCACGAAGAGCCTTTATCTCTATTGGCACCTTGGATGATGTAGGTTATTTTGTCTCTTTTGATGATTCCTCATGGAAGATTATCCGCATTGAAAGGGTGCTAAGTCTAGTATCCTCTATCTCTTACTTATATCTGGTTAGTTGACCATGTTTACACAATGGCTATGGTTCCACATGTATCTCTTTGGCATTGTTTCCTTTGGCACATGTCTTTGAAAGGAATAAAAATGCTTACTAGTTTGTAGTGTCTTCCACCCCTAGATTATAAGTGTTTTGAGTATTGTGATCATTTTTTATATGGTAAGCAACCATGTAGTACAATAGGATGTCTAGCATGAAGCACATGGGTGAGCCTTTGGCTCTTGTTCATTCAGATGTATGTGGTCCCATGCCCTGTTAGTTGCTAGGTAGTACAAAGTACACTACAAGGATATAGGGGCATACGACGGGTAGTTGCAATGCATATTAGCGGCGTCGCTATTTGTGACGCAAATAGCGACGATACTCAGAGAAAAAAAAAGAAGGCAAAACAGAGCGTAGCATTTTTCCGCAAAGAGTTAAAGAGAGAGTGAAAGAGATTGTGCCTTTGGGAGGGAGAGGGAGAGGAAGAGAGAAAGAGAGAGAAGGAGAGCTTCTCACTGCCGTCATTGCCACTATTGCTATTCGCGAAGAAGAGGAGGAAGTGCACAAAGGAAGAAGAGGGACCATCGTGAAGAGGAGACGAAGAATCCATCCTTGGGCCTTTGTGGTGAGTACATTGTCCCCCTCTTGGTTTGTTCTTGTTCTTTCTTCTTTTCTTTTGTTTGTTTTTGTTGAGAATGAGGTGCATTGAGGGTGAAAGAGAGGAAATGAGAGAGGGAGAAGAAGAAAGGAAAAGGAAGAGAGCACAAGAGAGAGAAAATAAATATGAAAGATAACAAATAATGTAAGAAAGAGAGAGAGGGAGGGAGAGAGAGAGGAGAATGAGTGAGAAAACACGAGCGGTGGAGAGAAACAAAGAGAGGGTTTGTCGTGAAGAGGGGACGAACAATCCATTCTCCTCTCGGTTTGTTCTTGTTCTTTCTTCTTCTTTTTTGTTTGTTTGTTTGTCGTGAAGAGGGGACGAACAAAGAAAGAGAGAATGAGAGAGAGAGAGAGAGAGAGAGAGAGAGAGAGAGAGATTTTTATAATTTACGAATATAGATTTATAGATTTATCTAATAGTTAGTTAGTTTAGTTAGATACTTTACTTTAAATTGTTTAGATTGCTGATCAATGATTGAGAGAGAGAGAGAATTTTATATTGTTTAAATTTTTATATATTTAAATAATTGATTAGTAAGTTAGTAGGTTGGTTTACAATTAGTAAGTTTCGATTTATAGATTTCTAGCCATGATTTCTATAGCTAATTTAAAGAGAGAGAGGGAGGAAGAGAGGAGAATGAGTGAGAAAAAATGAGGGGGTGATAGATTTATCTATTAGTTAGTTAGTAATTGAGAGAGAGAGAGGGAGGGAGGGAGGGAGGGAGGGAGAGGTTTGTATTGTTTAAATTGTTATCTATTTAAATAATTGATTAGTAAGTTAGTAGGTTTGTTTACAATTAATATGTTTAGATTTATAGATTTCTAGCTGATTTAAAGAGAGAGAGAGAGAGAGGGGGGGGGAAGAGAGGAGAATGAGTGAGAAAACACGAGGGGTGGGAGAGAAACAAAGAGAGGATTTGTCGCGAAGAGAAGACGAACAATCCATCCTCCTCTTGGTTTATTCTTGTCTTTCTTCTTCTTCTTCTTCTTTTTCTTGAGAATGAGGTGCATTGAGGGAGAAAGAGAGAAAATGAGAAAGGGAGAAGAAGAAAGGAAAATGAAGAGAGAACGAGAGAGAGAGAGAGAGAGAGAGAGAGAGAGAGAGAGAGAGAGAGAGAATAAACATGAAAGATAACAAAGAAATGGGAAAAGAGAGAGAGTGAAGGAAAGAGGAAAATGAGTGAGAAAACATAAGGGGGTGGAGAGAAACAAAGAGAAGGGCAACAAAGAAAGAGAAAGGGAGAGAGAGAGAAAGAAAGAGAAGGGAGAGAGAACATAAAACGAAGAGTGCAAAGAAAGGTGCAAAGAGAGGGGGAGAAAACCAAGACTTTAGCTGACATTAATTTTGTTGAGTTACAAGAGAAGAAATCCCTTCTTAAACAAATTAAGAAAGAAAAAGAGAATGAGAACAAAAACCAATTGTTTGTCGGAACCATGTACACAAAATGGAAAACGATGATAGTCGTGATGTTCAAGATCACGAGGCGTATCTTGAGCCCCAAGAGGAACACCAAGGAAAAGGGGATTCTACTACAAGAAAATCTATCTTGTAACATCAATAAGCTTTTATTTCATTCTTTTGATCATCAAAACAAAGAAAACATCAAATCTTCACACAGCATCATCGTAAATATCTCCCACGAATTTGATAGAATCAACCATAATCTTCAACATCTTCATAGAATCCATCAATTGAACAGAGAACATAGAAGAATACACCATCTTTTAATGGAAATCAATCACATAGTATTCATCTTCAATGTCTTCATAGTTCTCTCTCTCAATCTCTCATATACGGTTACACTGTTTTGATAGATTTGACTCTCTCTCTCTCTCTCTCTCTCTCTCTCTCAAAATAGTACATCATCTCCTCACTACAATACTCTCATAATAACTCTCAATAATCCTTATTAGGTTGTGGATGCACCTCCCAAGAGGTATGTCTAATATGAAGAGTCACCAGAGCCACTACAGTGTCTCTTCACAGCTCACTACTATCACTATCACTCAGTCTTCTCTTCAATCTTCAGCAACCGCTTCTTCCACTTGTTTTAGCTCTTTTGAACTTAGATTCATCCTTTCCAAAAGTTAGAAAACTTTCCCAAAGTCACACATACATTCTACAGAACACTTACACAAGATCTATAGAACAGTTACAGTACAGTACCAGAGCAGCTACAGTACAGTTACAGTACCGAGATAGAGCAGAGACAGAGGCTCTACATAAGGTCTATAGAGGGTTACATAAGGTCATCAGAACCTCATTACTCATACTCAAACCATTACATACTATCAAAAACTATTCAATAAGCTTCCAAAAGATTTCAATCTTCATTAATCATCAATCTATGCTTCATACAGAAGAGAATCAGAACAAAACAGAAGCTATACATAAGATATGCATAACCAATCAGAACCTATCAGAACATCATAGAGCTTCATATCTCCATTGAGAATTATCATGAACTTTAAAAACATAATCAATATCATCCAAAACACTCTCAAATACTTCCACTAACAACCATACATCACTCTAAATCCATAAAAAATCAATCATTCAGACCTCAAAAACAACAAAAATCAGTCAAAAATTCAGTCTTTTTCCACTCTCAACATATCCCCATACTTAGAAAGGAAGCATCCTCGCGACCTAAGGAAAAGAAGAATATAAGTTCATGAAGAGCTCAATTTTATCTTCCATAGGATCTTCAATAATCTCACCAAAGCACGACCCCAACTTATTACCTGTATTTGAGAGAAAAATACTACTAAAGGAAAACTTCGTTAGTCATTAACTCATCTGATTAATCATTTAAAAGCCATAATAAATTTGTAAAGGATATAAGAGATTCGTCTTCAACTTTACATCATAGGTTTTCCATCCACCATCAATAGTTTGAAAAGTGCTCTCGAATAAATTATTCTCATTCAGCACGAACTCATCACATACAATTATTACAACACACACACACACACACACACTAACACAACCATCTAAATGACACCTCCAAAAAGAGAGATATATCTATCATTAAGAATCATCCAAAATACATTGCAAAGGTATCAATGAAGGCTTGGTGGTTTCGAAAATGATCCATGGAGAGGGATTCATCTACAAATGTCTTTGGAGGATTTTGAAAGAATTGCAGGTAGCACATCCTTTTTAGCAAAACAAGATATCTGCTAGGGGGACATAGGGCATGAAAATATAGGACATCCAATTGGTGGGAATCAATATTCACATTGACATTCATACAAAGCTTTGGAATGGCCTTTTGATCCTTATGGGAATGCCTATGCATGTATGCTAGATACCAAGCAAAATGAGCTGTCAATCTCACTGAAGGATCTAGAGATTGTGAATATTGGTGAGCAAAATGAAGGTAGTTCTGGTATGCTTGACTGGATATTGTCCAATCTCCTGGAATTATTGGCTAGTTTATCTGGTGTCCTGTAAGAGAATCAGTTGAGCTCCATCCTCTTCTTCTGGGAATTTGTTGATCAAATCCTTCGTATTCACTAACCAACTGAGGGGGTTGAGAAATAGAAGTGGCAGGAGATGGAAGTGGAATAAGTAAAAGAGGATGAAGAGATGGGTAGGAAAAATCATAAAAGGAGGAATAAGTTAAAGGAGTGGTTGAAAATTTTAGGGAATCAGTTAGGAAAGGTGTTAATTGATAAACAGGAAAAATAGAAAGTATATGGATAGATGGCGAAGGGCATGGTGGAGAATAAGAAAATACTCTATCTTTGATAAAAGAACAATAGGTAAATATGGGAATTCGAGGAAAAGATTGAGGTTGGAAAAGAAGAGGTAAGATTGCTACTGAATTGGTTTGATAAAGGGAAAGATAGGTATCATAGCGATGAGCCATTTTTTGATAGTATAATAGGCTAGGAACAGAGGGACCTAAGACAGATCTTCTCTGATAGGCATAAAAAAAGGTTGAATCAAATCGATGGTTTTTGGAAAGGTAAGCTAAGAGATCCACCCTCAATCGGTTAGTGCTCTGTATATAGGTAGAAGTTGTATTATGACGTTGATTATGGACCACAGAATCAATCGTTGAGTGCCAAGAATTGTCAGGGCAAGTAGCCACTTTTGAGGAGTAACACTGGAACATATCATCTATCTGCAACTCCAAATAGTTGACATATAAAACGACTTGCAAAACCACGTCCCCCACATACCAAGCCATATCTACTTCATCTGGAATCAACAAATCTCCCCGTAGATACATGTAAGATAGCAACATGGTATCCGTCATCATAGAATCTTCAAACACCATACGGACCACTTCTGTCAGCAACTTAGGTGACCAAGCCCCACTCCAACCATCCTCTAGAAGAGGAAGATCCATCATTGAAAGATTCATGTAAAAGGCCAACTTCTACAACTGATAGTGGATAAAGAAAGAATGGTCTAGAGGAACATACTCCTGGAAATGCTCAAATGTTGACAATAACAAATCCATCCTAGACTGCAATCTTTCCACTTTATCTTGGAACAATGGACACAATGTGGCCTGTCTCTGGAGAACTGCCAAGTCCTGCTTAGAGATAAAAGGAATCATAGGAACATTGGGGCTTGGAGGAACAGACCGTGACTGCGTCAGTTGGTCTTGCAATTGCTTGATTTGGGAAGCTTGCGATTCCATTGTGTCATGTGTAGTCTGTAAGGCTGAGAGTTTTGCATCTAAAAGAGTCTGAAACTCTTGAGCTTCTTTGGACATTCTCTCCTTCTCCTCTGAGACTTTAGTGACCTCTGACTGAGCTTATGTTAGCTGAATCTTCAAAGAAGATATTTCTTCTCTCTGAGTCTCAATCATTTGGGTTTGCTGCTCCATCTGCTTAAATAAATCTGCAAGTGTATCTTTAGCAGAGGCTAACTTTGATGTTGCCTTATGCAACTAGTCTTTGGACTGCATCAGTTCTTCATAAAAAGAGGCATACAACTGTTGAGCATAAGCTATCACTGAAAGTTCTTCATAAAAAGAGGCATACAGCTGGTCTTTGGACTGGATCAGTTCTTCATAAAAAGAGGCATACAGTTGTTGAGCATAAGCTATCACTGAAAGTTCAATCTAACTCTTGATGTCTTTACAGAGGAATGGAATGGCATCTCCCGACACTAAACTATTCAGTGAAGGGATTGATATGTCCAAGGAACCCTCTCTATGTGCTCTGAACAAATTGTTACATGTGAGGTAAGCAAGGAGGTCACTGCTAGATATAGTAAGAATTGTGATTGAAGGAAGAACTGAGGGAGTTTTATCTGCCACACACTTCAAGCGCTTTCGCTGAATGACCAGTGGAGGAGGAGAATCAAGATCCTCTATATCAATAGGTTCTGACCCTTTTGAAGGTGGAGGGGGAGGTACTGGATCAGATGGATGAGGTGGTAGCACATCCTTCTTTAGACCTGAGTATGTCAAGAAAGCATACAGGTAGGATCCATAGGTGACATTTGTAACATTTCCTCTGGTTACTTTGACAAAATGTTGGTCCATCTTTGTAAGCAGGTAAGTACTCCAATCAATAGCCACTCCTTTTAATACCATCCTAGAAGTCATGAAGAGCTCTTTGGACAAGTAATGGGATGGTGTTTTGAAAGGTATAAAACTATCTTGGAGAAACTGGCAAACTAACTTCCAAAGAGGATCAATGATCATGGAAAAAGATACACCTAAAGTGTTGATCACTTTCTTGACATCCATAATTTCCTTGGTCTGCTTCTGTAACAGCCTGAAAATCTCATCGTTGGAGAATAATTGTCTAGCTATAACAACGGGGTGTCAATATCATGGAAGCACCATGAACCAGGCCCGACTTCTTGCTGTATGATGCAAGAAACTCATCACACATGGATGGATCATCTGGAATCTGTGGGAATGAAGCAACCACGAAAGTCGCAAGTCCTACTTTCACTATAGGCTCAAAAGCCAGTAGGAAGAATAATCCCTACTGACCAGCGAGACATACTAGATAGGAGGAGAAACGTGAGGCACCATTCAGATGGAAAACACACACACCACAATACAAACAATCACAAAGAATGCCTACAAAACAACCAAAGGGCTATCAAAAAGAAATCAATCAAAAAGAGGACACACACATACACGTAACTAACCCAATTACCACCCCAAACAACCCACATCCTAGAAAAAATTCGGCATGACCTCTACATATATGCGACCGAAAACTTCATACGATGCAACAAATAGACACCCAAAACCCTGTATCAGGCAAGAAAGAAAAAAAAACTATAAATCGTACCCGTAATCGTAACACATAGACAAACCATAATACCATAAAAAATGTAAATCAAGACCTAACCATAACCTTAACCAATAATTTCAACTCAAAGGATTTTACACGCCCATCCCATGAAGCATGTTTATTAAAAATGAGAAAAAAAAAGTGCAGTGAGGGGAAATTATTTTAATGAAGGGTTCATTTTAAGAAATTATTAACATTGGGTGACATTTTATTAAGTTATAAACCTTAATAAGAAAACGGCAGTTCCTTCTTAAAATTTTAATTACAAATTATTAGGGTGAAACGGTGCTTTAACGAAACTCGGAGTACAATTCCCAGACTGGGTCTCTAGATGCAAATTCATTAATTAAAAATTAATAGTGATGTGGAGCGTTTTTTTGCCAGCGCGTGCTTTTTTGTGACGGCTGGTTCATTTTTATTAAAAATTAAGGTACCTCTTAAGCACATGTAGCACATGCAAAGTGAATGGCTGGTTCATTTTTAATTATTAGAAATTGTGTATTTAGTGCGAATGCGCGTAAAAAAGTGGGTGAATATAGTTCATTCTAGCAATTAATTATGGTTAAGGGATAATTAAAATAAAAAAATCTCACAAAATAAATACCTAGTAGGGGTGTGTATGCAATGGACTGAAGGCACATGGATTAGTCCCCCAAATGCAATGAATCCAGTTAAACAAAAACAAACACCACTGATTGAAAAAAATAAAGCACCTTAGTGTTTTTGTTGACTTTTATTTTGTTTTTAAGATTTTTATTATATTATTTATTTGTGTTTTTTTTTCATTTGTATTTTAAGTGTGTTTGTTTTGTGTATATTATTTGGTTTGGTTTATTTGTTTTGTTATTTTTATTTTTTTCTATTGATTTTTTTAATAAGTAAATCAAGATATATGACACTTGAATATATTATGCAATGTAAGAGTGAACTTTTAGCAATCTAGCAAGTGTCAACAATGTATGTTAATTCATCTATGACTTTCCAACTGATTTTTAGAATTTAAAATGATTTTTTATAAAGTGAAGTATTAAAATTAGGGTTTTTGGCTTCAAATAATATTTTGCCATTTATGGAAGCATTTTTAATTGATAAATTAGTGAAAAAAGGGGCAAGGGATTTGTGGAATTTTTTTACTTTATTTTTGAATTTTTACTAATTTTTAATGAATTTTACTCATTTTACATGTATTTTTTAATGAATTTTCAAATTTTGAAATTTTTGTAATTTTTTTTCCACTTAAAAAATATTCCAAATAATTTCAAAAATATTGGTAAATTTTTAGTTTTTTTAAAATGAATTTTTGGATTTTTTAATGGATTTTATGTTTATTTTTATGTATTTTTATGTATTTTGCGGGTTGGAAATAAAAGGCGGTACCCGGGCTGTGTGTGAACGGCAAAGAATGACTGCGTGTGAACGGCTAACTGCAATACTCCACCGCACGGACAAGTTGGCAGCGCATCCTCGCGCATGAACGTCTGCAAGCACACCCGTACACAGCGAGAAAACAACGGAGGAGAAAGGGTAGGAACAAGGGCTAACTAAGTAGATTAAGTGAATTAAGTGAGCTTAGTCTAAGAAAGTTGATTAAGCTAATTGAGTTGTAAATCAATTAAGTTAGTTAGGTTAGTCTGGTTAGTCTGGTTAAGTCTGGTAAATTAGGTTACTTAGGTTAAGTCAAGTAAATTAGGTTAGGCTAGTTAGTCAAGTTAACTAGGTTAGTCTCGTTGGGTAGGTTAAGTCTGGTTAAGTTTGGTTAGGTCTGGTTAGGTTCAATAAGTCTAACTATGGTTAGGGATCTAACTAAAGGTAAGTTAATCTAACTAGGGTTAGGGAGGCTAACTATGGTTAGGGTAGACTAACTAGTGTGAAGTTAGGCTAACTAGGGGTAGGTTAATTAACTGTGGGTAGATTAGGTAAACTAGGGGTTAGTTTAGACTAACTAGGGGTTAGTTAGTCTAATTAGGGTAGGGTCAATTAACTAGGGTTAGTGGGAGAACTAACTAGGGTTAGTGGGGAATTAACTAGGGCTAGTGAGAAACTAACTAGGGTTAGTTTAACTTAACTAATGGTTAGTTTAGTTATAACTAAGGTTAGGTTAGTTTAACTAGTGTTAGGTTATGTTAACTATGATTAAGCAAATTAACTATGGGTTAGTCAAACTAACTACAGTGAAGTTACTTTAACTAGGGTTAGATAATAACCTAGGGTTAGAAACTAACCAGAGTGGTTAGGGTGGTTGGAGAAGGAGGAGGAGGAAGGGGAGGAGGAGGAGGAGGAGGAGGGGGAGGAGGGGGAGGAGCCGAAGAAAGAGAAGGGCGGCCAACGGACTGGCGGACTAGCGGAGCGAGGAGGACAAGAGGAAGCACGAGGTGGCATTCGTCGAGGAGGTGGCGTCGACAGGGCAAGGCACGGCTGAGGGGGTAGGGCGGCATCGACAAGGCAAGGCACGGCCGAGGGGCAGGGTCAGCGTTGAGCAACAACAGGTGCGGCGTCAGGGGTGAGGCGATAGACGGGGGAAGAGGAGAGGTAGGAGGGAGAAAGAAGAGGAAGAAGAAGGAGAAGAAGAAGAAAGAAGAGGAAGGGAAGAAGGAAGAGGAGGAAGAGGAAGAAGAGGAAGAACAAGGGCAGGGAGAAGGAGGGGAGGAGGAAGAGAAGGAATAAGAAACGCGGTCACACAACAAAAAGGAATAAAAATTAATAAAATCCAAACCATTCGTTGGATCGAAAAATTGTAAGAAGAAAAAATGTGTTGAGAGACGAGGGAAAATGATGGAAATATGCAACACCGAGTCCGGGGAAAAATCATGGTGTTCACATGGAGAAAACGCAAAAAAAAAACCTAAAGACACATACGGGTATTAAGATCAAAAAATCCACGCATCGGAATGAAGTGCAAAAAGAAGGAAAATTATGTAGAACAAGGTGTCCAACAAGTCTATCATGATAAAACACAGTTTCGATTGAGATAGAATGCGTTCACATGGAAAAAAACCCCAAAAATGGGCTCGAAAATAGACTCAAAAATTTACACGGGAAGAAATGTGCATCGGAATAGAGGACAAGCAAAAGGAAAAATGTCTAGAAGAAAGGAATTCCCAGAGTTAGCACATCAGAACTCAGTTTGGGGGGTTTAGGAGGGATTCACTTGGAAAAAAAACACGAAAAACGCATCCAAAAACACTCGAAAAAATTAATAACTTAAAATCCGACAGTCGAAAAAGGGGGATGAAAAAATAAAAAAGTGGAAAAAAGGCTGGCAGGACACGACTGTTAAATTAAATTGGAATTCCGGTGAAAAGAGGGCGGGTTCACATGGAAAAATGTAAAAAATAAGCTCGAAAAGGTCCCAAAAACACGCAAAAATTCATAACAAATGAACCGTGCATCGGAATGACATGGAATAAAAAGGGAAAATATCAAGGGAAATGGGTAGGATAGGGTTGGTACATCAGATTAGGGTTTCGAAGCAATGAAGTCATGTTCACATGAAAAACTGTCTAATTTATGAGAATTGCTTCAAAAATTAATAACTTGAGAACCGTCTGTCAGAACATGGGTTGGTTAAAAGAAAAAATAGGCAGTTCAAAGGGAAAAAGACGCCTATAAGGTTGGATTGAGTCTCAGTGAACGTAGAGTACGTTTGCATGGAAATATCACAAAACAAAGGATAAAGGAAAACAGTCAAGAAACAACCCTGGGGACAGGGTAAAATAGAACGAAAGAGTGGGGAAGGGACCCCATCAGGGTAAAATGAATTCACGGCATAGATGCATAATCAGAACAAGGTATATGCCTGGGGGTATACAACATGACGCACAGGGACGCATCCCCACACTTAAGACCTTAGTAGTAAGGGTAAACCGCACATCAAGGACCTAGTACCACACATCAAACCAACCACGAACGTCCCCACACTTAAGACATGACCATCACTGAGAAACAAAATGTGTAGGGTTAGAAGAAATTGGCCCATATTGCCAAGGAGAAATGTTGACTATCAAGATTGCGTCTGGTGTCATTGTGTTGGCTAGAGGAGGTAACAAGGTGCCTTCACAGCACACGTCCTTCATCTTTCGTGGCAGGAACCATGTAGTAGCACCCAGGGAGGTTGCTGGGTTGAAGGAATCATAGAAAATTCGGTGATGGCAAGGGATATTGCACTCAACTCACGATCACTTAAATGGATTGAAAGAGCAGTCACGCACCCCATTACTAACGTCACTCAAAGAAAATAATGATAAAAACCCAGAGCTCACACCCAATTTAGGAATCAACAAGGGGATGGTGCAGAGAGAGTATACCAGGGTGCACAATTGATGGTGCATAAGTACGTCCAACCCGTCTGGCATAGGTGCAAGTAGGAAGGCCAGGGAGCCTTACAATGTAGTGTGCAGAACAGAGTGGCGACATGTCCTATGCTGATGGCAGAGACCCATCCCATGGGTGCATAGGGAAACAGAAACGTACCTAACTCCAATGGTCGCAACGTCCCTCAATCCTCACCTCTCGATAATTGATTGAAGAACACCAGTCACACTCGGCCCACCCTTTGTCTCACGCTCTGTTGAAAGATACAGAGGGTAGCCCATTCCTGAAACCCATTGATGTAATCCTCGCTATCACTTATGCCAAGGTTGTATGCCTTGTACACAATTGATGGTGCAATTGTGCATCCCACCCTGTGCCAGCATACAGTGCAAGAAGGAAGGCAAGGGAGCCTTATGGTGCAATGCACAGGAACAAATCGTGCTTTGTGCATTGAGAGGCCCATCCCGTGCGTGCAACACTCCGTTCACACATCTCACCTCTCATTTGATTTGAAGGAAAAAACTGGTCATTCACCCTACCCTCTATCTCACGCTCACTGATAGATACAAAGGGCAGCCCATACTCACATCCCCATCCTGTTAGGATGAAAGCTCACGTCACTCAAAGGGTTGGTGATAAAGATCATGTCGGCTGTTGTTGTCAGCGGGATCTTGAAGACGAGGCATACCCAGGGAGGCAGCCAACAAGTCTTGTACTTCAATGATTTGTAAGAAAGGTCGTCTGTTAAGAAGGGCAGACGGACTGATATTGCAGAGACAGTGCACCAAGGGAGGTGGCTTCAAATTACTTGCTGAAAAGGTTCTGCTAGTGAGTCAGCTATCCTAAACTGCGGGGTGTTACCACCTTTTCCACAGTCAGCTTCTAGCCCAAGGCTGTTTCCATCTTTTCTTAGAACGAGGCCTGTTATGATAGGGAATTTCTTCCTTTTCTCCCATAACAGTTTTGTTGTTTTTTTTTTCTTTTTCTTGTTTTTGTTTGTTTTTTTTCTTTTTTTTTCTTTTCTTTTCTTTTTCCTTTTTTTTGTTTTGTTTTCTTTTGGTGAAAAAGAGAATGATAGAAATACCATATGTCAGGACCAACCTCACCACCGTTGTTGGATTAGACGAGAAGAGAACAATGTCGGATTGAGATGTTTCTGCAAGAGGGTAGCAGAACGAGACCACCCCATGAGGAGAATCATAAGGGCTATCAGAAGTACAACAAGAAGGACAATGCGATGCCTAAAAGGAAAAGGGTAGGTCAACTATGATTGTCAAGATCCTCAAGGAGGGAAGTACATCTTCAAGCGATAACCATTGATCAGGAAAGGATCATCGGAGGCATCAACGGTCTGTATCTGAACAGAGCCGTTAGGATTGACAGCAAGTACCTTGTACGGGCCCATCCACCGTTATTGAAGCTTGCCAAATCTCAAATCATAGGCTAGAACAAGATCACCTTCTTTGAACTCCTTGTTCTTGATGAAACTGTCATGATAAGCTTTGCGTTGCACTTGAGTGGTTTCCATGCACTGTAGGGCCATCTGCCATATCTCATCCAAGTATTCCAAGTGCAGGAGGCGGCATTGCAGTGACTCATTATCTCCCAAGCGTTCTTTAACTGCCACTCACAAAGAGGGCAATTCTAGCTCAACAAGGGAGACGGCTTCTGTATCATATACTAGTTGGAAAGGGGTCTATCCTGTAGGTGCCTTATGGGAGGTTCTGTATGCCCAGAGGGCCTCTGTAAGTTGATCATCCTAGTCGCGATGATGTGCTGCAATCATTCTTGTCAGAATCGAGCAGAGAATGCGATTGGTGACTTCAACTTGGCCATTGGCTCTGGGATAGTAAGGAGTGGACTTACGATGGCGGATCTTATATAGTTCCGTCAGCTCCTCCATAATTTTGTTAAGGAAATGAGTATCTCGGTCACTTACCAGCTCGAGGGGACTACCAAAGTGGGTGATAGTATTCTTGTACATAAACAAGGCTATGCTATTACCATCATCCCGCTTCAGGGCTTTAGCTTCACACCACTTTGTGACATAATCCGTACATACTAAGATGTATCTGTTCAGCTTCCGTCTCGTAGGTGGATCAATGGGACCCATGAAATCAATCCCCCATTTCTCAAATGGCTTTAGGGGAAGAATGAGTTGTAGTGGCATGGCACTTGTTTTGGTGGGTTTCCCCATTCGCTGACAAGCATCGCATCTTTTGCAGTAGTCGTATGCATCCTTGTGGAGGGTTGGCCACTAGTATCCCACTAACAAAGCTTTCCTGGCTATTGCTTCTCCTATGAAGTGTCCACCATAGGGTTCGTCATGGCATGCTTTCAATACTATGCTGATTTCATCCCCTGCAACACATCTTTGCAGCACTTCATCTTTGCCTCTCTTGTACAGTGTACCGCCTAGCAAGGTGTAGGGAGCTGATTCTAACAGAAGATTCTTCTTCTCATAGCTTGAGATGCCATGAGGATATTGTTGAGTTGCCAGGAGGTTGGCTATGTCTGCATACCAGGGAGTAACCATTTCAACTAGAAACAAGGAAGCATCAGGAAGGTCTGGATCATCTTATTCCTCTACTTCTATTTGAGAGATCCGTGATAGATGATCAGCTAGGACATGGGAACGGCCAGGCTTAGTGACCACTTCAAAATCAAACTCTTGGAATAGGAGTAACCATCTCATTAGTCGTCCTTTAACATCTGCTTTGTTCATCAAGAGGAGAGGGCTTCATGATCCACATAGAACTTGAAATGCATTGACAATAGATAGTGTCAAAATTTCTCCAATGCAAACACCATTGCTAACCATTCAAGCTCTGTCACTGTGTAGTTCCGTTCCCTATTAGTGACCTTTTGACTTGCATAATATATCAGTTAATCTAATTTAGAGGGGGCCTTTTGACATAGAACAACACCTAGCCCTTCAACTGATGCATCTGTGTGTACATGGAACTCCTTTGTCCAGTCAGGAAGCTGTAAGATAGGTGCTTGGATAGGGCACTATTTTAGGGTATTAAAGGCTTCTTCACAGTCATCAGTCCAAAGAAAATCCGCATCTTTCCTTAGGAGCTTGTGCAAAGGGGCTGCCTTGATTGCAAAATGTGCAATAAATCTTCTATAGTAATCCACATGGCTAAGAAATCCTCTCAATTGCTTGAGGTTTGTCGGTGCTGTTAAGGCGGCAATCTTCTCAATCTTTGCAGGGTCTGTTGCAATCCCTTGCACAAACACAATATGGCCCAATAAAACTCCTGAGGAGACGCCAAAGACACATTTTTCGAGGTTGAGATAAATCCCATACTCTCGGCATCTGTCAAAACATTGCTCTAGGTGTCCCTAATGCTCACGGATCAAGCTATAGACACAAAAGTCATCAAGATACACCTCAATGAAATCATGCAAATGATTCTTGAAGGCCACCATCATTACTCGTTGGAAGGTAGCAGGAGCATTACAGATCCCAAATGGCATCACTCTATAGGTATAGGTCCCCCATTCCGTGGTGAAGGTTGTTTTGGATTGGTCCTGTTTTGCGATTTGGACTTGGTTATATCCACTGAATCCATCCAAGACGGAATACAACTCATGGCTTGCTACTGTGTCCAAAAATTAGTCTGTAAAAGGGATAGGAAAATGATCCTTCTTTGTCATCGAATTGAGCTTCCGAAAGTCCACACATATTCGAAGTTTCCCATTCTTCTTGGGTGCTACCACAATGGGCGAAATCCATTCACTATTAGCCACGAGATAAATGAACTCTACTTCAAGAATTTTCAATAATTCAGCCTTCACCAGAGTAGAATAATTAGGATTCATACGTCTTTGTCTTTGCCTTACAGGTTTGGCATCAAGCTCTAGGTCAATGTGATGTTGGCATACTATGGAATCAATCCCCTTGAGGTCTTTATATGACCAAGAAAACACATCTAAGTTCTCCTTGAGTAGGTCTCGGAAGACCACTAATTCTCCTTTTGGAAGATTGAGACCCACTTTTAGGTGACGTTCAGTACCATCAGTATCCAAGAATGTTACTTATCTTTCACCTTCCACTTCGCAGATAAATGTCCCATGGATTGCTTTTGGATAGAGGTCTGACTCTTTCAAGAGAGTAGTACTCTCTTTCAAGAGAGTACTATCCTCGTCTGATGTTCCACTAGAACCAGTGTCCTCCTTCTGAACAGATGACGTTCAGTACCATCAGTATCCAAGAATGTTACTTATCTTTCACCTTCCACTTCGCAGATAAATGTCCCATGGATTGCTTTTGGATAGAGGTCTGACTCTTTCAAGAGAGTAGTACTCTCTTTCAAGAGAGTAGTATCCTCGTCTGATGTTCCACTAGAACCAGTGTCCTCCTTCTGAACAGATGACTCATTTGTTTGTTGAGATTGCTAGAAGGGTATCAAAGCTTTTTTTGCTTCTGTGTGAGTGGTAATTTCTTTTGGACATAGGGATTCATCTTCCTAAGATGCATCCAAGAATGTCACATAGCACGGACCTTCTAGAGGTCGGAGCTCTGAGGGCTTTGGCTTCTGTTGACAAGGAGCATCATCATTATCTTTTCTCTAGACTGAACAGTTAGGGCAACATGAGCCATTGGTGAACTTAATTTTTATGCTTTTAATCCATTGCTTATACATATTTTGCATACTTTATGGTCCATTGGCCCACCCAAATGGAACCACGGTCATTCCATCCAACACCCTGAGATCTTTGGCCTCTGAGGTATCTGTAGGGACATCAATAAGACCATTCACTATCAGAGGAAATTCTTCATCTGCACTTTCATAACCTGCTTCATTTTCTTCCTCATCATTTTTATCCTCTCGCTTTGGAGGCTCCGTCTCTGCTTCTGTAGAGGCTCTGTAGGAGAAGAACAGATCTTCTACCTCTGCATCTGCTTCTGCTTCTGACTCTACTTCTACCTCTGGCTCTGGCTTTGGCTCTATGTCTGTTAATGTCTCTATTGACTGTCTCTGTATCCGCTTTGTCTCTGTTCTGTCTCTACTCTGTATCTATATTGTATCCGCTCTGTCTCTGCTTTGTAACTATTCTGCCTCTGTACTATCTCTGCAACTGACATGTAATAGGGAGAACAATACATCAATGCTTCTATTTCACTGTCAGAGGTGATTTCAGAGGTTAATTCTAGTTGAGGCAGGAGGTATTCACCCATGGACAAGGATTTTACTTCCCTTGGCAGTTGGCTTACCATGCCCACTGTTAGGGATTGTGCCTCTGTTTTCTTAGGAAAGATTTGCTTAACAGCCTCTTCGTCTCCTGATGTACCATCTGTTACCTCATTGGAGGAGTCAGTTATGACTTCAATGGATGTGGATTCTTTACCTTTTTGCAATCCATACAGCTTTAACACCACTTTGTTGGGTCCTCTACCTAGGGTTAGAGTTCCTTTGAACCAGTCCGTCCTGGCTCTTGCTTCAAAAAGCCAAGATCTTTCCAATAGCAGAGGGTCTGAGGTCCCATAAGAAATTGGTTTGACCACCAGATATGTCAGCCAATAATCTCTTCCTACAAGGGTTGTTTTTATGTATGGGAGGATGCCCAACGATTTGATTCTACTTTGGTCTACCAATCTGATAAACCACTGTGTAGGTTAAATTCCTTGCAACCCTAAGTCCTTCATTGTCACATCTGTCATTATGTTTACCGATAATCCTCCATCAATCAATGCATCTCAAATGAAGCATCCTTCTATCCATACACTAATCTCGGGGGTTCTAGGATCTAGGAAGGCATTAGCCACATCTACTTCCTTTACAGGCTCCGGGACCTTATTGGTCTTGGTCGTTGTTGAAGGAGCGATCCTTAGTCCACATCTTCGCACGCTTCGAATCGAGCATCAAAGTAAGGGGTTTCCCCCGAACCGATGTTTGAGATAGGTAGGAAGTGAGGGGGGTTGAAGATGGTATTCAATCTCCTTGGCAAGTAGTTTTTTTTTTATTTTTTGAGATTTATGTTGTGAGATGGAGTAGTGTAGGTATTTACTTTGTGATTTGGATGCATTAGAGTAGGAGAAAACAAATAAAAACAAAGAAAATAAGCATTAGGGTTACTGTTTCAAAACAGGGCAGAAACAGGGCAGAAATGGGGCAAGAATTGTGCAAAAGTGGTTAAAAACTTACTTGTGATGCCTAAGATCGATAAGTGAGTTATTGGGGATGCCAATACCATACCCGGAAGAGGGTATAAGGGCCAGAAGTGGCAAGAAAGGCCACATTGTGCATTGTAGGGTTTCAGGAGAGCAAGAGAGAAAAGGAAAGCTTGGCAAGGAAATCCGCTTCAATCTTGGCATCAGGGAGATCTTTGGCTAGCCCAGGTAATTCTACACCTCCCCCTACAGTAGTAGGACCAATCTGGAGTTGCTCGACAAGAGGGAAGACCCCCAGCGCCTTGCACGATGAACTTTGCGAGCTTCAGTGAAAAAACACTCACGACGTTTGGCGTGTCCGAGTCACGTCGACTCTGGTCCGAGGCCTAGACTCGGCCCTCGAACCACCCAATCCACTTGGCCAAACCCTAGTTGGCCTCGGACCGTCCGAGGAAAAACCGTCCGAGTCAACCCATTCGACGGTCCAAGTCAAAACTTTTTGCCATGTGGCACATTTGGCCTCGGCCCACCGGAATGACCCGTCCGAGACTCAAACTCGACCCTCGGCCACGTCCCACATTCGGCCCTCGGCTCAAGTGTCTCGGCCCGCCTGAGTGACCTCGTCCAAATTGTCCGAACTCATCCCTCGGCCCGTGTGCCTCGGCCCATCCGAGTGAGCCACTCGGACCCTGTAATTCGGGCCTGTTGGGCCGAATTTAGATTTTCTCAAATTTTAACCTGAAGATAATGAAATAGACCGAGAAACCATACAGAGCCGGCACCATATCATAGATTGATCACTGGGTTGAAACTTAGAGTAAGTGGTTCAAAATTTGGCTATAAACGGTCCTCCAAATTGTGCATGGCTTCTACCGTAATGGCCCTGCGGGCCGGGGGGGACTGCCCCCCCCCCTCTGAACCCCCGCAGAGGGGGCTCTGCCCCTCCGCACCTCCCCCAAGTAGGTTGGAGAGAAAACGAATGCAGTGACAGGTCCTCCAAATTGGACCCCAGTGTAGTAATGGCTCTACACGAGCATGGATTCTCACTTGCAAAAAAGTAACCAAAAGCCCATACCCAAACAGAGAGAAACAGAGACCCTAGAACATCAATAATGGGCCAATCTAGCCATCAAGGGAAAAAAGGCCACACCACAAGAATACAAAGACATTGTGTTCAGACCATGTCTGGTCAGAGTGAAATGCAACATCAGCAAGCTACAAATGCCAAGATGACTAGACATGACACTCTTGACGAGAGATGTACCTTGAGCAACACTGCACAGACAACCCAAGACATTGGTGGAGAATCCACGTCTAGTCATGCGAGTGGGGACTTAAGGGCATCTATCAAAAGGCTTAAATTTACAAGCCAAGACCTGGAAGATGAAGACATAGTACCACCGGCTTATCTTAGGGTCAAACTCACCGTGAAAAGAGAGCATACTATTGATGCTCTAATTGATGAAGGAGCAAATTTTAACATCTTGACCTATGAATTATGGACCCTACTAGGCCAACCAGAGCTCACACTGACTAGTGCAACTCTTAGCCCTTATGGGGGATGCCCACAAGCACTCATAGGGAAGTGCAAAATCCTTGCAACAATTGAAACAGAAAGCTTGCCTATCCTATTTCATGTTCCTCCAAATAGTGCTAGCTGCGGGAAAGAAACCCTTCTAGGAAGACCCTTCAAAAGGGCGACCAAGTGTGAGGCCGACTATGTAGCACAGAGGATACACGTGATACTACCGGGTGTGAGGATAGTCACAACCTTTAGCAAGGGTGACCTCATCAAACCTCGAGGGAAAGGCAAGCAAGGTGTTGACATAACAGTCAAGCTTGCTGACGAGAGCAAGGACTTGTTGAAAGAGTTAATACAAGCACAAGTCGAACAACGAGAGCCAGTGAGTGAGGCCAAGCCTAAAAAAAGAAGGTCAAGAGACAATGCCAAGCACGGGCTTTGTACTTACAAATATCGTAGAAGACTCCAAAAAAAGCGCAAGCCTTATAGATGCAGGCATCGATGGAGGGTCAGCACTATGCCGCGATGGATACCCAAAGCGTTGCTACGTGCTCAAGGGTACTACGCAGGTAACCGATGGATTTGGGTACCAAAATTCCTTGCTAACCCACCTCCATCAGCTGAAGGCCAGAGTGCATCAAAAGCAACGAAGCACAGGAGGAAGTCTAAGAGAAACTTTAGGTCTTAAGGCAAGATACCAGACATGATTGTTCGAAGGAAAGAGCCTCAGCCTAGCATGCTAAATAGACAGATGTCATATGTAGCCATCGAGCATGCGCAAAAATCGTTAGTGCCCAAAGAGCCTTTAATTTTCCAAGGGGAGAACAAGCATTATAGGCACAACATTGCTCAAGGCAAGGCTGATTGCTCAACAAAGCAAATGGCACAATCGTCAAGTAGCCTTGAGCAAATCATTCAGCTAGTGCCACGTCCACCTATGAGTCCTAGATCTCCTACGCCCTCTTCTCCCAAACAGACACAGGAAGCACTACAGCAGTTGTCAAGGGCAACTGCTCAATTCCAATCTCTATCTCCATCTAAGCTTCCAACCGTCCAAGAGGTGGGACATGACGCCATCTGTAGCTCTCGACCCAAGGATATGCATGAGCAACCTAATGTGGCTAGATCAACTCATGCTCGATCCACACAGATGAGTGCTCAAAGGCCAACAAAAGACACAACCACTTATAATCGCCCTAGGGACTTGACACTGCAATCCACCAAGGGTAGCCAGCCCACTAAACTAGCTACTACTACTTCCAATCAGGGATCCCAGCGGTCACAGCCCTTGGCTGTGACAATGCCCCTTGTGGAACATGTCCTTAGAAGTTTACCTGTGGAGGAGGTGTCACAACCAACTTCCTCGACAACTCCAGCGCTTCCAAAGTTCCTAAAGCCTAAGCTAGAGGAGTTACACACAAGGGAGTTGGCTGAAGAGCTAGGCTCTCCAAAAAGGAAGGCAGTTGTGCTCTCACAACCTAACGAGGCTATTCAGCAGGCCATGGTCATGTCCCATAAGGACACACTAGAGAAGGGAAATGTTGAGGCCCAACCAAGCACATCAGCAGTCGACCTAGCCCAAGGTCTTGAGCCATTAGATGCACCTATGCTGACCAAGAAAAAGAGGAGAAAACAGCGAAAACAACAACAGTTGCAGGTGGTTGTGGGCCCCAAGAACATTGGGACGAAGAATGCTGGAGAGCTAATGAACAAAGCATCGAGTCCATCCACCAATAAGCCCACTGATGCCTCTCCTAATAGCGGTGAAACCTCAGACACATCCTTGTGCTCTGAAAAATCAAAGCAGTCTTTGCCATCAACAATTGCTTTCAAAACTCAATCCACTAACAATAGAACTCGTGCTGACCAATCAAGAGTGGATACAACGCTCTCACAACAGGGTGACAAACCTATACCAGTCACATCCGAGGAGAACCATGACAAAATAGCAGCAAAACCTCAGGAAAAACGCACAATCCTCGAGAGCATGAGCAATCCTAGAGTTGACCGATCTTGCTCATCTAGGCCTGAGCCCCCAACTATGCTAAAGCCTAAGGAAACCCTTAGAACTTTGCATGAGATAGCAACCGAGCAAGCCCTCATAGAACATAGAGATGTTGTAGAGTGCTTGACCGAGTGGGACACTAAACTGAAATTATTCACACGTGTCTATGTTCTTGCAGACATGGGCACATTCCCTAGGGAGCAGCTTGAGGAATATTTGCCTTATCCGCTATCGTGGGAAGAGCAAGAATATCTTGACGGACATTATGACAAGATCTTACATGAATGCATATGACTCATCCCTGACGAGGAAGCCGACGAACTGTGCTTAACTGTCACATTCAATTATGTGCTCTACCGACCGAATCTCATGGACATAGAGCAACTAAAGCAACTAACAAAGGGCCTAAGTCAATTTGAATAGCGTTGGTGTGAGAACCGTGTTGCAATGGCCGAACTAGGGGCTCAGATCATGACAGTCTCAAAGGAGCGATTGGCCAAATGGCGGTCTCAAAGGGACCCAACCTATATGGCACCAACATCCCTTCGAATGCTAACTGACATTCAAGGTGTGGACTTCGCTGGAACTAGCCAAGAGAACTCTCTGTTTGATAAGGTTCTCACTGAGGAGGAGTCACATATTGCCAGTAGACTCAGACAAGGTTCCATGCTACTCGATGTGGCAAAATATCTATCGGTATTGAGTAAGCTGCCACGAATACTGGATGCATGTGCCACACTGCAGTACAACCCTGAGTTCTACAATTGGTTCTTATCCTCGTGAAGTGACATGGATTCATAAATATGTATATAAATAAACACTCATTTTTGTGTCACCATGAATAAACAATATCAATACACACAAGCAATGATAGTCAAGCGCAGGGAGAACAGTTGGATCTAATAGGCTAAGCTTCTCAAGTCCTCCTCTCATCATGCATTTAAAAGCCGTGTGACCATCCCCACCTCCAAGTGAAGGGCATGCAATCCACATTACCGCCATAGGAAGCCTTGACCAACAACTTTGATGATGTAGACAGGGTATAGTCCCTTTCTATACACCTTCTTTCCTTTCTGATCTATCCTTCCAAGGAGGAGCCCTGTCTAAATCCATGACCGCCAGCCGAGGTAACTCGGTGTGAACCAAGATCTGCTAATGGCAGGAGGCTAAATATACATCACGGGGGCCATCTCTCTACAACAAGCACTGCATGCCCCACCCCTCCCCTTCTCGTCCTATGCGCTTGATAATTTGCACTATAATCCCTTACATATGAATGGTCTTATCATGTGACAAATCCTAATCCTTGATTCGCATCTTATAGGCCCCACATGGAGAATCAAGGACAGCTAGCTTGCAAAAACACACGCCTCTCCACTAGTGCGCTACGTGCCCACTCTTAAAAGGTATGCCAAGAAACGTGGCCCCAAGCGACACCGCCCCGGACGAAGACCGAAGAATCCGCGGGCCAGGGGAGCAAACGCTCTAGGAGGCACACAAAATGTGGCAATGCCGGTTGCACAGACCCCCAACGCACGCTCGGCACCAAGTGCTCACGAAGTGACAAGGCGGCCAGGGATATGGCAAAATTTAATGAATTTTTTAAAGACATTCTGGAAACGGTAGCGGCCCGGGACTATACCATTCATGTCGCGGCTGACATCTTCCCTGCCCAGCCTCATGGGAGCCCCACACTAGCACCGCCCCGGTCGCCTAGCCAACCGGACTCACCCCGCCTCGTACCTATCGACTAAATCCCTATGATGTACAAGTGGCTCGAGAAGTCAGCATGCCAGAACATTTTGTTTTTTGATGAGTAAAGGGGCAAGATCCCCACTTGTACACATTCCTGTTACTTTTCGTTAATGTATGCGACCTTAACAAGCAATGAAATAGGCATCCCAATGAACATCATAGAATTCTGAAAAATTATGTATTATCATGATTGCATTTGTCCGATGCACTTAACACAAGCGATCATATACTCTCACGAAGTGACAAGTGGATGTAGGATAATACAGGTCCTTGTACGAAAGTGTTCAATGCCCGATCATAGCAAGACCATTGACCCCACAAAGAGCTAAGATGAATAACACTGCCGAAAGCAAAAATCACCCTTGCCGAACACCCACATTGCATGGCCCAACGCACATTCATGGGCCACGCTCCCTTTCTGGGGCAAGGTCTATAGTTGGCTCACGGCAGTCGTTACCTCAATTGTACCAATATTGCATGTGTCGCAAGGAGGTTTGCAACATCTCAAGTGTATCTCCCCATCTCAACAACAGTTCCTCTAGCATCAAGGCTGGTGACACAATCATCTCTGTAATATCAATTCTTCATAGCCTTTGAATCCCAATATTTCTCAATCCAAATAAAAGGCTAACATCCTCAATGTACGGCATTGATTGTATTCATTTTTCCCAAAAAAAAAGCACACACGATCACAACACCACACCTAGGGGTCCTCAAATTAGGTATGTCCAGTGACCATTGGTTGGCTGGCTCCGTCCCTAATCCCCTAGCCCCTTGTACATCCCCCACAATTGTTCAGGGCACATTAAGGGCAGGACATACCTAGGGAGCTTGCCTCACCTATGGTTAGACCTGTCACCCTGGACCACTGGCACAATTCTTTCGCACTCCATCTCAATGCCTGTTGAGTGTTGAAATGACTTGTTTTTTGGCTGATTTTTGTTGTTTTTGAGAGTTGAATGGTTGATTTTATGAGATGATTGATTAGTTTGGAAGTGGTTTGAGAGTGTTTTGAATTATATTGATTATGTTTTGAAAGTTCATGATGTTTGTTAGTGGTTTTGTGATGTTCTGATAGGTTCTGATAGGTTCTGTATACCTTCTGTTTTGCTCTGTTTTTGTCTGTTTTGGTCTGTTTTGTTCTGATTATCTTCTGTAAGGAGGGATTGAGTATTGATTGATGAAGAATGAGATATTGTGAAAGTTTATTGAATGGTTTGTGAGATTTTGGAATGGTTTGAGAATGAGCTATGTGGTTTTGATGATCTTCTGTAACCTTCTCTAGGTCTTCTGTTCTGTTCTGTTCTGTACTGTAGCTGTTCTGGTACTGTTCTGTGACTGTTCTGTATGCTTCTGTATGTGTTCTGATGGATGAGAGTGTAGCTTGGGAAAGTTTTCTAGCCTTGGAAAGAGGTGAATACAAGTGAAAAAGAGTTGAAAGAAGTGAAAGAAGTAGTTGTTGAAGACTCAAGTGAAGACTAGAGTGAAGTGACAGTAGTGAGCTATGAAAGGACACTGTAGTGGCTCTGGTGACTCTTCATATCAGACATACCTCTTGGGAGGGGTATCAACGACCTAAGAAGGATTATTGAGAGTAATTTTGAGAGATTGTAGTGAGGATATGATGTATTATTGATGGAGTGAGAGAGAAAGAGACAGAGATAGCCAATTCTACTGAAACAGAGTGATTGTATATGAGAGATTGAGAGAGAAGACTATGAAGATATTGAAGATGAATACTATGTGATGTATTTCCATTCAAAGATGGTGTATTCCTTTTCTTTCTTTGTTCTATTGATGGATTTTGTGAAGATATTGAAGAATATGATTGATTCTATCAAATCCGTGGGAGGTCTACATGATGCTGCATGAAGATTTGTTGTGTCTGGTGTTCTTTTCTTCATTGTGATCATATGAAACATGATAAATAAGCTTGTTGATGTTACAAGATAGATTTTCTTGCAAGAGAATTACCTTTTCCTTGGTGTTCCTCTTGGGGCTCCATGTTTTTGGTGCGCAGCCGGGGAAACTTGCCATCAACAAGCACCAGAAGAGGCTGAAAATGAAGGAAATGGCATTGCCAAGAAGAGAAGAATTCAATGGATGTTTGTAAAGTTCCTTCTTCCACTGAAGAGTTGGAATTCCTCATAATCAAAGCCACTTTCCACAAGAAGTTCATCCCACAATGGTGGAAACACATCACCATCATGATGCATGCTCTATGTGGTGGACAGTTTCCTCTTCTTGTTGAAGCAGCAGAAACTTGCATCTTGGTGGCAAACTGTTTGGGAATAAACTGAAGAGTAGAAACAGAGAAAATGACCATCAATGGAAGATTTGGCATTCATTGAGAAGTTTCCAGACAACATTTAAGTGGAAGATTATGAAGAAGCTTCAGGAGTCTTGGTCTATAGAGGTTCACAAAGATAAGAAGGAAAAGAGTTGGAATTTGTTCGTGGATGCTCAACAGCAAGATACATGGGATGCTTGGTGTACTGATAATCTTCTCTTTGTTCAATTAGCAACCCACTGGAAGTTGGTAGACAGAGTGTTTTTCACAACATACACTGTTGAAACCATCAGAAGTTGGCATTACTATGATGATGGCACCACCACAATGCTTAGATGGATGCATTTTGACACCTTCAGAACCAAATACCTTCCTCTGTGCAGTGGAATGAAAGCAGAATTCAAGGACGTTGAAAAGAAAAAAGTAGAAGAAATATTGGCAAGAGAGTCCTCCAGAGACTGAAGCCTTCTGTTAACCCTCTGTGGAGCACTAACAACATAGTAGAGCCACACCCCTGATGAATGACGCAATAAAAAGGCAAGCGTTAGAACGAGTCCAGAGGTACGTGAAAAGAGAGAAAGCAAAAATCAGAGCCGAGAACAAGCTTGTAGCAGAAGCCGCCTTTAACGCCCTGCGGAACTCTTTACAGAAGTCCCAATGGCACATCAAGCCCTTCCACCTCCTGTTGGAGGTCCACTTCCAAGCCAGATTCATCCTGGAAATATTGATGATAGGCCAGCGAATGTAGTTCCATTGCCAGTTTTTAAGGGAGAGTACAATGAAGGCCCCGATCTTCATGTAGCAGAGTTTATGGTAGCATGTGTGGCTAACAATGCCAGAACCCCTGAGCATTGGTTAGCAATATTCCCCGCCACTTTCAAGGGTGCGGCGTTTCAGTGGTATGAGAGACAAGCAGCAGGAACTTTTGGCACATGGGACGACTTGAAGTTGGCCTTCCTCACTAAATTCAGGTGTGAAGGTTTTGAAGAGCGGATGCGAGAGGAATTTATGAACCTAAGTCAGTCCTCTGGAGAAAGAGTAGAAGTTTATGTCTCACGAATGGAATCCATCCTGAAGAGAAGACTAACCATAATCTAGATGATGGCATTCAGAAGGGAGTGTTTCTCAGAGGATTACAACCAGAAGTCGGTAAGTTTGTGGAGCTGCAAAGACCAGCCACACTGCAAGCTGCAACACAGAAGGTGCAAGACTGTACGATGAAGTGGAAGCTAGATTAGCGATGAATACAGGAAGAGGAGTCCTACCTCCTCTGATGCCAGGAATGATGTATCCACCAAATGCAGTCCCAAGAACTGTTCCCTACCCTTACCAACAGATGCCCCCAGTATCACAATACAGTGCACCAAATCCACAATGGCCACAATCCATGCCTCAAATGGTGGTTCAACCTCAGCAACAATGGTCCCAACCAATTTCCTCAATGCCAAATCAGGAGCAACAGTGGAACCCTACCAACTGGAGCCAACAGCCAACAGTTCAAACAGGAGCTCTGAATCAGAACCAGAACAGAGACCCCTCTGTACCAGCCCAACCCGTTTATGTAGTGATTACAGAGACTCCTCAAAACCCTCCTGCCAGTGCCTCAGGAGGAGAAAGCTTGAAGGACTACTTATCCAACTCAGTTGCAAACATCAAAAAGGAGTTGATGGATGTGATTACAGAACAACTACAGACGTTGAAAGTGACTACCGCTAGCCTATCCAATATTGCAGGAGCAGGAAGAGATGTGATGCGGTCAAATACTTGGTGTGGTAAGTGTCATCAAGCAGGCCATTTAGCCACTGAATGTACACGAAAACCAACTATTCCTGGGGCCTTCTATTCCTATTGTTTGCGGAAGAACCATACAGAGGACATTTGCTCTCTGAAGGAGATGCATGATAGGAGAAGGAAGGAAGAAGACGCAAGATTCAACTTGCTGGAATCCAAAATGACAACACAGGATATTGGACCCAAGCCTAGAGAGTTTGGTCCTAATTTTCGGACCTAGAAGATTTCCTTCCCAAAGTTACAGAGGAAGACAGTCTGGCGGTGGTCAGAGATCAGAAGTGGAGTGTTACAGATGCAAAGAAAAGGGACACATTTCACCAAATTGTCCAAATCCTAGAAGGTCAGTGGATTACAAGCCCTTATGCAGTCGATGCAAAGGAGAAGGCCACACTGCAAAAGACTGTCCAAGCCCAGCCCCATTGAAAAACAATTCTACTGATAGTCCGGCCAAGGCTCAAGAGCCCACCTCCAATTTAGTGGAATTGGAAGTTGTTGCCATCACGCGTGCAAAGCAGAAGGAACCACCTGTCCAGAAAGAAAATAACCCTCCTGCCAGAATAGTGAAGTTCAATCTTCCACCAGAAAATAGAACAGAGCCTGACAGTGCCGTACAGAGCCCTACAGTGCCATAGAGAGTTACAGAGACAGGACCGGAGGTCCAGGAGACAAAAGAGGAGGAAGTGCCACAAGTGGCAGAGGAAGTTCCCATGATGCCTCTGTTGGAAGAAAGAGAGAAAATGAAAATGGGTGTTGCCCCATTCCCTAACCGGTTAGAGAAGCCAGTGGATCCTATTAAGGAATACGATCTGGTCAGAGATCTAGATACCTTTAAACCAAACCTCACATTCCGATAATTATTGATGTTGTCTCCCAATTGCTGGAAAAGATTCAAAAGTATACTGACAAAAAGACGTGGTTTAAGGATTGCTCCCTCAACAGTGACAAAGTCCAACAAAGCTCTAGAGCCTATCAAAGAAGTGGACGTGGCTAACGCTTTCCTAGATCCGGGTACTCCAGAGACTGGCGTATGGATAGAAGGTTGCTTTATTGCAAATGCACTGATTGATGGTGGTTCATCAATAAACATTATGACGGATGTTACAATGAAGGATCTAGGCTTACAAGGAGTGCAACCAACCCAATGGCTCATCAGACTGGCGGATCAGAGTAGAATCAAGCCTTTGGGTATTCTCCCATATGTGAAGACTACAGTGGCTGGAAAAGATTATTGGCTAACCTATTTGGTGGTGAAGCCAAACTCTTATGGTATATCCTATCCTCTGTTACTGGGCAGACCATGGCTTTTTGAAGCCCGAGCAAGGACGGATTGGTTCAAAGGAACCTTGACCTTGGGTAGAGGACCCAATAAAGTGGTGCTGAAGCTATATGGTTCTCAAAAAGGACATGGATCCACCTCCTTGGAATTATCTTCTGACTCCCCTAATGAGGCTACGGATGGAACATCAGCAAACGAAGATGCTTCAAACAGATCCTTCCCAAGAAAACACTGGCACATTCCTTAACAATGGATACTGTAAGCCGACTTCCAAAAGATGCAAAGCCATTATCAATGGGTGAATACTTCCTGCCTGAACCAGGAAGGACTTCTGAAATCACTTCCGACAGTGAGATAGAAGCATGGATGTACTGCTCTCCCTGTTACATGGCCACAGCAAAGACAGAGGCAGGAGAGGAAACAGAGAATGTGTTCTTCTGTTACAGAGTGCCTACAGAGACAAAAGCAGAGACAGAAGCAGAAGCAGAAGCAGAGACAGAGACATAAGAGGATGGATATGATATGGACGAAGAAGGTTATGAAAGTGAGCCAGAAGAGTCTATTCCACCCGAAGAGGATACATTTAGAGAAGAAGTTCCAGAAGCATTAGAAGTAGACGAGCTCATGCTATGGGACAGAATGGTGATGGTACCATTTGGTCTGGTAAATGGATATTCTCATATACCTTTATAAGAAATGGATTAAGAAGAACAAGCCATCTTTTAGCAGTGGCTCATGCCGTTCTAACCCATCTTTGCCAAAGAAAGATGATGATGATGCACCGTGCCAACAAGCACCAGTCCCACCAATCCAACAGGCATCAGAGGGTCCCTGTTATGTGACGTTCATGGATGTGTCATCTTCAGAAGAGGAGTCTTCAAGCCAAGATGTAATTACTCTTGAAACCAAACCCAAAATGGCTCTAATCCCATTTCAACGTCTTAAGGAGCAACCTAAGTCTCCACCAAAAGAAGAAGTTGGTTCTAGTGGGACATCAGAAGAGGACACCACTCCCTTGAAGGAGTCGGATCTATATCCAGAAGTAGTCCGTGGGACCTTCATCCGTGAAGTAGAAGGTGAAAGGCAGTTAACCTTTGTGGATGCAGAAGTCACTGAATGCCACTTGAAGGTGGGTAGCAGCCTCCCAGAAGAGGAGTTGTCAACCTTGTACAACTTGTTGAAAGAAAATTTGGACGTGTTTGCATGGTCCTACAAAGACCTAAAGGGGATTGATCCCACAATATATCAACATCATATTGACTTGGAGCCTGATGCCAAGCCAGTACGGCAACGACAGAGGCGAATGAACCCGAATTATTCCACATTGGTGAAAGCGAAGCTGCTGAAGCTTTTGGAAGCCGAGTTCATCTATCCAGTGGCAAATAGTGAATGGGTTTCACCCATCGTGGTTGTACCCAAGAAGAATGGCAAATTGCGAATATGTGTGGATTTTCGAAAGCTCAATTCTAAAACAAAGAAGGATCACTTTCCTATCCCTTTCACAGACCAACTATTGGACACAGTGGCAGGACATGAGATTTATTCTCTTTTGGATGGATTCAGCAGATACAACCAAGTGCAGATCGCAGAAGAAGACCAGTCCAAAACAACCTTCACCACAGAATGGGGGACCTATGCTTACCGAGTGATGCCATTTGGACTCTGCAATGCCCCTGCTACTTTCCAGCGAGTCATGATGGCCGCATTCCAAAATCATCTCCACAACTTTATTGAGGTATAACTGGATGACTTCTGTGTCTATACTTTGATCCGTGAACACTGGGAACACCTGGAACAATGCTTTGACTGATGCCGGGAGTATGGGATTTCCCTCAACCCCGACAAATGCATCTTCGGGGTCTCTTCTGGAGTCCTGTTGGGCCACATTGTCTCTGCACAAGGGATATCAACAGACCCTGCAAAGATTGAAAAGATCGCAGCTCTAACAGCACCCACCAACCTCAAACAGTTGAGGGGATTCCTAGGCCATGTGGGTTACTACAGAAGGTTCATAGCTCATTTCGCAACAAAGGCAACCTCCTTGCATAAGCTTTTGAGGAAAGATGCAGAATTTACTTGGACGGAAGAATGTGACAAAGCCTTCCACACTCTGAAGCAGTGTCTGATTGAGGCACCCATTCTGCAACCTCCTGATTGGACGAAAGAGTTCATAGCTCATTTCGCAACAAAGGCAACCTCCTTGCATAAGCTTTTGAGGAAAGATGCAAAATTTACTTGGACGGAAGAATGTGACAAAGCCTTCCACACTCTGAAGCAGTGTCTGATTGAGGCACCCATTCTGCAACCTCCTAATTGGACGAAAGAGTTCCATGTACACACTGATGCATCAATTGAAGGCTTAGGTGCTATCCTTTGCCAAAAGGGTTCCTCGAAGTTGGATCAACCGATCTATTATGCAAGCCGAAAAGTCACTGATAGGGAACATAACTATACAGTAACAGAGCTGGAGTGCTTGGCAATGGTGTTTGCCCTGGAAAAGTTTTGCCATTACCTCCTATCTACCCACTTTAAATTTTATGTGGATCATGAGGCCCTATCCTTCCTGATGAACAAAGCAGATGTGAAAGGACGAATGATGAGATGGCTCCTTCTATTTCAGGAGTTCAACTTTGAGGTGATTACTAAGCCTGGTTGTTCCCATGTTCTGGCTGATCATCTGTCGTGTATCCCACAAACTACAGACGCAGAGCAGGATGATCTAGACCTCCCTGATGCTTCCCTATTCTTAGTAGAAACTGTAACTCCCTGGTATGCAGACATTGCCAATCTGCTAGCAACCCAACAGTATCCTCCTGGCATTTCTAGTCGGGAGAGGAAGAAGCTTATGCTAGAATCAGCCCCCTACACCCTGTTAGGCGGTGCACTGTACAAGAAAGGCAAAGATGAAGTGCTCCGAAGATGTGTTGCAGGAAATGAGATTGGGATTGTTCTAAAGGCTTGCCATGACGAGCCATGTGGAGGTCACTTTGCAGGAGAAGCTACAGCCAGGAAGGCTCTGCTAGTAGGATATTGGTGGCCTACCATCCACAAGGATGCCTATGATTACTGTAAAAGATGTGATGCTTGTCAAAGAATGGGGAAACCCACCAAGACAAGTGCCATGCCACTGCAACCTATCATTCCCCTAAAGCCATTTGAGAAGTGGGGCATTGACTTCATAGGTCCAATCGACCCTCCCACCAGAAGGAAGCAGAACCGATACATCCTCGTATGTACGGATTATGTCACAAAGTGGTGTGAAGCTAAAGCCCTCAAGCGGGACGATGGTAACAGCGTGGCCCTGTTCATGTACGAGAATATCATCACCCGTTTTGGTAGTCCCTTAGAGCTGGTAAGTGACAGAGGCACTCATTTCCTCAACAAAGTCATGGAAGAGTTGACAGAGTTGTATAAGATCCGCCATCGCAAGTCCACTCCTTATTACCCCAGAGCCAACGGCCAAGTCGAAGTCACCAATCGCATCCTCTGCTCGATTCTAACAAGAACAATTGCCGCACATCGTCGTGATTGGGATGATAGACTTACAGAAGCTCTCTGGGCGTATAGAACCTCCCATAAAGCAGCAACAGGACAGACACCCTTCCAGCTGGTATATGGTACACAAACTGTTTTTCCTGTTGAACTGGAATTAACCTCTTTGAGAGTAGCTATCAAAGAGCGTTTGGGGGACGATGATTCACTACAACGTCGTCTCTTGCACTTGGAATGTTTGGACGAAATTCGTAGGATGGCTCTACAGTGCATGGAAGCCACGCAAGCTCGACGCAAGGCTTACCATGACAGCTTCATCAAGCACAAGGAGTTTAAAGAAGGTGATTTGGTCCTAGCCTATGATTCACGATTTGGCAAGTTTCCTGGCAAGCTCCAACAGCAGTGGATGGGCCCCTATAAGGTACTTGCCGTCAACCCTAATGGCTCTGTCCAAGTGCAGACCGTTGATGCCTCTGATGATCCCTTTCTGATCAATGGATATCGCCTGAAGAAGTACTTCCCTCCTTGGGGATCTTGACAATTACGGTCACTTGATCTTTTCCCTCATTGGCACGGCACTGTACTTCTTATGATGCTACTTTTGATAGCCGTTCTTCAGTCATTCCTGATGAAATGGACGCAACCCTCTATCCCCTCAACTCCACCTTCCAGCCTTGATCTCTTATCCTCTATTTTCCACCAGCATCAGTGGCTAGGTTGGTTCTGACAAATGGTAATTCTACCATTCCC
This sequence comes from Lygodium microphyllum, assembly GCF_053477565.2. Lineage (NCBI taxonomy): Eukaryota > Viridiplantae > Streptophyta > Polypodiopsida > Schizaeales > Lygodiaceae > Lygodium > Lygodium microphyllum. Next base: position 1,719 of record NW_028229592.1, on the reverse strand, counting down.
TTGCTCAATTCGGAAAAAGAAAAAAAAAAGAAAAATATACATATCGGTCATGGGAGAAAAGGACTTAGGTCCCTGTCATGCCGACCTATTCTTCGAGAAAAGGTGGAAACACCCTCGGGAATAGGGGAAAACAAAAAAAATGTATATATATTTTAAAGAAGAAAAAAAAGAAGACAAAAAATAAAAATAAAAAAACACAAATCTATTATGAGAAAAAAGGAAGAACTTCCCTGTCATAGCAGGCCTCGTTCTGAGAAAATGTGGTACACACCCTTGGGCGAGAAGCTGGCTGTGGAAAAGGTGGTAACACCCAGCAGTCCAGAAAGTGGATTCATTAATTGATATCCCCAGGATCCAATTCCGAAGTTGCCTCCCTTGGTACGCTATGTCCTGGGTCTCTCTGTAGGGTGTCTAACTGTCCTCTAGTAGATGACATGTCCTATTCAACACAACGTTCGATTTGATGGCTACCTCCCTGGGTATGCCTCTTCAACAACTGACGACGGGATCTTCATCGACAAACAATCAAGTGACGTGAGCTTTCATCCTAACCGGATGGGGAAGTGAGTATGGGTTGCCCTCTGTAACTATCAACAGAGAGTGAGACAGAGGGTGGGCCGAGAGACCAGACTTTTCCCTTCAAATTAAATGAGAGGTGAGTAGTGTGAATGAAGTGTTGCACCGATGGGATGGGCCTCTCAATGCACAAAGCACGATTTGTTTCTGTGCACTGCACCATAAGGCTCCCTGGCCTTCCTTCTCGCACCGTATGCTGGCAGAGGGCGGGATGCACAGTTGCACCATCAAATGTGCACAAGGCATACAACCTTTGCACAAGTGACCGTGCGGATTACATCAACGGGGTTTCAGGAAAAGGCTGCCCTCCTGTATCTATCAACAAAGAGTGAGACAGAGGGTGGGTTGAGTGTGACTGGAGTTTCTTCAATCAATTACCGAGATGTGAGATTGAGGGACGTTACGACACTTGGAGTCAGGTATGTTCCAGTTTCCCTGTGCACCCACGGGATGGGTCTCTACCGTCAACACAAGACACATCACCATGTTCTGTACATTGCACTATAAGGCTCCCTTGCCTTCCTTCTTGCACTTATGCCAGACAGGTTGGACGCACTAATGCACCATCAATTGTGCACCCTGGCATACCCCCTCTGCACCATTCCCCTGTTGATTTTTAAACCGGGTATGCGATATGGGTTTCAATCATTCTTCCTCGAGTGATATTAGTCATGGAGCGAGTGACTGCTCTTTCATTCTATTTGAGTGACTGCGAGTTGAGTGTAGTATCCCTCATCATCGACGGATTTCCTACGATTCCTTCAACCAGCTACCTCCCTGGGTACTGCTACGTGGTCCCTGCCATGAAGGACGTGCGCTGTAAAGATGCCTTGGTACCTCCTGTAGTCGACAACAACCCTGGACGTGCCATCGACACTCACCCTTGCTTCTTGACAAAATGGGCCAAGTTTTTCTAACCCTCCCACTTTGGTTTCTTCGTGGCGGTCATGTTTTAAGTGTGGGGACGTTAGTGGATGGTCTGTGGCGTGGTCCTAGGTCCCTGTTGCTCGGTTAACCCTATCCGTTAAGGTCTTAAGTGTGGGGACGTGTCCCTGCGCGTCTACATTGTATACCCCTCTGCCTATGCCTTAACCTGTTCATGCATGTATGCCATGACTTTCTACCCTAATAGGATCCCTTCCC